>NC_089512.1:67303385-67631599 GCF_036850995.1 Saccopteryx leptura
TCTTAACGTTCTTTAGATGTGAGAAGGACTGCTCACATGCATATATAGAGCCAAACATTGTCAGTACAGCAATACTCACACGCTGCAGTGTGTGGTATGTGACAGGAAGCGTGTTCCAAATTTTGACAATCAGCTGGTCTGAAGGTTGAAGTTTTTTCATTTCTTCCCACTTGTGTTTGCTCACCAACTCTGCTTGCTATCATGCAAGTCTTTCCAAATCTTCATTCAGTGACTTGAACTTATTCACCCACATGTCTGAGGCCTTCAAGTCAGCAGCTTGTAGCTCAAAATCTCTGACGGAGACACTGGGGATGTAACTCAGTCCATTGCAAACTTGTGTGGATGGGTGATGAACTTAAAAAGACGAGTGCGCTCACAAAATTCTCCAAAGCGTGCTTTGAATGACTGCAGGAGATTAGATGTGAAGACTGCTAGCTGATGGAGATCAAGAAGTTGAGCAGGGTCACTTGCTGTGCATGCATCTTTACACTCACCAAGTTTTTCAAAGTGTATTAAACGACCTGTTTCAATGTCGGCGATGAAGAGTTCTAGCTTATTTTCAAATGTAAACACTGCTTGTTGAAGGGATAAGACTGTATTTCCAATGCCTTGCATTTTCACATTGAGCTGGTTCAGATGTTCAATCATGTCCACGAGATAGTAGAACTTCAGGAGCCACTCAGTGTTAGCTAACTCAGGAAGCTCGACATTTTTTATTTCAAGAAAAGTATGGATTCTGCTCAGACAAGCCGAGAAACGGCTGAGCACCTTCCCTCTTGACAACCAATGCACATTGCTGTGCAGAAGCAGACGATGATAATTATTTCCAACTTCATCCAGCAGTATTTTTAAACTGGCGATCTTTCAAAGCTCGTGAAACAATAAAGTTGACCATCTGAATGACCAGCGACATCACCTCACCAAGCTGCTCACCACACATCTGAGAACAAAGTACCTCATGATGTAGAATGCAGTGAAAACTTAGGATGGGTCTCTTTTCATGTTCATGAAGAAGCACTATGAATCCTCTGTTTTTCCCCACCATGTACGGAGCACCATCAGTACACACTGAAATCAATTTATCCATCAGTAGATTTTTTTCTTTAGTGAACTCAGTGAAAGACTTAAAAAAATCCTCCCCACTTGTTGTCTCTTTCATAGGCAAAACAGTAAGACTTCCCTCATGTTGTGTGTCACCGACAGCATACCTTACAATCACGCTGAACTGGGATAAATGGCTTATGTCTGTTGACTTATCCAAAGTGAGAAAAAAGAATGGTGCTGCATTTATGTTCTTCACTTGTGTTGCCTCAATTTGATTTGCCATCATGATGGTACGATCATGAAAAGTTATTGCTGACAGAGGCATGTCTTTTATTCGTTTGATTATCTTGTCTTTATCCAAAAAGTTGTCAAAAAGTTCATTGGCAACATCAAGCATGAATGTTTTGGCATACTCCCCATCTGTGAATGGCTTTCTGTTTCTCACAATTGCTAAAGCACCAGCAAAGCTAGCTGAATTCCAGTTATCTTGTTGGGTCCAAACATGGAGATGCTGCTGACTAGCTTGCACTATGCACAATAGCTCTTGACATGCTTTCTTCCTGCTGTCCCTGCTGGATATTTCAATGCAAATGTACTATGGCGTGTATCGAAGTGCCACTTTATATTTAACCATTTCATTGATGCAGTTTTATCATTGCATATTAGACACACTGCAGAACCTGCTCTCTCCACAAAGGCAAATTCCTCTGTCCTTTCCTTCTGAAGAGTACGATATTCCTCATCTTTTTTTCTTTTAGCCATCTTCTTCGTCAAAAGGGTTTCTGCAATTAGCTAGCTGACTACTTGATTAAAAGAAGAGAAGTTTACTTCCTGACCTCACAACAACCCGTGTACGTTATACATTATCGAATAAAAATTTGGTGTTGTCCTGGAGGACAGCTGTGATTGGCTCCAGCCACCCGCAACCATGAACATGAGTAGTAGGAAATGAATGGATTATATTAGATGAGTATGTTTTATATTTTTAATGTTATTATTTTTTTATTAAATTTTTGTCTGCGAGCCAGATGCAACCATCAAAAAAGCCACATCTGGCTCGTGAGCCATAGTTTCCCGACTCCTGTGATAAAAAGAGTAATCCAACAGTAAGATATAACCATTTTAAGTATCTATGCACTTAATATAGGAGCACCTAAATATATAAAGCAGATTATGATGGACATAAAGGGCGAGATCAACAGCAATACTATAATAGTAGGGGATTTCAATACCCCACTAACATCCTGCATATATCTTCAAGAATGAAAATTAACTAAGAAACAACAGACTTAAAGAACACACTAGATCAATTGAATTTAATAGATATTTTCAGAACCTTTCACCCTAAAGCAGCAGAATATACATTCTTTTCAAATACTCATGGTAGATCTCTAAGATAGACCACATGTTAGGACACAAAACGAATCTCAATAAATTTAAGAAGATTGAAATCCTATCAAGCATCTTCTTGGATCACAATGGCATGAAACTAAAAATCAACTACAATAGAAAAACTGAAAAACACTCCAACACTTGGAAACTAAATAGCATGTTAGTAAATAACAAATGGTTCAACAATGAGATCATGGAATAAAAAATTTCCTTTAAACAAATGAAAATAAACATACAACAACTCAAAATCTATGAGACACAACAAAAGCAGTACTGAGAGAGAAGTTCATAGCACTACAGGCATACCTTAAGATCTAGAAAAAGCTCAAATAAACAATTTAACCCTGTATCGAAAAGAACTAGAAAAAATACAGCAAGGAAAGCCCAGAGGAAGTAGAAGAAAGAAAATAATAAAAATCAGAGCGGAAATAAATGACATAGAGGCTAAAAGAACAATACAGAGGACCAATGAACCAAGAGCTGGTTCTTTGAAAACATAAACAAGATCAATGAACCTTTAACCAGACTCACCAAGAAAAAAAGAGAGAGTACTCAAATAAATAAAATTAGAAATGAGAGTGGAGAAGTAACAGACACAGCAGAAATACAAAGGATTGTAAGAAAATACTATGATGAACTATACGCCAACAAATTAGACAACCTAGGTGAAATGAACAAATTCCTTGAAACATATAATCTTTCAAAAAATCAATCTGGCCTGACCTGTGGTGGCGCAGTGGATAAAGCGTCGACCTGGAAATGCTGAGGTCACCGGTTCGAAACCCTGGGCTTGTCTGGTCAAGGCACATATGGGAGTTGATGCTTCCAGCTCCTCCCCACCTTCTCTCTCTGTCTCTCTCTCTCTCTCCTCTCTCTCCCTCTGTCTCTCTCTCTCCCTTCCTCTCTCCTCTCTCTAAAATGAATAAAAAAAATTAAAAAAAAATCAATCTGGAACAATCAGAAAACATAAACAAACCAATTACTACAAATGAAACAGTTATAAAAAAACTCCCAACAAACAAAAGCCCTGGGCTAGATGACTTCACAGGTGAATTCAACCAAATATTTAAAGAGGAACTAACTCCTATCCTTCTCAAGCGATTTCAAAAAATTCAAAAGGAGGGAAGACTTCCAAACTCCTTTTAAGAGGCGAGCATAATTCTGATTCCAAAATCAGACAAAGACAATACAAAGAAAGAAAACTATAGGCCAATATCCCTGATGAATTTAGATGCTAAAATCCTCAACAAAATATTAGCAAACCAGATCCAGCAATACATGAAAAAATCAAACATCATGATCAAGTGGGATTTATTCTGGGGAGGCAAGACTGGTACAATATTCGCAAATCAATGTGATTCATCACATAAACAAAAGGAAGGAGAAAAATCACATGATTATATCAGTAGATGCAGAAAAAGCACTTGATAAAATCCAGTACCAAATTATGATTAAAAACTCTCAGAAAACTGAAAATACAGTGAACATACCTCAACATGATAAAGGCCATCTATGTCAAACTCACAGCCAACATCATACTCACTGAGCAAAAATTAAAAGCAATCCCCTTACGATCAGGGACAAAGCAGGGGTGCCCCCTTTCACCACTCTTATTCAACATAGTTCTGGAAGTCCTAGCCACAGCAATCAGACAAGAAGAAGAAATAAAAGGCATCCAAATTGGAAAAGAAGAGGTATAACTATCATTATTTGCTGATGATATGATACTATACATAGAAAATCCTAAAGTCTCAGTCAAAAAACTACTGGATCTGATAAATGAATTCAGCAAGATGGTAGGATATAAAATTAATACTCAGAAATCAGAGGCATTTTTATACACCAACAATGAACTTGCTGAACGATAAATTAAGAAAACAATCCCCTTCATTATTGCAACCAAAAAAATAAAGTACCTAGGAGTAAATTCAACCAAGGAGTTTAAAGACTTGTACTCAGAAAATTAAAAACATTGATAATAGAAATCAAGGAAGATACAAAAAGTGGAAGTATATATTGTGTTCATGGATAGGAAGAATAAACATCATTAAAATGTCTATATTACCCAAAGCAATCTATAAATTCAATGCAATACCAATTAAAATGCCAATGACATACTTCAAAGATACAGAACACATATTCCAAAAATTTATTTGGAACCAGAAAAGAACACGAATAGCCTCAGCATTCTTGAAAAGGAAGAAAAAGTGGGAGGCATCACACTTCCTGATATCATGTTATACTATAAGGCCATTGTTCTCAGAACAGCTTGGTACTGGCATAAGAACAGGCATATAGATCAATGGAACAGAACAGAAAACTCAGAAATAAACCCACACCTTTATGGACAATTGATATTTGACAAAGGAGGTAAGAGCATACAATGGAATAAAGACAGTCTCTTTAACGGTGTTGGGAAAATTGGACAGCTACTTGCAAAAATTGAAACTAGACCACCAACGTACACCATTCACAAAAATAAACTGAAAATGGATAAAAGACTTAAATACAAGTCGTGAAATCATAAGCATCTTATAAGAAAACATAGGCAGTAAGATCTCCGACAACTCTCGCAGCAACATATTTACTGATTTATCTCCACGGGGAAGTGAAATATAAAACAGGGTGAACAAATGGGACTATATCAAACTAAAAAGCTTTTGCACAGCTAAAAACAATATGAACAAAATAAAATGACAACACACACAATGGTAGAACATATTCGACAATACATCTGATAAGGGGTTAATAACCAAAATTTATAAAGAACTTATAAAACTCAACACCAGGAAGATCAACAATCCAATCAAAAAATGGGCAAAAGAAATAGACACTCTTCAAAGAGGACATACAGGTGGCCAATATGCAGATGAAAAAATGCTCAACATCACTAATCATTAGAGAAATGCAAATTAAAACCACAATGAGATATCACCTCACACCAATCAGAATGACACTCATTAACAAAACAACACATAGTAAGTGCTGGTGAGGATGTGGAGAAAAGGGAACCCTCCTGCACTGCTGGTGGGAATGCAGACTCGTGCAACCACTGTGGAAAACAGTATGGAGATTCCTCAAAATTTTCAAAATGGAACTGCCTTTTGACCCAGCTATCTCACTTTTAGGAATATATCCTATGAATACCAAATCACTGATTCAAAAGAAGAAATGCGCCCCCACGTTTATTGCTTCATTGTTACAGTAGCCAAGATCTGGAAACAGCCCAAGTGTCCATTAGTGGATGAGTGGATTAAAAAGCTTTGGTCCATATACACAATGGAATACTATGCAGCCATGAAAAAGAAGGAAATCTTACCTTTTGCGACAACATGGATGGACCTATAAACTATTATGTAAAGTGAAATATGCCAGGCAGAGAAAGAAAAATATCATATGACCTCACTCATTTGTGGAATCCAGTGAACAATGTGAACTGAGGAACAGAATTGAGGCAGAGGCAGGATCGAAGGGACCTGAGGGAAAGCGAACAGAGGGAAAGGGGCTGAGGGGATGGGACCAGAGAAGGGAAAGAGCTTGGTGAAACTATATATACATAACACTGTATTATAGAGAGCAGAAAAGTAAATCCTGGAGGGAAGGAGAAAGGCCGTTGGGGGGAGGGGGCAAGGCAGATGTTGAGGGGAACACGCACAGTGGTGGGGGAATGCATTCGGGGGGACACCTGAATCTATGTAAACACAGTAAGTTTAAATCAATAAGTACCACAAAAATCAAAAAAATACCACACTGCTCAACTCAGGGGACACCATTCACATCATATTGGATGTGTTATTTTTATTATAATGTTATTCACTCAGCATTTAGTTATGTGAAGCTTAATAATATTTGTCAGAAAAAATATTGTTCTAAAGAATGCATTTGCTGCCTGACCAGGCAGTTGTGCAGTGGACAGAACTTCGGACTGGGACATGGAAGATCCAGGTTCCCAACCCTGAGGTCGTTGGCTTGAGCAGGGGCTCATCCGGCTTGAGCGCAGGCTCACCAGTTTGAGCGCGGGGTTGCTGGCTTGAATGTGAGATCACAGACATGACCGCATGGTTGCTGGCTTGAGCCCAAGGCTGCTGGCTGAAGCAAAGGGTTACTTGCTCTGCTGTAGCTCCCTGGTCAAGGCACATATGAGAAATCAATCAATGAACAAGCAATCAACAAACAACTAAGATGCCGCAACAAAGAATTGATGCTTCTCATACTTCTCCCTTCCTATCTGTCTGTCCTTCTCTCTGACTCTCTTTGTCTATGTCAAAAAAACCCCTCAAGAATCCTTTTGCTTATTTTGAAAAATTAAAGGGAAATAAAAATGTATAAAAAATAAAAATCAGAAAGGGGACGAAAGGATGGGATCAGAGAAGGGAAAGAGATTGGTGAAATTATATACACATAACACAGCATTATAGAGAGCAGAAAAGCAAGTCCTGGAGGGAAGGGGGTAGGGCATTGGGGGGAGGGAGCATGGGGGATGTTGAGCAGAACACGGGGTTGGGGGGATGTATTCGGCGGGACACTTGAATCTATATAAACATAATAAATTAAAATCAATTAAAAAAGTTTCATACAAATAAATATAAAAATCATTCATCATTGTAACATGCCCGTATTTTGATGGTTTTCCCTTTAGTCTTTTCTCTTCACATAGAACATCACTATCTCTGCTCTGTCCAGTATTTTGCCTGACCTATTTACTTTAGCTTGGCTTTAAAGGTGACCTATAATTTCTAAATCAATATGCTGGCTTTTCCTTAAAAAAATAAAATAAAAGTGTTGCCAAATTTCCACGATCTGATTTAACATTAACTGAGCACACACTATCTGTCTAGCACTGTCTCTGACCAGGGACTCAGACTACTCAACAGGCTGGGCTTATCCATCAACACAATTACTTCAAGTTTCCAATTTCACCATAGTTGCAACAATTCTTGCCTTTAAAAATAATTACTATTTTTATTCTAGGTTTTAAGATATTTTGGCCATGGCCAGTTGGCTCAATGGTAGAGGATCGGCTCAGTGTGTGGAAGTCCCAGGTTCAGTTCCCAGTCAGGGCACACAGGACAAGCTACCATCTGCTGCTCCACCTCACCCCTGCCCTTCTGCTCTCTCTCACTCTCCTCCTGCAACCATGGTTCAAATGGTTCAAGCAAGTTGACCCCAGTTGCTAAGGATGGCTACATGGCATCACCTCAAACTCTAAAAATAGCTCAGTTGCCAAGCAATGGAGCAGCAGCCTCAGATGGGCAGAGCATCGCCTGGCAGTGGGCTTGCCAGGTGGATCCTGGTCAGGCACATGCAGGAGTCTGTCTCTCTGCCTCCTCACCTTTAAATTTAAAAAAAAAAAAAAAATTTTTTAAGTGTTATGTTGGCTGTTGGCTTTTCTTTTTAATTTTTTTATTAATTTTTATAGGGTGACATTGATAAATCAGGGTACATATGTTCAAAGACAATATCTCCAGATTATTTTGACATTTGATTATGCTGTATACCCCTCACCCAAAGTCAAACTGTCTTCCGTCACCTTCTATCTGGTTTTCTTTGTGCCCCTCCCCTCCGCTATCCCCTCCTTCTCCTCCCTCCCCCCTCCCCACCCCTCCATCACATTCTTGTCCATGTCTCTGAGTCTCATTTTTATATTCCATCTGTGTATGGACTCATATAGTTCTTAGTTTTCTCTGATCAGAAAAAAAAAGGTTTTAAAAACATATAAATTATATAAATAGCACACTTGGAAAAGAAAGTGCCCTTGTATTATTAGTCTCCTGCAAATACAGCTTTGAGACTTGAACCCTCCTTTTTATCTGTCACCTGTACAAGTACTGTGCCACCAGAATTAGTTACATATGACAAAGCTGTGTTTGAATATTTCTAAGAAGTAAATATACACATTGAGTGTCACAAAGACAGCCTAATAGTCTTCCCTCTTTATTTCTTTCAACAAAGTTATTTTAAGATTTGGTATTTTTTGTGAATATGGATTAATGAGTTTAGTAAATTATGTGGAAGACATAGATAAATATAGGTACATATATGCACATATATATGTACGTATGTATGCATCAAAAACTGGGTTCGGTTATGTGTATTCTTTAATTTCTTCGTCTATAGAATATGAACTACATCTGTCATTACATCTATTCCAGTTAAATTCCTTAACAAGCAATAGGCAACTGGAAGTAAAAAGCTGTTTGCAGTGAGACCCTCTCTTGTTCTTGAATGAGATGCTGAGAAACATTAAGAAATAGGGGCCACAAGACAAAAGCAAGAGGCTGATGATCCACAAAGGGCCGGGAACTCAGCTCCCAGCCATTCCCGGCTGTCAGAGAGGCAGTCCTGGGCAGGCTGTGTGAGGCCTGACCTGTTCCAGCAGAGCAAACCTCACAGGGAGGACAGCTATCCCCAAGAGGCAGACTGGAAGCAGGGTCCAGGAGCAGGGTCTAAACCAGGGGTCCCCAAACTATGGCCCGCGGGCCGCATGCGGCCCCCTGAGGCCATTTATCTGGCCCCCGCTGCACTTCGGAAGCGGCACCTCTTTCATTGGTGGTCAGCGAGAGGAGCATAGTTCCCATTGAAATACTGGTCAGTTTGTTGATTTAAATTTACTTGTTCTTTATTTTAAATATTGTATTTGTTCCCGTTTTTTTTTACTTTAAAATAAGATATGTACAGTGTGCACAGGGATTTGTTCATAGTTTTTTTTATAGTCTGGCCCTCCAACGGTCTGAGGGACAGTGAACTGGCCCCCTGTGAAAAAAGTTTGGGGACCCCTGGTCTAAACCCACTGCCAGAAAGAAAGACATCTTTTTGTGATCTCATTTTATCTCGTGTTCAATCAACCGTATAACACACTCTTGCTTATATCAGCAGCAGAAACTTCCTAAATTACTGACCAGTTGCATTATTGAAACTTTTGCACCCCTAACCCGATATTTAAGAACCACTGATGCTCCAGTAAAATGGGCCACATTCACTTCCAACCTCATGTCGTCCTCAGCACATGCCTGCGGACTGGGGCAAGGGGCAGGACACAAACACTTCGAGGTGAAACGCAAAGCACTGGAAACATGAGCGCTTCAATCTTTTTAAGTCCTAGCATGAATGTTTACATTTTATAAGAAGCCAACTGAAATTCCCTTACTCACTTATATGTATCAGTCTTTCTTGAGGTAAGACTGCATTTAGAGCGGGTCTATTTTCTCTTTTGTGCATGCATACTGCACATTAACAGAGTCCTGAGGCAAGTTCTCTTCTGAGCCCACAGAGATATCTCTACCACTCGGAAAAGCTATCAGCCACCAACATGCCCAGCGTCATGTCACCGTGATCTCCTGCCGCTTGTCTGCCCAGGCAGACAGGGAGGAGAGCAGCACAGCGCCCGCTGTCTGCAGAGGATGCGGCTGGCCTCCCTAGACCCTCTCACCCAGGCTCCTCTGCACCCTCGTCCACCAACCTACAACTCAGACCTTCTGAATAAAAAGATACAAGATAACATTCTGGATTGTGCTGGACACCAGAAGAAAAAAAGCAGCCACAAAATGAAAACTGCCTTTAAAGGTATCTATCATTAAACAAGAGAAAAAAAGAATCCCATGATTTTGCTCCCCATACCATAGTTAATTAAAAGAGGCATTTAACACCCAGTAGGAAAAGCAGTGTTTTTATAATTTCATCAGCAATTACTACAAAGCTCATTTCTAAGAACTTGGTGAATCCTTGCTTTCACTGACCTTAACACCCACATTCACTAGACTCAGAAGCCAGAGACTTAGTCTAGTGCTGATGTTCTCCTGAATCCCTTTGAAAGGAAAAAAACAGATGTAAACTTTACATTGACTGATGTAAGACAATATTTACTCCAAAAAAATGTGCAAGTTGAAACTATTACAACATGTCATAAAGCATCAGTAAGGGCCACTCAGTAAAATCTAAACTATTTTAAGTTCAAAAGCACACTTTTTTGCTACTTATTTACCGGAAACATTCCTTTAAAAGCAAGGGTCACAAGGGCTATGGCTGCTTCACACTGCTGTCCCACACAGCAGCCAAAGAACTTACAGATGACCTTGCAACTGCCCTGGCAAATCCTTTCAGCACTTGGTCATTCAACTTTAAAAATTAGGGGGAGGTGAGGCAAAGCTATCAAAGTCAGAGGCAGGAACACCGGAATAGGCTGGAACATGATAAATGTCTTTCTCACAGAAAAAACGTAAGCACTGTTAATTTAGAGACTCCAGTGTAAAAGGCAACAGATCAAATCTTCTTTATCACTTACATTTTAAACCAGAAAAGCAAAATCAGACTTACCCTGGGAAGCCATCCTATAGGCTGACTCTGAAAAGTAACTTGTTGACAAGCCAAAAACAGCTACAAACAACTGCTCCAAAAATTCACTGGGTTTTGTCCACCTACTAACCTCTGCCACTCTGTAGACATCTGGCTTTTGTTAAAGAACTTCTGCAAATGCAGTGGATGAGTAATCTCTGTGACTTCGTAAAACGTGCCAAACCCAACACTAATAACAGTAGCTCCATTTACTCATCACATTTTTGAGTGGCTTTATTTATACTTTTTAAAGAAAAATTAATGTTTTTGCTAATGTCAATTCCCTGCAGCATACACACACACTGTCCAAAAAGCAGTAGGCTACTCGGTTCACATCTAACTTGGTCTGGTCCTCATCAACAGTCAGTGATTTTGACCCAATAAATAAAGGCATAGCCTGCTTGATAAACAATCTTTTAAAATTAGTATTACCATCTGTTTCCTAAATAAAGTAAAACTTGTAGCCAATTCTACTCTGCCTTCTCTGCCATTGAAAAAGGCATTCAACTTATTATAATAATATTTTAGAAATACTGAAGAATAGGAAGTACAAATTCATTTCCCAATTCCTTTTCTTAGAGGTAATCATTACTGACAGTTCTTAATGGAGCGTTTCAGAAATATCTACGTACATATTTTGCATGTGTATTCACATACACACTTATAAAATATTATTGGGGACTGAGAGGCTTTGGATCAAATTTCCAGATTTTATAAAGATAGCAGAGTACACACACAATATAAAATCCCCAGCAGATCAGGGTAACAATTCAGCTCATAATCAATTTTACCAGGAAACATGATTATTCAACTAAGTGGGATAATAAAGACTATAAACAGCCTTGTGTCATTTCAGATCAAAGAACTCTGCCAAATGAGGTAAAGAAAACAATTAAATCCTGCAACATTCAGAGATTTTTAAATTTGGGGATTATGAATAAGAAATTCCACACCTATATTTTTTCTCCCGGTTACTTACCAAGTCTTGAAAATATATTTTATTACACATTTTTATAATATAAAATAGAAATAAAATTAAAGTCACCTGTAAAATCCCACTACTTAGAAATGGCATTTATATTCAGTTACATATTGAGTGCCAACTGGGAGTACAGGCTCAGCATTCTGCAGGCACATTAAAAAGGCAATATAATTCCTATTTTTATATAAGGTAGAAAGGAATACCTGTTCTAAAATTAGAAGGCACTGTGCTACCAAAATTCAAAAGAAGTATTAAGAAGACACACATTATCTTTTAGTTTACCCAGAACCACTTAAGACATTTTCTGTGGAGAATTCCTCTTCTGAGTTTAGAGAAAGACAGAGATGGCTTCAACTTTGGAATCAAAGGTTCACATTCTTAGACTCCCTTGCAGCTAGGATAAAGACATATGTATTCAGTTCTGCCAGTTGGATATTCCTGGGCAGGGAAAGAAGCAGCTACATCTGGCAGGCCTGTAGCCTAGGAGTATGGCTCTGTGGATTTGTTGTTTACACTGCTGGGATCCATGCTGCAACTACAGCATCTGTGCCCAGTGACAGCAGTCATCAATATCTCCACTGAACAGTCCTAGAGTAAGCTGAGGCAGAGCTCTGGTCAGCTGGTTTGTTCTACCAGAGGTCCTGGATTCCTAATAATCCTTTAATAAACTGTTTTTCTGCTTAAACTAAAGGGAGTTTAGGTTTTTGTTGATATAAATAAGAAATTTGACTGCTACAAGTAGGAAATTTCTTTTAAGAAGTTAAGGCAGCATGATGTAGTAAAAAAAACCAAGTCAAAGCAAACAGCATTCAAAATTTTACTCTTACCCCCCCCCCATGCCAACTGTGTCTGGGCATATGGAAAAGCTCATTAGATTACTTGAACATCAGTTCCCCTATCTATAAAATAATGCCACCCACTCTGTAAAATTGTTCATGAGAAAGAAATGAGCTCTTTTATTTATTATCTCATTCGTTTATTCAAACATTTATTGCATGTATATTATGTGCTACACACTGTGTGAAATATCAGGACTACAGTGGCCAGATGTAGCAAATAAAAATACCAGACATCATATTACTTTCAAATAAACCACAAATAATATTTTAGTATAAGTATATACCACATTTGAGGTATACTTATTTTTAAGTATATAGTTTTTAAGTATTTGAGATACATTCATACTTTAAAAATATCCCATATTTTGGTATATACTTAATTATTCATTTTGATATGAAATTCCAGTTTCACTGAGTGTGCTACATTGTATCTGGCGACCCTAAGTAAACAGCAGTGTACAAAAGAGGAGGGTCCTGGTTGTCACAGACCCTCCATCTAGTGCTAAGGGTTGAAAGGTGAGTGGACAGGTGATACATAGGCAAAAACTACCTAAAGAGCTATGAATGTAATGAGTTGAGCAGTAGATAAAAATAAAGAAGAAAATATACTTAAATACATTGTTGTTAAGGAAAAGGCTTGTATAGGAAGCTGGCTCTGAAGGGAAGATCATGCTGAAAGAAATAAAAACCTCATGTCACAGTACAGTATCTCAAACAAGGCCTAGCACACAGCAGATGCTCAATAAATGTTCACTTTATTCCTTGGCAGGACTAGAACTTGCACCTCTTTTGGTTCATCCTAGTCTGGCCATGTCACTTGGGTGCACAAACTGACCACCAGTGGCTTCCTTTTTCAGAAGGCCTGGCAGCCACCTGTCTGCACCCTGGTGAGCAACCCCAAGCCAGAGCTGCCAGACCAGCCCTCCTGAGTGCTCCATTCAGAGAAACCAAGAAACGCAACCAAATGACAGCTATTATTTTCACTTACTATGCTTTATCATGATTTGTTATGCAGCAAAAATAACCAGGTGTTGGCAAGAATAGAGAAGACCCAAAACTCCCAGGCACTGCTGGGGGAAATGAGAATGGGGACAAGTGCTTTGGGAGGGGGCTGGCAGCGCCAAGGAAGCCTGGCCATGCACGAAGCTGTGCTGCACCTGCGCCGGTCCCAGGGCACTGCGCATGTCTGGATCTTCCCGTCCCCAAGCACACCCTTCCCTCCTCTCTCTGGTTTGTAACCACCAACCCGATAGGTCTTCCTATAGCTTACCTTGCATCTTGCCTTTCTGCTACTCAAAAAGTGCTCCATACATATACTTAATAAAACTTTGCTGATTGATTACTTATAAGATTCAAATCTAGGGAGTTTTACTAAGCTGGCACTGAGGGAAAAAAGACAGAAAGCAAATAACCCAAGCATTCCCAGATTTACAAGACAGCTCCTTGAATGCCCTCCAAAAAATAAAACCTGTGCCAGAAATCGTGATCGTTGTGAAATACATTTGTGCGAATACATCTCAGGGGCCCAGACAAGTTACTAACTGCTATCTATTCAGACAAAATGTTGCAAAAAACACCAAGTACTGAATTTCAAACCTGAGAGGTCTTCCATTGGTTAGCAAGGGGAGAGGAGCAGTTTTATTCCCACCACGGGGAACATAGGGGAAGAGGACAGAAAGAGAAGAAAAAAGAAAAGGAGCCTGACCAGGCAGTGGTACAATGGATAGGGCATCGAACTGGGACACAGAAGACCCATGTTCAAAACCCTGAGGTTGCCTGCTTGAGTGCAGGCTCATCTGGCTTGAGTGCAGGGTTGCTGGCTTGAGCATGGGAACATAGACATGACCCTATTATGATCACTGACTGGGGGCCAAAGGTTGCTGGCCTGAAGCCCAAGATCACTGGCTTGAGCAAGGGGTCACTCACTCTGCTGGAGCCCCCCAGTCAAGGCACATATGAGAAAGCAGTCAATGAACAACTAAGGTGCCACAATGAAGAATTGATGTTTCTTATCTCTCTCCATCCCTGTCTGTCTGTCCCTATCTGTCCCTCTCTCTGTCACACACACACAAAAAAAAAGGAAGAAAAGAGAAAAGAAAAGAAGAGAAAAAAAGAGAGAAAAAAGAAAAAGCGAAAAGAAAAGGAGAGATAGGAAGAGAGGATTGACCCTAACCTTCTCTAGAATTTTCTGCTAATGCCCTACTCTTTGATACTGGTCTAGAACCATGTCATCAGCAGTAGTAATAATGGGGGAAAAGAAGTAAAAGACATAATACTTGTGATAACTGCCATTTACCCTGTGCTAGCCAGACATTATGCTGAGCAGTAAGATGCCTCGATCTTCATCAGCATTACTGCAGCCAACACTTATGTGGGCACTGAGCTGTCCTCCTCACAGCCCCATCCCATTTCACTTCACCACAACTTAGTAAGATAATATGTTATTATTCCCATTGGACATATGAAGAAACTAGGAGGCGGACAGGTCAGCTAAATTGCCTAAGGTTTTAACTAGGAATCCTTTGAGGGTCTAGGGTAGGATAAGATTAAACACATAGCAAAAATCAATTTGAAAAAGATGAAAATGGGAATATTTGAAAATGGAAAGAAAATACAGAGATGCATGTGAAAGCTTTTTTATGGCAACATAAGAACTAATGTATGAAACTGTAACTAGTAAGATAAAACACACAACGTGAGGAATCTCAGCTAAACTGGCCAAATTTAAGCTCTATGTAGTACACTCTGAAATGGAGAGTCAGATCCCATATTAATAATTAATTAGTTAATCAAATATTTATTGACTATTATGAGCCCCACACTGTTCAAGGTGCTGGGGATACAGACTTGAACAAAGAGACAAAAATCCCCACTTCTACAGAGCATCAGAGTGGAAGAAAATATAGGTAACAAGCTCAATAAGTAACACCTTAGAACAGTGGTAGTCAACCTGGTCCCTACCGCCCACTAGGGGGCGTTCTAGTTTTCATGGTGGGCAGTAGCGGAGCAACCAAAGTATAAATAAAAAGATAGATTTAACTATAGTAAGTTGTTTTATAAAGATTTATTCTGCCAAACTTAGCAAAAATCTGACATAAAGTACTTGGTAAGTAATTATTATTATATGCTTTAACTTGCTGTAACTCTGCTTTATAAATTTTATAAAGTAAAGTTACTTCCCTACTTTATAAATTACCATTACTGTGGAGCTGGTGGAAAATTTTACTACTAACAGAGATACAGAAGTGGGCGGTAGTATAAAAAGGTTGACTACCCCTGCCATAGAAGATGTTAAAGGTAATAAGTGCTAGGGGCAAAAATAAAGCACAAAGGGCCAAGAGAGGGGGAAAGGAAGGATACAATCTTCACAGCAGTCTGGGTAAACCCTGAGCACAGCACTGCAGCCCAGCCTACAGGAGGCAGAGAGATGGGCTCCGTGCTCGGCTGGCATCAAGCATCACAGGCGGAACGGTGCTCACACACTGGGCAACAGCGAGGACGTCAGTCTAGCTACACAGGAAAGCTCAAGGGAGTAGGTAGGAGAACGTCAAATCAGATAAAATATTAGGGCCCAAACTGCAAAAGGCTCTTGAGGCCGCTGTACACCAATCATTCTTCAGCTTTGGGGTCATGAATTACTTGCAGAAAGAAACTCATGAAAGCTAGGGACACCCAACCCAGAAAGGTACACATATACAAAACAGAGCCCTAATCTCAGTGAGAATTTTTCTGACTCTTTGACCTACACTCCTAGGATAGGAACACCTTCCTGCAGGAGACCACAGTCCTTTGCGCTAGACCAAAGAAACACACTGTCTCTGTATGTAATGACATCCCAAAATGGGACAGCAAGTCAGGACAGTGAGCACCAGATTCCCCTAGTCCCTGAGGCCTGACTTACTCCATCACCATCACCAGTCTGGGGAGGACACAGTCAAGTACCAATGGCCCTAAGGGAAGCAACGACATTTTGTCACCTAGAGACTCTTGCTTTGTTAGTCTCAGTGCTCAGACACAAAACCACAGCAATAGTTAGCTAACACATGCAGCAAGCCAGAGGAGTGGGTGTGGCAGTAGCGCAAGGGGAACTGGAGGACACTTGGAGCCAACTGACTACCTCACAGTTCATACCTGTGTGTTTGTCTCTCTGGTGTGTACACACATATATTTATATATTTTAATTCTTTTCACATAAGCTAGAAAAGAGCAGGGATTTTATTATTATTATTACTACTGAATTACCAGTGCTAAGAACAGAATCTGGCATACAAATGATGCTCAATAAATTATGGCTGAATAAATGAATACGTATAGATAATTATTTCTTTGCAAAACCATGCTAGAAAATAGCAAATCAAAATGTCACAATTAAACAGGCAAAATAGTTATGTTGGAAAGATTAAGGGATGTGTCTTGCCTAGGAATTAGAAAAGCTCGATTCAACATGAGCCACAGTGTTCCACATCGTCTATTGTGCCTACAGGACATTAGAAATTATACAACCTTTCTGCCTCAATAAGGTAGGTTTCTCACCAACAGTACTCAAACCATTTGTGTTTTACATAAATACGCCTGCTTTTGTTTTTAATTACAAATCCATCACAGACCAATAATTTTGTAAACTATAATAAAAATTAATTCTTAGACAAATAAAAAAATAACAAACATAAAATATGCAAATTTGTATTAGATTCAACTGACCAAAATTTACTCTTTTCAATTGCTATGATGGTTTATGAACACTCTCAATTTTTGTTTTCTTCTCATTGTGACCAGCAACACACAGATAATAGAACAATTCGTGGGTCACACTTCCAAGAACATGACTCCTAGGACATATGCATGCACACATGCACACACACACCACACAACCACCGCTCCTCTGCACTTACCACCTTACCACCACCATCACCACCGCCACAGCCACCGCCACCGCCACCGCCTTCGCCACTGCCATCGCCACCACCACCGCCACCGCCACCGCCACCGCCTTCGCCACCGCCACCGCCTTCGCCACCGACATCACCACCGCCATCACCACCACACTCAAACATGCTGGAGATTCCAGTATTTAACTCACATGCCAATGTTCTGCCTCCTATTAAACTCTTGTCAGGTACTTATTTCAATTATCAAAAATAAAATTAGCAAGTCCAGGATACTCATAATATCAGACCGCAAGAATATGTTAGCAGAGTGATCCTATCTCACTTCAAATCATTGCTAGATTTAAACATAAAAATTAAGGTCAGATTGTTTATTTTATAACAGATCCTATGTTTAGTAGAATAATTATAAGATTCATCTTCTGTATCTAAATATGATGATTTTATACTAATATATATATAAAGTATAATCTTATATTTATCTTCTATATGTATCTGCAGTTTTAGTCTAGATTTATTATGTAAACTAGTATGATGAGGTTTTTAGAAATGCCACTAAAATGTGGTACACTTGTGCCAGAAATATTTTCCTTTACTTATTTTAAATTAGTTAATATCATCTACTTGAAAATTATTCTAAATAAACCTAAATAAAATTAGATTAAATATAATTTATAAACAAAACTGATATGACTCTTCCAAGAAGAAAATAGGTTGTTCTTTTCTTTTTTCATTAAAATCACTGCAGATTCATGAGGGATATTAGCTAATCCTCTTAAAGTATCCTTCATCTTAAAATACAACCTTTTAAACTATGTAAACACAATCCTGAAATCTCTAGTCATTCACAAAGCTTTCTTAACTCAGGATAAGTTAATGATTTTCCTCAAAGTCCAACTAAACATGCATTCCAGAGTAAAGCATTCTAGAGGCTGAGCACACAGTCCCACTGATGTGCTTATGAGCTGTCACCCAGACTCATAACCCTAGCTTTGGGCTGACTGTAAATAAGGATGAGGATATTCTTGATCATAATGATAACATGAATTTTCTAGTGGCAGGACTCAAGTTCTATACAGCTTCTATCCCATCACCTGGAAGAAGGGGGAAGTATTGATTGAATTACAGAATGAAACTTGATTCCTCATTTCTTCCAGGAAGACAAGGTCACTGATGCTCATTCCTGCTTTTGTGAGAAGCAAAATTCATCAGGGTACTCTTGTCATGGACATATAGCCCTGGTATTCTGCATATCCTGTGCATTGCCTGTTTGGTAGTTAGGCAGTAAAATTATGTGAAAGTCCAGATAAAAGTTTTTTAAAATGAAGGAAGCCATTGAATAAAACTGACACAAAACAAATTGGAAATGATATCGCAGAGACCATATCTACTGATTCAATGAAAACATCTGAAATATGACCATGCTACCCCTCCTTGCCAAGTGCCTTCCCACTGCGGACTCCCTCTGGGAGGGTTATATTTCCTTCCTACTCAGACCAGGCTTGGCCACTAACATGTTGTGGCCACTGAAATGTGTGTGCAAGTGACATGAACACTTCCCAGGAGGACTTCTAAGGGCCATGTGTGGCTCCATCGTTTCTCTCTTCCTTCTCTTCAAAACACGTATGTCTCAAATAGATGCTGCTCCATAAGCCTTACTTTCAGAAGAAAAGACATACAGGGCAGAGCCACTGTCAATGAAAGATGCTTGTAAGTCACTAACAGTTTAGAGTCCTTTGTTAATACAGCAAAACCATGCCTCCATTGACTGATACAATGGCCTTCTCTCATGGTATATCCATGTCTTTACGAGAAAAGTCCACCCAACAGTGCTTGTTGAAGACTTCAGGGTAAAGCTGAGTTTTCTTGAGGTCTTACTACAGAAGCACCTGTCCTGGCACTGAGCCACCCGGTCCCCTGAGGAGCAAGAGTACACAGTGCCAGGCTCCACAGGAGCAGCCTCACACTCGGAGCCTGGGGTGTGGCCAGGCGGCTTCAAGCTAAGAAGTGGCAAGACAGAAGCACAACTGCAAAATGACATGAATCAGGCTATTTGCTCACTTCCCCACCTCTGTCCACAGACCATGAGCTCCAATGAGCAGTGCCACGCTTAATTCAGTATTTCCACAAGTGCGACATGCACATCAGTGGTGGGGCATGAAATGTTTTTGATGATAAATAGAAAATTTTAAAATATTGCTACAAACCCCTTATTTCAAGAAAAATAATTGCATCTTTGGGCGAAGCAAAGTAAGACAAAATGAGCTGATTAGGGCAAAATAGTAACAAACAATAAGCAAATGGTATTACTCTCTCTTTTAATCACCACCCCTATACCTGGAGTATAAAAGGCAGCTACTAAGTGTAGCACTGAGGAAAGGAGAGGGAAGATAAAGGAGATTCAGGCCCTGGCCAGTTGGCTCAGCTGTAGAGTGTCAGCTCAGCGTGTGGAAATCCTGGGTTCAATTCCTGATCAGGGCACACAAGAGAAGTGATCATCGGCTTCTCTCTCTCTCTCCTTCTCTCTCTCTTTCTCTCTTCCCTCACCCATAACCATGGCTCATTCAAGCAAGTTGACCCCTGGTGCTGAGGATGGTACCATACCCTAGCCCAGTGGTTCTCAAACATTTTGAAGTCAGGGCACACTTAAAATCCTACAAATAATTGTAGGCACACTATATACAAATTTCTGAGAAATATGTTATAATAATTAAGTCAAATATTAAAGAAAAAAATATAAAGTCCAAGTGTGCTTTTATAGTAATTAAACAAAATAAATACGACAAAATTAAATTTATTCTGACATTAAAAAAACATTTTTATGTTACATTTCTGAGTTATGCTTTTTAGAATTCATAAAAAGGGGTTAAAAAATAAAAAAAAATGCCAAAAAGTTATCCTTTTACATATAGAGATACATTCTTAGTAAGACTTAGTAAATTCAGCAGGTCCTGGTGCAAATGTATTAAGTTTTTTCATTCTTGTGTTTATGAGAAACATGAGCCTGATGTGTCCTAATGATTTCTTCAATGTTTGGGCATATATTTGAAAGGCAAACTCTCATTTTCTCGTCAAGACATTGAAGAATTCCTCTCTTTTTACTCTTAATTGTGTTGAGTGCAGAAAATCCACACCATACATATCATCTTAACTTTACACCAAAGGATAGAAGAAACTTGCCTCCAGCCTTTCCGGGGAACATGGAGGGAGGGGTAGTGTAAAGAATCCAGCATCACAGCTTAACAGCCTTTTGCAACCTAATCAGGCAAGTGAGGTGGGGGGGGTTGGGCAGACTGTCAGCTTACAGCTAATTCCCCACACCTCTGTCCCCCAAAAATCTAGACTCCAAAAACTCTGTTGGTTGTTTGGCCTCCAACAGGCACATATTTCTCTGGAATACCATAGGGCACACCTGAAAATCTTCTAGCACACACACTTTGAGAACCACTGGCCTAACTTCAGGCACTAAAATAGCTCCGTTGCTGAGCAACGGAGCAACAGGCCCCAGATGGACAGAGCATCACCCCCTAGTGGGTTTGCTGGGTGGGTCCCAGTCAGGGTGCATGAGGGAGTCTGTCTCCCTGCCTCCCCACCTCTCAATAATAATAATAATAAAGCAGATTCAAACAAAGCAAGTGCTAACCCTGAAAAAAAATGAAAATACTGTATACAAGCAAGAGAATGCAAACAGCAAATTATGTTGATGCTTTGCTACAATTTATAAAAGTGGAATTTAACAAATAGCAACTTCAATTCTTTTGAGTGCTTACTATGTGTCAAGTACTGTGCAGAGCATCCATCCTTTCATTCAGTTTTTTACAGAACCCTGTAAGAATGTAGTTAATATGCAATGACAAACGAGACAGGCTCAAAGATGTAAACAGCTTGATTAAGATCTCACATAATTAATGTCTTTGTCCAATTCCAGGCTTCTGCCCTTAATCTCATACTTCACAGTCTTCTAATGTCCAAACATTATTTTTAAATAATAAAAATTATGAATATTCATAGCTGCACTCTTTATTAATGACCCAAACTAGAAAACTCCTTAAATGCTCACCAACAGAATGGATAAATAAATCCTAACAGATTCATACAATAAAATATCATATTGCTGCCTGACCAGGCGGTAGTGCAGTGGACAGAGCGTCGGACTAGGATGCTAAGGACCCATGTTTGAGACCCCTAGGCGCCAGCTTGAGCATGGGCTCAACTGGTTTGAGCAAAAACTCACCAGCTTGGACCCAAGGTCACTGGCTCAAGCAAGGGGTTGCTCGGTCTGCTGAAGACCCGCGGTCAAGGCACATATGAGAAAGCAATCAATGAACAACTAAGGTGTCGCAATACTCAATGAAAAACTAATGATTGATGCTTCTCATCTCTCCGTTCCTGTCTGTCTGTCCTTATCTATCCCTTTCTCTGATTCTCTCTCTATCTCTGTAAAAAAAAAGTACCATATTGCAATAAAAATAAGTTTCTGAAACATAATTGTGATCAATAAACATCAGGCATGACTGTATAACTCTATGGCTGACTCAATTTCTAAAAAGTACAAAACAAGCAAAATCAATCTATGCTGTCAAGGGTCAGAACAGAGGCTTCCCTTGAGAACAGGAAGGGAGTATCTGGGCTACAGATAATGTTCAATTAATCCATTGAGTGCTGCTTAACAGGAGTCAGATTTATAAGAAATTCATCATGCTATATTCCTATAATAAGTATACTTTTATCTAAATATATTAAATTCCAATAAAATATTTTTAAAATTAAAAATTAATTTAAGATACATTTTGCTTTATCCTTTTAATCTATTTAGCCTTAAATATACTAGAAATCCAAAAATCTGCTCTGGTGTATTCATTCGTTCTCTGACTAGTTACATACTCTCGAGATCAAGGCATTTAGCCTTCCCTGTGGTCTGCTTCCCCAGCCCAAGGTAGATGGGGCTGCACAAATTACCCTCCAGGCGCCTCATTCTGGACTTTCCCCGGAGCCCTGCACTGGCCTGTGATGCAGAGCTGCAGCAGTCACAAGAAAAGGGGAACAAAAGAGCAACTGCCTGCAGCCCTATCATATGACACAGGGTAGAAGGAAACAAACTTGACATGTACATTTAATCAACTTTTGATTATCAGCATAGATGGCACAGCTCTGCATACAGTCCCCAGAAATGGAACTACCACTCCCCAGAGGGCCCACGGCAGCTGCGGTCACAGGTCCTGAGCTCCCACAAACTCCAAACCGTCACTCTCAGACAAAATCTTTGTAGATTTCTTACTAGGATCTTCAGAACCAATAACTTCCTCCTCTAGTACAACTGTAAATCTCTAGATTTTCCTATGATCTGTTCAATCAGAAGAATGCTAAGAAATATGTGATAGCAAAACATTCTGATTTTATGCTTCTTGCCCAAATCCATTGGACTCTCTTACCTACCTGCCTCTTGCAATGCCAGGACTGAACCTAGTTCTATTGATGGATTAGCCAGGGTCCAATCAGGAGAGAGAAACCACAGTCATTTGGATGGGGAAAGTTTAATATCAGAATGTATTAACTATAACAGATTAGGGAGTAAGAAGTAAATTGAACCCTAAGGAATATAGGAATGTCAGATACAAGAACTACCCACTACCCCTAGTGCTGAGACACAGGCGCCAAGGGAGAGTCTTCCCCCAGGGCTGAGACCCAGACCCTTTGGGTTCACTGCATGGCAGGGATGTGCTGTGGAACTATACCTGTGGAACTTACTGGAGTCCACCCTCCAGGGGCCAGAGAATAATTATTCAGAGAGGTGGCTCACACTGCTCCAAAACTGACTGTAGAGATACCTGGGGAACTGCTGGTTACTAGAAGCCGCTGTGGCCACCAGGCCCTCAGAAGCTGGCACTGGACAAGTGGTTATGGTGTAGGAGCTGGAGCTGGAGAAGCTGCACTCACTGCAAGAAACAAGCTCGAAGAGGTCCTGCAGAAGCAGGACAGAAACACCTTTCTCTGCAATGTCTCTCCAGCGCCCCCTCCTGACAAAGCTTAGCATCATGCCAGCTGACAAAGGAAGACCATTCCGAGTCCAGATCCTCTTTCACAAAGCAGGCAATAGAGGGTGAATTCAGACCTGACCCTATAGCAAACAATCCCAGTAAATTCTCATAGCCTACCACCCTGCATGCATGCCACAGATACTGACTTGATCCTGTGAGTACTCCATGGTACAGATGACAACACTATTTTGAGGAAAGAATATTCTCTTGTCAGGAGGCACACAAGTTCGATATAGTACAAACAACAGAACTACTTCTGAATCAGGTATAGGTATATATTTAAATTGTTCTTTTTATTGTATTCTGAGTTTGTACCAAGTCACTTTTTCGATGGGCATTAGTCTGGCACAGACTTCTGACAAATGATGATTGACTTTGAATATCAAATTCGTCACTGAGCCATAAATAATGTTGCTCATATTTTGACCTTTGCTTAGCCATTTATATGGATGTGGTAACTGTAATAGGATAATTCCAAGCCAGTATATGTGTCAGCTGTGGCCTTGCTTCAAGTTGTGGTCATTCTGTTAACCAAAAGGCAGGCTAAAGGGCACATTCCGAACCAGAAAGGGAGTAATACTCAACTACGCATCTGCTCAGGAGAGCATAAGAGTCACAAAGGATTCCACAACAGGAAAGATCTAAACTCAAGGTGACAGGCAAACATCTGTCAATCACTCACTTTGGTGTGGATCACATAATGCGGCTGTTTAAAGAAAAGATCTGGGGAAAGGCCCTAATGCAGAAAGAAATGAAATTATAACCCGTGTTTACAAAGGGGGGGAAAAAAGCACAAAGGAATAAGTTCAAAATCCAACTATCTGCTACATAAAAGCAACCAGCCTTAAACAGAAGAACCCAGAAAAACTGAAAAAAAAAACGGTGGAAATGAATACATCTTACTAATACCAACCTGTAATACTCAATAGGCCTGGGTTGAATAAGGAAACTCAATTGGGGCAAAAAAAAAGTCTTTGGGAAAAGAAAAAGAACAGAAAATAAGGGAATCAGAGAGAAACACCAACAGGTGTTTTGCGTTTGCGTGTGGGCGGGCAGGGGCTGCATTCAGATTCTGGGAAGAAACTCAGTCACCGCCCACACAGAATCCAAGGAAGAGAGTGAAAAGGGGACACAGACCCGTTACTCTCCCTCTCACACTTGGCTGCTTTGTCTTCCCAGGAATTAGACTCAGGTTTTCAGTTTCTTGTTTCCACTTAATCTGGTGAGTTTGGGCTTTTTTTTCTCCATGGGAACTTAAGCTCTGTGGAGGTAGATGTGTCTTTTTTTAACTTTATTTTCCCACTTTCTATGACAGTGCTGGGAACAAAATACTCAAGAAATGTTTGCTGAGAAAATTAACAAAATACAAGAAAGGAACTTTTTATATATCTAATAACAGTGGTGCACAGTGAGCACATTCTAAACGAGGGTGAGCGAACCCTTTGGTAAAGAAAGGGCCAGTACGTGTTTTCGACATGGTGGCCCCATGCAGCCTCTACTGTGTGTTTCTTGTTTTGTTTTGTTCTGATTTGAACTTTAAATGATTGAAAACAACTGCTAATTGCAAAAACCATTGTTAGTTCTATGGCAATCCACGAAAAGGCCTAGATGTGAATTATGGTATGTAAATCCTATTGTAAACTATCATATATAAACTCCAAATATAAAAGCAAAATACTTTTTAAAATATGTATATAGGCCCTGGCTGGTTGCATCAGTGGATTGAGCATCGGCCCAGTGTACAAATGTCCCGGGTTAGATTCCTAGTCAGGGCACACGTGAGAAGTGACCATCTGCTTCTCTTCCCCTCTCTCTCTCCCTTCTCTCCCTCTCCCCTTATTGCAGCCAGGGGCTCCATTGGTTTGAGCATCAGGCCCAATGCTGAGGATAGCTCAGTTGGTCTGAACAATGGCCCCAGATGAGGGATGCCTGGTGGATCCTGGTCAGGGTGCAGGTGGGAGTCTGTGTCACTATCTCCCCTCCTCTCACTATCAAGAAAAACTGGCTTGTACTTCTGTTTTCATAGAATAGGGTTTTTTTCCTATTCCAACTGAAAAATGCAGGGTCTAATATTAGTCCTGATGGCTATCTACTAAACTTTTGTTTCACCTAGTTCAATCTAAGTCTAAGTTGATCCTACTGAAGAAAAAAAATTAATTCAAGGGCCCAAAACGATAAAATGCAAGGTGAGCAGGTTGCAGGCCTGTGTCAGGAAAGCTGCCTCAAATCCAAGCTCTGCTCTCTGCCTCCTCCCATCATTTCCCTACATCCTCCCAGGGAGATGGCAAGTTTCAGCAACCTCATTAGTTTTTCAGGCTGTATGACTCAAGCTTAGTGGGTGGGAGAGAGGGCAGCGACCCACAAAACAAAGACTTCAATGTCTCCACAAGCTGAGAAAATTCCAGCATTGTCAAGGCAGAAGCTATTTATAACTCGTTTAATGTGTATGCTCCTGAATGCCTTTGCTACCTTTGCTACGGAGAATATCCAATCTCTACTACTGAATTCCCAGCTTTGGCAATGGTGAAGAAGTCATGCAACTAAGTCTGACAAGTGAAGGGGGAAAAAATAAACTTCTTGCTATTATTACTTTATAATATATGGTATCATGCGACAGAATTAAAAGGTCCCTGATTTTGACTCACCTATAACAAGAAAGTGCCTCATTGCTATGAGTTCTGAGTTTAAGTTAGTGGGAAAATGTAGGGATTGGAAAAAGACCTACAATTAGGCTGAAAAAAAATGTTGTAGACAACACCATTTAACTTTTTTTCAGAAATACACATGTACACACAAATAAATATGAAGCAAATTTACTGACTGTGTATCACATGTGGCCTATAACGACACGATCTCTGCATCTATGCTTCTGCTTTTCTCTACTGCACAAGAGGAGGAATATCCAGGAAGGGATCTTGACATGCTGCTTCCAAGTGCAGGGTGCTGAGCAGCCAGCCTCACAGCAGACTTGTGCAGTGATTGATTACAAGGAACTCTGCAAGCTCTGCACATTACCCAAATTAATTTTCTCCTGTGCCAATTCCAGCATGTCCCCTGAGTTTACAAAGAAGTTTTACCAGGCCATCAGAACCCAAAAAGGAATGAACATTTTTGTCCTGGCAGAAACTTAAAATAGAGCTTTAAAATAAAACAATGAGAATGAATTTTTAGTTCTGCAAAGCCCATAGTTTCTAGAAATTTCTTTTACAATTAAAAAAAAAGTCCTGTTCTTGCTTTTAATGCTGCATTTAAATTATAAGTGATTAAAAAGTGAACTTGGAAATTCCAAGGCTTTTTTTTATTGATTTTATTTATTGTGTTTGCATAGATTCTACTATTGCCCCAAATGCATCCCCACTCCCCCGTATTCCTCTCAACATCGGCCTTACCCCTCCCCATGACGCCCTCCCCCCTTCCCTTCAGGTTTATCCCATCCTATCATCCCCCTTCCAACTGTCCTCTTTTCCTCTGGTCCTTTTGCTCTCTCCTCTGTCTCAATTCTGTTCCTCAGTTCTCATTGTTCATTGGATTCCTCAAATGAGTGAGATCATAGGATATTCTTCTTTCTCTGCCTGGTTTATTTCACTTAACATAACAGTTTCCAAGTCCATCCATGCTGTCGCAAAAGGTAAGATTTCCTTCGTTTTCATGGCCCCACTGTATATATGAACCATTACTTTATAATCCACTCGTCCACTGCAGACACTTAGGTTGTTTCCAGATCTTTGCTATTGTGAACAAAGCTGCCATAAACCTGGGGGTGCATTTCTGCTTTTGAAACAGTGCTATGTTGTTCTTGGGGTATATTCCTAAAACTGAGATAACTGGGTCAAAAGGCTGTTCGACGTTTAATTTTTTGAGGAATCTCCATATTGTTTTCCACAGTGGCTGCACCAGTCTGCATTCCCACCAGCAGTGCAGGAGGGTTCCCTTTTCTCCACACCCTCACCAGCACTTATTCTGTGTTGTTTTGTTGATGAGCGCCATTCTGACTGGTGTGAGGTGATATCTCATTGTGATTTTAGTTTGCATTTCTCTAATGATTAGTGATGTTGAGCATTTTTTCATATGCCTATTGGCCATCTGTGTGTCCTCTTTGGAGAAGTGTCTATTCATTTCTTTTGCCCATATTTTGATTGATTGTTTATCATCCTGGTGTTGAGATTTACAACGTCTTTATAAATTTTGGTTATTAACCCCTTATCAGATGTATTGTTGAATATGTTCTCCTATTGTGTAGTTTGTCTTTTTATTCTGTTCTTATTGTCTTTAGCTGTGCAAAAGCTTTTTAGTTTGATATAGTCCCATTTGTTTATCCTGTCTTTTATTTCACTTGCCCATGGAGATAAATCAGCAAATATATTGCTGCGAGAGATGTTGGAGAGCTTACTCTATGATTTCTTCTAAGATGCTTATGGTTTCACAACTTACATTTAAGTCTTTCATCCGTTTTGAGTTTATTTTTGTGAATGGTGTAAGTTGGTGGTCTAGCTTCATTTTTTTGCAGGTAGCTGTCCAATTTTCCCAACACCATTTGTTGAAGAGACTGGCTTTACTCCATTGTGTGCTCTTACCTCCTTTGTCAAATATCAGTTGTCCATAGAGGTGTGAGTTTATTTCTGGGTTCTCTGTTCTGTTCCATTGATCTATATACCTGTTCTTATGCCAATACCAAGCTGTTTTGAGTATGATGGCCTTGTAGTATAACTTGATATCAGGAAGCGTGATGCCTCCCACTTCATTCTTCCTTTTCAAGACTGCTGAGGCTATTCGTGTTCTTTTTTGGTTTCAAATAAATTTTTGGAATATGTGTTCTATATCTTTGAAGTATGTCATTGGTATTTTAATCGGTATTGCATTGAATTTATAAATTGCTTTGGGTAATATAGACATTTTAATGATGTTTATTCTTCCTATCCATGAACACAATATATGCTTCCACTTGTTTGTAACTTCCTTGATTTCTTTTATCAATGTTTTTTAATTTCCCGCGTACAAGGTCTTTAATCTCCTTGGTTAAATTTACTCCTAGGTACTTTATTTTTTTGGTTGCAATAGTGAAGGGAATTGTTTTCTTAATTTCTCTTTCTGACAGTTCATTGTTGGTGTATAAAAATGCCTCTGATTTCTGAGTATTAATTTTATATCCTGCCACCTTGCTGAATTCATTTATCAGGTCCAGTAGTTTTTTGACTGAGACTTTAGGGTTTTCTATATACACTATTATATCATCTGTAAATAATGATAGTTTTACTTCTTCTTTTCCAATTTGGATACCTTTTATTTCCTCTTCTTGTCTTATTGCTGTGGCTAGGACTTCCAGAAATATCAAATAAGAGTGGTAAAAGGGGGCACCCCTGCCTTATTCCTGATCTTAAGGGGACTGCTTTTAATTTTTGCCCATTGAATATGATGTTGGCTATGGGTTTGTCATAGATGGTTTTTATCATATTGAGGTATGATCCCTGCATTCCCACTTTGCTGAGAGTTTTGATCATGAATGGATGCTGGATTTTATCAAATGCTTTTTCTGCATCTATTGAAATTATCATGTAGTTTTTCTCCTTTTGTTTATGTGATGAATCACATTGATTTGCGAATATTGTAACAGCCTTGCCTCCCAAGAATAAATCCCACTTGATCATGGTGTATGATTTTTTCCACATATTGCTGGATCCAGTTTGCTAATATTTTGTTCAGGATTTTAGCATCTAAATAGATCAGGGATATTGGCCTATAATTTTCTTTCTTTCTGTTGTCTTTGCCTGGTTTTGGAATCAGAATAATGCTTGCCTCATAAAAGAAGCTTGGCAATCTTTCTTCCTCTTGAATTTTTTGAAATAGCTTGAGAAGGATAGGAGTTAGTTCTTCTTTGAATATTTGGTAGAATTCACTTGTGAAGCTATCTGGCCCCGGGCTTTTGTTTATTGGGAGTTTTTTGATAACTTTTTCTATCTCATTTGTTGTAATCGGTCTGTTTATGTTTTCTGATTCTTCCAGATTGATTTTTAAAAGATTATATGTTTCAAGAAATTTGTCCATTTCATCTAGGTTGTCCAATATTTTGGCATACAATTCTTCATAGTATTTTCTTCAATATTTTGTATTTCTGTTGTGTCAATTGTTATTTCTCCACTTTCATTTCTAATTTTATTTATTTGAGTCCTCTCTTTTTTTCTTGGTGAGTCTGGCTAAAGGTTCATAGATCTTGTTTACCTTTTCTAAGAACCAACTCTTGGTTTCATTAATCTCTGTATTGTTTCTTTAGCCTCTATGTCATTTATTTCCGCTCTGATCTTTATCTGACTTATATCATGATAAACAGTCACATCAAAGTGTAAACTGGACAAAGTTCCATGTAAGTCCCTGGAAAGATTCTCCTGAAAGATACATTATTCAGAATATATATAACAGCATAAAGTAAATCACAAACATACATTTAAACTCTCTAGTACCCACCTGTAAAAGAACATCAAAGTGAAACAGTTGAAATTAATTTTACTATCTTATTAACCCAGTGCGCCCCAAATATTATCTCAACGTTAATCAATTATTAAAAATTTGAACGAGATAGTTTACATTTTTTATAGAAAATCTAATGTGCACTGGACAGCTCCAGCACCTCTCCATGAGGCCTCATCACATTTCGAGTGCTCAGCACAATACGCCACCACAGCCGCTGCATCGACAGCACCAACGACCTCTTACACTTCTTCGAGTTTGCTCTTCCAACCCAGAAAGCTATAGTTGTAACACCATTGCCATCAGCAGGAGAACATACTCTGAGAAGTATTTCAGCTTCTTGGACAAGTTCACACTTGGGCTTCACTCTCTGGCACATTTACACTTCAGGCCATCTGTTCTAATGGACTGACGCCCACCCCAAAACAGCTACCAACTTCTAGAACCAGACATGCAACCACAGCAAGAACTCTCCTGGCTTAGGCAGTTCCACATTCTCAACTTCTGAACTTTGTTTTTCATCTGGACATTGAGCAGGGCTTAAATTAGCACCATTTTTGAGATACTGTCTTTGAAAGAGGTACAGAAACAAGTTTGAACCTTTTACAGGATGGAACTTTGAGGAAAAAGTTTACAGGAATCACAAGCTAACATCAAAAAAGATATATGACTTTTTTTATTTAATTGTGACACAAAAAGTCTCTTTAGATTGAACCTTTATTCCCACCCAACCCTCAATTGAATTTCTGTAGGTACTTTTCATAAATCATTACAGCGTTCTGATATAGATACGTGTATATTGTTTTCCTCTTAAAGATGAATCTTACTGAAATTTTAATCTATTTAATCACAGGATTGTGACACAGTGGGCTGACCACTGGTGTTTTTCATTTTAAACACTCACTTTTTTACTGTTTCCTATCCTATGTACTACTTTAGAAAAAAAAATTTAGGTGAAAGGAGGGGAAATAATGAGGCAGACTCCCGCATGCGCCCCAAACAGGATCTGCCAATCACATCTGGAGCAATGCTTGAGTACTGAGCTATTATTAGCACCTGAGGCTGACATGCTCAGATGAACTGAGCTATCCTCAGTGCCCAGAGCTATCTTGAGCCAATTGAGCCACTGGCTATGGGAAAGGAAGAGAGAGAGAAGGGGGTAAGGGGGGAGTGAAAAGCAGATGGTCACTTCTCCTGTGTGCCCTGACCAGGTATCAAACGTGGGATGTCCATACAGTGGGCAGATGCTCTACTGCTGGGCCACCAACCTTGGCTGTAAAAAAAAATTTTAATTTTCTTAAATAAATTAATTAGTTAAATTAAAGAAAATGAACCTTTTAAAAAATTTATTTTTCAATGAGAGTTCACATTCAATATTATTTAATGCCCTGGCCAGTTGGCTCAGCGGTAGAGCATCGGTCCAGTGTGTAGAAGTTCCTGGTTCAATTCCCAGCCAAGGCACACAGGAGAAGCGCCCATCTGCTTCTCCACCCTTCCCCCTCTCCTTTCTCTCTCTCTCTCTCTCTCTCTCTCTCTCTCTCTCTCTCTTCCTCTCCCACAGCCAAGGCTCCATTGGAGCAAAGTTGGCCAGGACACTGAGGACGGCTCCATGGACTCCACCTCAGGTGCTAGAATGGCTCCAGCCACAATGGAGCAATGCCTCAAATGAACAAAGCATTGCCCCCTAGTGGGCATGCCAGGTGGATCCTGGTTGGGCACATGCGGGAGTCTGTCTCCTTATCTCCCTGCTTCTCACTTCAGAAAAATACAAAAAAATATATATTATTTTATATTAGTTTTGAGTGTACAGCATAATGCTTAGACAATTTACAGGGGGCAATTTACTAAATGGCCCCTGATAAGTTTAGTACCCACTGGCACTTACATAGTTATTACAATATTATTGACTATATTCCCTATGCTGTACTTTATATCCCCATAACTATTTTCTAACTACCAATTTGTACTTTTTAATCCCTTTACTGTTTTCACCCAGCCCCCAACCTCCTTCCCCTCCAGTACAGTTTGTTCTCTATATCCATGAGTCTGTTTCTATTTTGTTTGTTCATTTATTTTGTTCTTTAGAGTCTATATAGAAGTGAAATCATATAGTATTTGTCTTTCTCTGTCTGACTTATTTCACGTAACATAATACCCTCTAGGCCCATTCATATTGTCACAAATGGTAAGATTCATTCTTTTCTATGGCTAAGTAGTATTCCACTGTGTAAATGTATACCACACTTCTTTTCCCAATTGTCCACTGATGGATGGTTAGGTTGCTTCCATTTCCAGCCTCTTGTAAATAATGCTGCAATAAATATAGGGGTGCAGATATTCTTTTGATTTAGTGTTTTGGGTTTCTTCAGATACATTCTTAGAAGTGAAATCACTGTAAATCATGCTGGTTCCATACATACTTGAAAGAATGTACATTCTGTTGCTTTGGGGTGAAGTGCTATAAAAATATCAATTATATCCATCTGACCTAATGTATCATTTTTTTTTTCTGAAGTTGGAAACGGGAGGCAGTCAGACTCCTGCATGCGCCCGACCGGGATCCACCCGGCACGCCCACCAGGGGGCGATGCTCTGCCCATTTGGGCCATCGCTCTGTTGCAACCAGAGCCATTCTAGCGCCTGAGGCAGCAGCCATTGAGCCATCCTCAGAGCCTGAGCCAACTTTGCTCCAATGGAGCCTTGGCTGCAGGAGGGGAGAAGAGAGAGACAGAAAGGAAGGAGAGGGGGAGGGGTGGAGAAGCAGATGGGTGTTCTCCTGTGTGCCCTGGCCGGGAATCGAACCCGGGACTCCTGCACGCCAGGCCGGCACTCTACCACTGAGCCAACCGGCCAGGGCCTCTAATGTATCATTTAAGGCTTCTGCTTCCTTGATTTCCTACCTGGAAGATCTACTGATTGATGTCACTGGGATGTTAATGTTCCCTATAATAAGACTGTATATTGTTGATCTCTCCTTTTATGTCCATCAATATTTGCTTTATTATTTAGTTGCTCTGATGTTGGATGCATAAATGTTTACAAGGATTGTATTCTCTTGTCAGATTAATCCCGTTATCATTTTGTAATGTCCTTCTTTGTCTCTTATAGCCTTTGTTTTAAAGTCTGTTTTGTCTAAATATTGCTACTCTAGCTCTTTTTGGTTTCCATTTGCATAAAATATCTTTTCCATTCTTTTACTTTCAGTCTGTGTGTGTCTTTGAATCTGAAGTGAGCCACCGTTAGACAGCAGGTATACAGGTTTTGTTTTCCTCTCCATTTAGCAACCTTATGTCTTTTGATTGGAGTAATTAATCCAGTGGTTCTCAAACTTTTTGAAGGGGCGCATTTAAAATCCTACAAATAATTATAGGCGAACTATATACAAATTTCTAAGAAATGTGTTATAATAATTAGTCAAATATTAAAAAAATATATAAAGTACAAGCATACTTTTATGGTAAACAAAATAAATATGACAAAATTAAATTTATTCTGACATTAAAAAACATTTTAATGTTATATTTTTTGAGTTATGCTTTTTAGAATTCATATAAAAGAAGGGTTAAAAAATTTAAAAAGACAAAAATGTTATTTTTTATATATATAGATACATTCTTAGTAAGATTTAGTAAATTCGACAGGTCCCAGCACAAATGTGTTTAAGTTTTTTCATTCTTGTGTTTATGAGAAACATGAGCCTGATGTGTCCTAGCGATTTCTTCAATGTTTGGGCATATATTTGAAAAGCAAACTCTCATTTCCTCATCAATACATTGAAGAATTATTCTCTTTTTACTCTTAATTGTGTTGAGGGTAGAAAATCCTAATTCACATAAATAAGATGTTGAAAATTGTAGTAAAATGTTCAAAGCTTTTTTAGTTATTGCCACATATTCTGCTTTTATAAAAATCTTTTATTGTCTTCTTTTCAAGAGACAATTCCTTATGTTTAATCATCAATCCAAAACCCCCATGATACATATCATCCTAACTTTACATCAAACAAAAGATAAAAGAAACTTACCTCCAGTCTTTCTGGGGAACATGGGGGGTAGTAAACAATCCAGCATCACAGCTTAACAGTCTTCTGCAACCTAATCAGGGAAGTGAGGTGGGGGGTGGGCAGACTGTCATCTTACAGCCAATTCCCCACACCTCTGTCCCCCCAAAATTTAAACTCCAAAAACCCTGTTGGTTTTTGGTCCCTAACAGGCACATATTTCTCTGGAATACCATAGGGCATACCTGGAAATCTTTTAGGTCGTACCAGTGCACCCTAGGGTACACTTTTTGAGAACGACTGAATTAATCTATTTATATTTAAAGTGATTATCGATAGGTAGGTCGTTAGTGTCATTTCATTAATCATACTAATGTTTTTTTTCCTTCTTCTTCTTAAAGAAGTCCCTTTAACATTTCTTCTAATACTGGTTTGGTGGTGATGAACCCACTTATATCTTTGTCTAAGAAACTCTTTCTCCCTCCTTCATTTTTAAATGATAGCCTTGTAGGGTAGAATAGTCCTTGGTTTAAGTCCTTGCTTTTCATCATTTTGAATATTTCATTTAAATAACCTCTGGCCTGCAAAGCTTCTGTTGAGAAATCAGCTGCCAGTCTTATCAGAGCTTCCTCTTGCTGCTTTTAAGATTCACTCTTCGTCTTTAACTTTTGCCATTTAACTATTGTATGATGTATCTTGGTGAGGGCCTTTTTGGGTTCATCTTGTTTGGGACTCTATGCTTCCTGGACTTGTATGGAAGTTTTCAGCCATTATTTCTTCAAATGGGTTTTCAATACCAAGGTTTCTCTCCTCTTCTTCTGGTACACCTACAATGTGAATGTTGTTATGCTTGATGTCCCCTAAGATCCCGTAAACTGTCTTCATTTGTTTATATTCATTTTTCTTTTTGACAATCTGATTGGGTGTTTTCTCCTATCTTGCTTTCCAAATCGCTGATTCAATCCTCTGCTTCATCTAATCTGCTGTTGATTCCTTTTAGTGCAGGGATCCCCAAACTACGGCCTGCAGGCCGCATGCGGCCCCCTGAGGCCATTTATCCGGCCCCCACTGCACTTCTGGAAGGGACACCTCTTTCATTGGTGGTCAGTGAGAGGAGCACTGTATGTGGCAGCATCGCAAAGCGCAGGCGTCACTCACGTACAGTACTACTTCCGGTGACACGGGACGCACGCGTCACGGCTCCGGAAGCACGTCATATCACTTGTTACGGCTAGCAGTGACAAATATGGAACCAGACATTGACCATATCATTAGCCAAAAGCAGGCCCATAGTTCCCATTGAAATACTGGTCAGTTTGTTGATTTAAATTTACTTGTTCTTTATTTTAAATATTGTATTTGTTCCCATTTTGGTTTTTTTACTTTAAAATAAGATATGTGCAGTATGCATAGGGATTTGTTCATGTTTTTTTTATAGTCTGGCCCTCCAACGGTCTGAGGGACAGTGAACTGGCCCCCTGTGTAAAAAGTTTGGAACCGCTGTTTTAGTGTATTCTTCATTTCATTTACTGTAGTCTTCATTTCTGACTGGTTCTTTTTATAATTTCTATGTCCCTTTTTATACTTCTTACCTCTTTATTGAAGTTCTCACTGAGTTCCTTGAGCATCCTTATAGCCAGTGTTTTGAACTTTGTATCTGGTAGATCGCTTGACTCCATTTTATTTAGTATTTTTCTGAAGATTTCACCTGTTCTTTTATTTGGGACATGTTTCTTTGTCTCCCCATTTTGGCTGCCTCTCTGTGTTTATTTCTATGTATTGGGTAGATCTTCTATGTCTCTTAGCCTTGGTGAGCTTATGTAGTAGGTGTGCTGTAGGGCCCAGTGGCACAGTTTCCTCGATCACCTGGGCTAGGTGTTTCAAAAGTATCCCTTATGTGAGTTGTGTGTGCCCTCCTGTTGTAATCAGTCCTTGATCGCTGTTGGCATTTCGGTGGGTGAGGCTGACCTTCAATCTAACTGGCTATGAGTAATGACCATGACCAAAGCATACAAGCTGCCATGCAGGAGCCAGGGCTTCTCCAGCACACTTGGGTACCTGCCAAGACCAGCCTTTAGGTATACCACTTGTGGAGCTAACCAGATGGTGTTCTGTTGTGGTCTAAAGCTGATCACCAGGTATGTTGGTTTTGGGGCTTCAACAGATGGGTTCTGGTTCAGGCCAAGTTCAGCCAGTGCCTAGGACCCACCTGATAGGTGCTATAAAGTGATCCACAGTTGGCAACTGCCTGTGCTGGATCTGGAGGCATGGGCAGAGCCCATATTGGGAACCAAGGCCAGTTGTCATGAATATAGGCCTGGGACTGCTCAGCAAAATGGTACCCCTAGGCCTGCTTATACCTGCCAGCTCCTTGTAAGACTCAGCCTCTGAAGGAAACTCTGGAAGTACACAAGTTCCATGGAGTAGGGTCTCAGGTAGTTGTTAGGGTCGAGCGAGTGGTGTCACTGGCTAATGCAGATTTGGATTTGGCTGTGCAGGGGAAAGTTTCAACACAGGGAAAACGGCAGCTATGCCTTCAGTCCTCGCCCTGAGGCCAGACAACTTAGTTTGTTCCCTGTATGTCTCTGGACCTCCTAAACATCTACCCATCCACAGGAGCCTCTGCAACTGAAAAAGTCTGTATGCAGACCCTGTAAGAGGATGCCTGGGTTTCCAGCAACCCTCCGTCTCACCCAGATGGTAGAATCTATACTGGTTTTCACAGCCAAATATTGTGGGGGCTCCTCTTCCTGGCTCTTATGCTCTGGGTTTCTGGTGTAGGGCTAGGATCCCTCGTTCCTCGGGAAGTATCTCTGCAGCCACATCCCTTCCAATTCTTAATCGCCACATGGGAGCATAGGACCACCACATTTCATGTCTCTAGACATTCTATCAGTCTCAATGTTGGCTCTTCTTTATAGCCTTAGTTATATGACTCTGGTGCAGCTAGTTTCAGATGATTCTCCAGGTTGACTGTTCTCTACTTTAGTTGTAATTCTGCTGTGGTCATGGGGTTGGCAAGCACTGTATTTCCCTCCATTTTGACCAGAAATACTAAGAAAATAAACCTATTAATGCCATGGACTCTAACATTGCTTTCCTTGTGAGTAAATGCTTCACTTATCTAACTTTAAACATACTTTGACCCCAAATCCTATGAATGTTTTATAAATATATTCACAAAAATATTCATAAATGACTTATTTAAATCCAGTATTTCCCATGAAAAATTTTAAGTATCTAGTAAGAATATGTAAGTCAAAAGTATAAACTGTTCTTTAGTCATGTATTTGTTCAAAAAAAACTTAATTAGTGACTATGTTACACCATACAATATATAAGGTCTACCGGAAAGTTCTGTCCATTTTTGGAATAAAACAAAATACAAATTTTTCTTACCATCAATAAACTTTATTAAATAATATATTTCCACACCAATTCTATCTTCCGAATATGGTCCGAAATGGTTTGCTGAGCTGAATTAAGCCTTTCTACGATCTCAGATGTTGTCAGAAAAGGATCTTGCTCCAACATGGTCTTAACAACATCGTCATTGATCAAAGATGGTCGCCCAGAATGTGGCTTATCAGAAAGGTCGAAATCACCTGTTTCGAATTTTTCGAACCATCTTCTGCATGTCCTATCAGAAACTGTACCTTCACCAAACACTTTCAATAAATTTCTACATGCTTCTCTAGCATTTCTTCCTTGTTGAAATTCGTAAAAATACAGTGGCATAAATGAACTTTATCAGTAGCCATGGGTACACTATCGCTTCACACATAAGACTAACGTGAATCAACTTTGTTTTAGTTAATTTGCTACATCAGTATGTATACATTAAGTAATAAAAATAGAGAGGCACACATGCACCAAATAAACGTGCTTACGTGTCGAAACTTGTTGTGATAGAAACAAACAGAACTCTCCGGTAGACCTTATACAAATGTTATACAGGTGCTGGAGAACTGGAAACAAACACGGTTTGCCTGTAATGGACATTAAAATAGACTGGTAACTCTGGTCATGTGGCTCAGTGGATAATGTGTCCACCAGGCAAATCAGACATTGCGGATTCAACCCCCAGTTCGGGCATATCAATAAGTGCGCAACTAAATGGGACAAATAAGTAAAACAACGAATTGATGCTTCTGCCTCCTTCTTTCTCTCTCTCTCTCTCTCTCTCCCTCTCTCTCTCTCTCTCTCTTTCTCTCTCTCTCCCTTCTCCTCTCTCTCTTTCTTTCTCTTATGCTCCCTCCTCTCTTTCTCAAATCAATGGGAAAATTTTATATAATAAATCAATAAATAAAATCTAGACTGGGAAGATAGATACGTAAGTAATAAAAGTAAGGATATGAAACTTAATATTGGGAAACTGTGGGAAAATTATCTATATGAACCGGGATATTCAATAGGGGTACTGAAGCTAAAATTGATGGATATAAAAGAGTCAGCTGTAAAAACTTAGGGAAGAGGGGAAAGAGTTACAGATGAAGGGAAATCTAGTGCAAATGCCTGGAATGAAACCAAGGGAATGAATAAGAAACTTGAGCATAAAAAAAAACAAAAAAAAATTAAAAACTGAGTATGGTTAGGTGACAAAATTTTGTCAGATGGTGGGAGGAGCAACAAGAGAGAAAGTGGTGACTTTGTGTGTCCCTTTAAGTTGTATAGAGTTTGTTATAGCAATGAGAAGCCATCTCAGTTTTAAAATTTGAACAGCTCAGAGGAGAGCAGGTTAGAATACAGACTGGCCCAAGAGAAAGTCCAAACAAGTAGACCAGCCACCAAGGTTTATACTAAGGATCACTACTGCACATATATACACAGATAAAGAGTTGTTCTTCACCCCTAAGCATAGCTTCACATTCTGGAATTGTCCCAGGTAAGACACAATGTAGAACACTGTAATCACATCCCTGGAAACATCCCCAAAGGCTTAATATAACATGAATCAAACCTCTAATGCAAAGAATTTTAATTCCAACTAGTATATTATTGTTATTTGCTTTTAAGGCATATATCAAACATGCAGAAAAGACTACAATAAATACCCATAAAAGCACTATCCAGATCTTAAGATGTTATTCCAAATAACTAAATCTATTTTATTTTAGTAAAGTATCATGGATTCAATTTAAGACGTTCTTATAATCTTGCCTGTACTCCCACCCATCCATTTATCTCCTCAGAAAGGAATTACTTTCCTGAAGTTGGTGTTTCTTTCCAAACCAAGTTTTTCATGCATACATACACACACGCGCACATGCACACACATACACACACACAAACACACACCATTCAGAGTACATGGTAATGTTCTATATGTATTTTAAAACTTTACCTAAAGGAGCCTGACCAGGCAGTGGTGCAATAAGTAGAGCATTGAACTGGGATGTGGAAGACACAGGTTCGAAACCCTGAGGTTGCCGGCTTGAGCATGGGCTCATCTGGTTTGAACAAGGTTTATCAGCTTGAGCTCAAGATTGTTGGCTTGAGAAAGGGGTCACTCACTATGCTGTAGGCCCCCCCCATCAAGGCACATATGAGAAAGCAATGAATGAACAAGTAAGGTGCTGCAAGGAAGAATTGATGCTTCTCATCTCTCTCCCTTCCTGTCTGTCTATCCCTCTCTCTGTCTGTGTCACACACACACAAAAAAAACAAAAAAACAAAACAAAACACTTTTCCTAAAGGAAAATATGCTACCCAATACACTTAAACTTATGTGTTTAATCAATATTTTTTAATGTACATCAAGACTATTTGAGGAAGTAAGACAGGTTTCCAAAATTATGGAATATTTTAAGTATACCAAAAGAATAAAAAATATATAATAAATACACAGCTTAAGAAATAAGACATTAGCAACAAAACCAGATTTTTAAAGGCATTTTGCACAGTCTTCAGGAGTTGTGTATCCCTAAAGGTTATAAGAGTAGTTTCATGACAAGCATCAACTCTTCTAGCTACCATACCTACAAGTCATCAATGAATATTTCTATAATTTCTCTGACAGTTGCAAACAGAGGGGAAAAAGGTATCTATGGTCTCCTTGAGCTTATCACACCTCAGTGATAATTAACTGTTATAAGACTTGGAGTACCTTGAGTTTCTAACATAAGAACAGCATTTTCTCCTGTAACATCCTCACTTAGTGGTGTAAATATAGCCAAATGCCACCACCACCATCACTATCATCACCACCATCACCATCATCATCATCATCATCAAAAAATAAGCCTTAAGTACGTTAGGAGCTATATTAAGCATTTTACTTGCACTATCCCAAAACATTGTTCATAAAACCCTATGAATTAGACATTAAAATGTTAGGTTTATAGATAAAGTAAGTCAGAGAGATGTTAACAAACTGTCAAATATAAAAATATAGTATATGATGGAGACTAATTTTCAACTCAAGGTGCCTGATTCTTAATCCCTGATCTTAACTATTGCATAAAAGTCATGTTAGAAAAAAATTCCACTTCCAACCACATATAGTAACTGGTATCAGATTATGTCTTCTACTGAAACTAGCCAGAAAATTACACAAAATATATGAAAACAACAGTTTTAAGTTACTAAACAATAGGCATTTCATGACTGTGGTCCCTGAAGGAAGAGAAACAAACGAAATGAGTCTGACCAAAGCTCTCCCCGAAGTGCTCTTCTGGGCTGGGAGGGAGAGAGTGGAATTGGAGCAGAAGACATCAATCACAATGAGTTGAGAAGAAAAGGCTGGATTTCAGGGAGAATGTTGTAATGTGTTCATCAGAGCACAAGAAAGGAAGGAGCTTTGCAAAAAAAAAGAAAGTGAGAGAAATCACAGGGTCTCCTTGAGTGAGTCCTTAGGCTAAAGCAGTATGCATATGAAGAGGGAAGACACCACAAGGCTGAGCAAAGAGCAACTATCAGAGAAGGAAAAGAACATCTATTGGGAAGCTATAAGCCCAATAACGTAGAGCTCACAACGGGGTAGGAGACATTCAAAGTCCAACCCACCAAGGCAGAGAAACTTCATGAACACCTGCAGCATTTGGTAGACTTCAGAAAGGGCATACCTCAGGTGCAGGGATAAACTAAGCCTACAATAAGGCTATAGTAGATCTACTCTCACAAAGATTTTTTTTTAAAAACCCTCGAAAGAATCAAGCTGATTCCCAAGTAAGTTAATTGCCCACAGACAAAACTCAACACTTCTTAAAGGAATATAACAAAATCCCAAGACATAATCAAATGACAATCACCCATTAAAATATTACTAGTTGTGTGGGCAAAAAAGACTTACCTCCACAGACTTGCATGGATCAAACCCTGCACGTTCTAAAGGAGGGCCCCTCTTCAGGACTGGCTGCTGCTGATGCCTTGGAGATAATCTCTGAGCCCTTGGAATATTCTGCTTGATAGTAAGGGTTCTGCATGTCAGTGGTCTTGGGCCACACTCTATGTATTGTGAACATCTCCATTTGTTTGCCTGAGGCCTTGTGCCATTCTGTACCCATTCACCAGAGAAGTTTATCCTAAAAAACTTTCTAACAGTGTGCTTTAGGATGAATGCATGCTTTTGCTGGGGGTGGAGTCGGGAGATAAAGTGAGAGTACCTGAGGTCAGCCATACAGGAACTACATGACTTCCAAAAAGAGTCCTGGACACCAACGCTTAGGTGAGCTTTCTTGTTTGTTAACAGTTTGCACCTGTCACCTCACATTGTTGCTAGGCGAACTGAGTGAATCCCATGTGACTCTACTGGGAAGGGACACCTGCAGCTTGTACTTTGTTTTCACACGAACAAACAGACTAATAACTGGCATGTCTCTTTTGTGTACAAAGATTCAGACTACATTTTTAAAATGGTAGTAGATTTGACAAGTTAAAAATACAGAATGGGAAAAGACTTATGGAACCAATCAATGAATCAATCAATAAATTAGTATCTATAAAGAAGCCGCCCAGTCACACAGAGACTGGGCTAATGGTATGTAACTCTTTTCTTAGTTCCTATAAGCCAGTCACATATCATTTACTCCATAGACAGAAGGTCAGATGAAGCAATAATAACCATAGTGGTAATAAACATTTAAATCTCTTCCAAGAACATTTAAATTAAACACCTAGTAGCCCTCTTAAATTTCTGTAGTTCTTAATGTGTCCCTAGAAAATAACGAATGAGCAATCCTCTTTCAGTGTGTTATTACAGAATTTAATCTATGATCCTCAAATATTTTCACTTTTTTTCATAGTACCAATCAGAAAAACAAACAAAGGTACCCTCTGAAAATTATTGACTTTCTACTGCACTTATTTTATAAACTCTAATAACCTTGTAAGTGTTAAAAAAACAACAGATTGCATACTCCATTCATACTTCACTGGAAATAATAAACTTCACACCTTTCAGAGAAATCTTTAACAGCTGGCAGCTAGGTAATTCTATTAAAGCTACTCCTCAGTCAAGAAAACTTGTGGTCCAATGTCAGATCTATGAGAGCAACATGCAATGATCTTCCATGTCTACGAAAACAATAGAAAACAATTTGGAATGTAAGGGAAAATGGCTGAGGTCCTCCCAGCAGAAGAATGTATTTAAAATGCTCATACTTTAACCTCTGACATAAACTAAATATGTAAGTAGCCCTGAGAAAGGGGATAAAATTAATGTTCAAATATACTGGAAATATAACAGCATTTCTAGGAGGGGGAATTATTTTACTTGGTATAAATAGATGCATGAATGATAGAAAAAAATTGTGCACATTCTACGTACTGAATGATCCAATCTTCTTTTTCTTTTCTTTTCCTTTATCTTTCTTAGTTACTCAACCGTGTCAATGAAAAGTTACCTTCAAGAGTAATGTAGAAGGATAAGAACTCCTGTCTGAGTCAGGCAGGGTGTGCACGTGTGAAGCATGCTCACAGCAGGGACAATTCCCTTAGTCCTAAACACTTGACATCCACTATTCCAATCATAAACCTTTCCCATTGTCTGCCCAACCCACTGAGTGGGAGACAGCAAATTAATCTTAGGATGTGCCAACCGAGGACAAGAAAGAAATCGAACTATTTGCATGCATGACCTAATTCTTGCTCTTCACTGAACATGAAGAAAAACAATAACTTTATCATTAACTCATAACACACAAAACTGTGACCCCCATAGTCAGCAAAACTTCATTTAAAAACTGAACTATATCTAAAAGTATATATTATTAGAACTCGATGAGAGAATTTAAGCAACAAATAATTAGAAATTCTGAGAAGAAAATAATCATTGAAAGAATAAAACAAGCTATGAAACAAAATTTGACAGAAGTAAAAAAGTATTTCATTTAGAGTTAAATCACATTTATAATCTTAGTCCTTCAAGCATATTTTTTAACTCAGCCTCTCTTCTCTACTGTGTCTCAAAAGGCAAACATCTCCAAACTTTCATTCTCCAAATATCTGATAACAGGAGATCCCTCACAGACATGCCCTTTACTTTTGAAAATGTTTCTACGGCGGCAATTTCTTTTTCATTCCAATATCCCTAGGAGATTGCACCATTCCCATTTCAAACAACCTAGCCGTGTCAAGCACCTCGGATAAGATCACCAAGCTATTTTTGGAAGGGCTATGACTATTACTTTCTACCCTCATTCTTTCCACATCTCACTATTCTGCTTATTCTCCTTACCCCATTTCTATTTTTATTATTGCCCCATTTGTTTCTCAAAAGTTTCTACTAATCTAATGTTCTACTCAAAGCAAAGGACAGAAATCCACTGAAGGGCATACAGGGAAGGAGAAACAATAAGGCAACAGCAGGCGTGTCACAACTGCCCAAGGACAGAAATGAAACACAGGTGGGCCCTGCAGCCTGGAACCGGGACAAGGGGTCTCTCACGTGTCACCTGAGTTACATTGCCATGAACATGGTGCCTCGCCTTGCACACCTGTCCTAGCTACTCTTTGTGCATCAGTCCATACATGGTCCCAGGTGACCATTATGCCCCCACCCCTTCCTCACCCTTCTGTTTCACGCCTATAATAACATGTGTATCTTTATTCAGGCCCTCTCAGGAGTGAGTTAGCTGTCTGTCCATTGGCCACCTGACAGTCCAGCAGGCTTTGATGGTATGTTTGCCATTCATTTAATTGGTGATGGAGAACGAAGGGAACAGGGTGACAGGCCAGGAAGCCATTCTGGTAACAGTAATACCTATACTGGGGCACTAAATCAATACATTAGAGCACGGAAAAGGCTAGGACTGGCTGCACCCTCACTGCATTTAACAAAACCCCATTTTAAAAGTGAGGATCCTGAGGTCTGCCTGGTATAGTGACAGAGGCGCATGTGGCAGTCACGCCTCATCCTGGCTCTCTGAAGCCACAGGTTTTATTCAAAACCCTGTCATCAAAATTGTTCCATCCATACCTAACAATATAGCTCCTTTCTCACATCAAATTATATATCTTGATATATAAATATCAAGTCAACCTGACCAGGCAGTGGCACAGTGAATAGAGCGTCGGACTGGGATGCGGAGGACCCAGGTTCGAGACCCCAAGGTCGCCAGCTGGAGTGCGGGCTCATCTGATTTGAGCAAAGCTCACCAGCTTGGACCCAAGGTTGCTGGCGCAAGCAAGGGGTTACTCGGTCTGCTGAAGGCCCATGGTCAAGGCACATATGAGAAAGCAATCAATGAACAACTAAGGTGTCTCAATGAAAAACTAATGATTGATACTTCTCATCTCTCTCCATTCCTGTCTATCTGTCCCTATCTATCCCTCTCTCTCTGACTCTCTCTCTGTCTCTGAAAAAAAAAATCAAATCAATCATTAACCATAATGTGTTCCTACCTTTAAAGTAATAAATGTCAACCACAGCTGCCCATTAAAATCACCTTCAGAGCTTTTTAAAAATTACCAATGCCCTGGTCCCATCCTAGCCCAATGATATTAGAATCTCGAAAATAGCCTCCTGAATCTGGTATTTTAGATTTTTTTAAAGTTCCCCAGATCATTTGGATGTTCACCTGCAATGAGAATCACTGTTTCTGAACCTTAAAATTAGTGTGCAAATAAATCTACAGAAAAATTTTAACATCTCTACTTTTATTCTGATTCTAAAAAGGAAACCTCAAATACTTTAAGAACATATTTTAGATCACAGATTTTAGACAAATTTTGATAGTGACAATTAGAGCTACCATTTATTAATCACCTATAAAGCACTTTACAAATATTAGTACATATATAAGATCCATGAGGGAAAGAACTTGGCTTAGTTCTGTCACATCCCCAATGACTACTACAGTGCCTGGCACATTTACATGCTTAATAACTATTTGCTGAATGAACAAATTAATGATTCTATTTACCCTCGCAGTGACCTTTGAAGGCAGGCATTATAACTCCCTTGTCACTAACGAGGATTTTAAAGCAAGCCATGTGTTCCACTTACCACATACAGATAATGTTGAAATTACATGTCGTTTGAGAGAGTTAATTAAAACTGACCTTTTGATTAAAGATCTAAACTGGTATGTTTAGGCCCTGGCCGGTTGGCTCAGTGGTAGAGCATCAGCCCGGTGTGTGGATGTCCTGGCTTCGATCCCCAGTCAGGGCACAGAGAGGCAACCATCTGCTTCTCCACCCCTCCCCTTTTCTCTCTCTCTCTTTCTCTCTCTCTCTCTCTCTCTCTCTGTCTCTTCCAGTCTGGCATCCATGGCTCAATTGATTTTAGTACTTCAGCTCTGGGCACTGAGGATAGTTCTGTGGAGCTTCCACCTCAGGTGCTAAAAATAGTTTGGCTAAGATCATGGCCCCAGATGGGCAGAGCATTAGCCCCGATGCAGGTTGCCAGGTAGATCATGGTCAGGGTACATGCGGGAGTCTGTCTTTCTATCTCCCCTCCTCTCACTTGGAAAAGAAGAAAAAATAAATAAACAGGTATGTTTAAAAAAGTTATTTTGAACACTAGCTCTATTATTTAATTTCAAAGCTGAGCAAAGCATATTGCCATCAAATAAATCTTTGGACTGTGCAAGTTCATACTGGACAACCATCCAGAAACCTTGCTTATAGCAAACATAGTTTCACCTGTGCCACATATCTAACTCAGTAAGTTTTTAAGAATGGAATAGAGAAAATTAACCACATTTAATCTAAAATATAATTCAGTGCTTAGTAAAGTTATGAGTTGGCAAACAGTAGCCAAAGCCACCTGAATTGTCCCTGAACATGGGCCTCAGTCATTCTCAGCACCAAATCCTGCAACAAGATATCAAAATCTGCACTAAGTTTTTAAAAAATAACATCCATTCTTTTGGCCAGTCAATGCCAGGTTCAGGGTGAAGAACCAAAGGTAGATGAGCCTTCTTAGAATACTCAGCAAAGAAGAAGTACATTAAAAAAGCCAAAAAGAGAAGAGACAGTCAGTGAAATGAAAATTTCTAACAACTTCCTTCTTCACTTCCCATCAACCAAAAAGACCGTTAATAGAAAGTTGATCCCTACGTATAAACTAGGGGTAGAAACTATAACTTGCTAAGATTAAAAGAGCTAAAATAAGCAAAGAAGTAAGAGGAACCTGTGAAAGAACCTCTGCTTTTTTTTTCCGATGAGAGGGGAGATAGACTCCCCAACCAGAATCACCCAGCAACGCCATCTGGTGCTGATGCTCTAGTATGTCCAGTATGAAGTATTTTTAGTGCCCGAAGCTGATACAAAGCTATCTTCAGTGCCCAGGGCCACGCTCCAATCAACTGAACCACTGGCTGCGGGAGGGGAAGAGGAAGAAAACGGGGAGTGGGAGGGGAAGAGAAGCAGATGGTCACTTCTCCTGTGTGCCCTGACTGGGGATTGAACCTGGGATGTACATACACCGGGCTGAGGCACTAAGCACAGGCCCGGGCTAAGAACCTCTGCTTCTTATTTAACCGAAACAATATTTTTGAAAGAACATTCAACATACCACTCTTAAAAATTTTTAAATGGCATAAATTTGATATTTATAAGTAAACAGAATTTTGCTTATGTTAATATAAATTTTGATGTTCTTAGTTCAGTATCTGAACTAAGATCGCAAGTTTATCCCAGATGTAGGTCTGGGTCAACTGTTGCTAAAAAGTGTACATACCATATCAACAATAAAGGTAGTATGAGTAAAACAAGAATCCAAAATCAAGGAGAAAAAACTACCATATTTCATCATTTGGCAAATGTGTCAAGACCAGAGTTAGCCTGATGCTATGCTATGCACCAAAGCAGAAGTCTTCCACCCACAACTTTGTCCTCTAATGGAAGATATAGTTAGCTCATTGGTGTTTATACACATTCACGTGACACTGTGGGTTTTATTTTAATTCATAACCTCTATTACATCACACTTTAATATGAACAACAGCCCTATAAAAGAACCAAGTGATAAACTGGTTGGGTCCCATGTCTAAGATGCATACTTATCACAGATGAAGCATCTAGGAACCCTATTTTAACCTCTTCAGTGGAACTTCAACCCCTGTTATTTAGAAAATTATTATTCTGGCATCTTCAATGATACCTTAGTCACAGGGCCCTACAGGCTAATGAGGAGAGATCAGGGTAAGAAATCAATGACACAGCAGTACTGGTTAGGATCACACTACAGTTCAACCTTGCATAAGGCTCTCCCCCATACCCAACTCATTTTGTATGCCACAGACCACATGATAATCTGGTGATACCAAAGAGTTAAGATATTTTCTGAGTTTCTAGAAACTATCCCCAGTCATTTGAAATTATCTCAGATGTCAGTGAAATTAGCCTTATCTGTTCTATGATTTCTGCTCAATGCTTCCCTTTTTAAAATTTTATTTAGAAAATTACATTTAATAGGGTGACATTGAGCAATAAGAGTACAGAGTTTTCAGGTAAACATCTTTATAGCATTTGAACTGTTGATTATGTTGTGAACCCATCACTCAAAGTCAAATCATTTTTCCTCACCATATATTTGTCCTTCTTTACTCCCCTCCCAATGCTCCCATTGTTAATTTACAAAATAGGCAGACAAAACACAATACAACTATGTATCATTATAGGTGGGCACAAAAGAATTTAACACCCTTTATCCCCCCCCCCCCAACAGTCTATTTCCGAGTCCTTTTGGTTTCTCTCTGAAAAACCTCTCAAATCCTTCCGTTCCACTGTTCCATTAAAATGTCACCAGTCTCTTGGCTAGACTTATACAAGAGCCACCTAATCACTCTCCCCAGACTGACTCTTGACCCAGCCCTGCTCAACCTCTTCCTCACACTGCTGCCCAAGTCATATTTTCAAGAATCAAATGTCTGGAAATGCTGAGGTTGCCAGTTCGAAACCCTGGACTTGCCTGGTCAAGGTACATATGGGAGTTGATGCTTCCCGCTTCTCCCCTCTTCTCTCTCCCTATCTCTCTCTCTCTAAAAATGAATAAATAAAATCTAAAAAAAAAAAAAAAAAAAAAAAAAAAGAATCAAATATGACCTACCACCTACTTAACCCCCTTCCACCTGTAACTTGTAATGGCTTCACATTGCATTGGGTAAAATCTACATCTTTCCAGGACAGTCAAGGCCATGCATGGTGTGGACCTGACCAAGCTTTCTAGCCAAAGCCCAACTATGCTCCTCACTGAGGTCTAAGCTTGGATCACTCAGGTCTTCTCACTGCTGTCTGAACACACCATACTCCCTTCCCCCCCCAAAGCTTCTTGCACAGTCTTTCTCCTCCTGATATACTCTCCCCATACTCCACTCCTATACTTCCAGGTATCAGCATAACATTTACCTCCTTAGAGAAGCCTTCCCTAACCCCCAACCAGGTCAAATCCTCTCTTACATGGCCTTTTACACTTTTTACAGTTTTAAATTGGTATTTCTTATCTGACTATTGTATTCTTCTCCATCTTCTCCACTGACTGCAAGCTCCATGAAGACAGAGGCCGTGCCTGTTTTAACCAGGGTGACCATTCATCCCAGTTTTCCCAGAACAGTCCCAGTTTACATTTGCTGTCCTACAGTAATTACTAAAAGTGGCACCTGTGCATCTCAAAGGTATCCAACTGGACAACTTACATGGTTACCTCGTTTCAGTTTATCACTGAATCCTCAGTAACTGCTGCTTAGCAACTACATAAAGTAGTCAGTTAGTATTGATTGAATTATTGATGAGCATGAAATCTAATTATACATATGAGTATATATTCATTTCAAGAAAAAAAAATGATTTACCAAGAAACTTTCCAACATACCAAATTGCTAAGCAGATAGAACAATCAAATATCTAGCCAACTCTTAACAATCTTTAGCATGTAAGATAATTAAGCTTAGTTACTAAATATATAATACTTTAGATCAACTCTAAAGAAGCACCTTTGTGCCCATATTATTCCAAAGTGGGTCACCGGGAGATTAACTGTCCCAATGAGGTCAGTACTTCAAAGGCTGCATAAAGAACACTTTGACCCAAATAAAGGTATTGTAAGGTCGGTGGATAATGGGAAAGGTCAGACCTGCGAATTTTGGCTGGGACTGCCCACAACCAAGCGCACCAAAAGAAACTTCCCAGAAGCCCTTTGGAAAAGAGCGACCGTCTGCCAGCCAGTGAGATTTCACCATGTCATATTAGCTCAACCACCCTAGGGACCCTTTAAATATCTCCCAGGCAGGTCACCACTTGCGACTTCCCTGGCCTCCATCTTTCCTCGGGGCCAGGGAACCTCCTTGGGAGGGATGAGCTCTGTACTCAATAAAGCCTTTTGTTATTCCACACTTTGTGGCTCTGTCCCCTTCCTTCTCGGAGGGGAAAAATACCTTCCAGGTATCAGCATGGTTTATCCATTACAAAAGTACAGTAAAAAGCATTCTGCCTTAATTACTGCACTTAGTAAATGTGGTGTCGCCTGAATATGTCATTACAGACAAACAAGACTCATTCGATTCAACCACAGAAAAAATTAAAAACATTTCCCTTTATTAACTGGCTTTAATTAATATGAAAAGCCTTTGTCGAACAACTGCCTTTAAGAAAGAAAATATAATGTCAAACACAGTTCATGTATCTGCTTTGGAACAGGGCCAGTATTTGATCATTAATTCCCTCAAAGTCAGGTGAACTATCTCCTCCCTATGGTTATGAATTCCCCACTATCAGACTAGAGATCCGCAGACTGCCAAAAGCAATAAAATGACACCCAAGCATTCCTCAGGTCTTCTGTGCACTACATCACCCAGAACATAACTCCACAGGGCTAGAATGTACCACAGGAATTTTAAATAGGAGAGAACTCAGGCAACAAGACCACCAACCAACATGCTGAAGGAAATCGTATAAGTTCAGAGAAAATAGCCAACCAGAAGTCCTTCTTGGGGCTTCCTCAGAGAAGGCACACCACTTTGTCTGCCTTCATGCTGAGGACTCTGAAAGTCTGTGCAGCCAAGATAAGAATCTTCACCAGAGGACTAGACAGGGATGAATGTATAAAACCCTCTTAAAAAGGAAGCTGTGTCAGAATTTCCCTGCACTACTCATTTTACTGGCGTGTATTTTTTCCTGTCTTAATTACACATGGAACCAATCTAACAATAATTGCATAGGCTCACAGTGTTTTAAGTAAAAGACTCCCATCTTTAAACTAGCAGCTTTATACAAAGCTTCAGAGAATACAGCCTGCATTCTTAATATATAGGTTTAAGGACACACCTATAAAGGTCCATAAGTCCTATTGTTATATGCACAAATTTAAGATGGGCTGAATTTTTTTTCTGGGAAAAGGATTCTTAGCTTCAAATTATAAACTGGTTCTTGATCTCAAAGTTAAGAACCTTTTATATTAAGTTAATTTTTAAAAAACTTTCAGTGAAAAGAATAGGAAAATGAATACCTTAGTTTAAAAAAAAAAGTTTAGTACTGCAAACAGACTACATTCAAAATTTGCTTTACAAGGTAGATTATCACATAACCATTTACAACAAATAAACCAAATTATAATTAAACTATATGCAATTATCTAAAAATTCATTTATTCACTCACCAAATGTTTATTGAGTGCCTATTACATGTCATTGAATTTTTTTAAGATTTTATTTATTCATTTTAGAGAGGAGAGAGAGAGAGAGAGAGAGAGAGAGAGAGAGAGAGAGAAGGGGGGAGCAGGAAACATCAACTCCCATATGTTCCTTGACCAGGCAAGCCCTGGGTTTTGAACCAGCGATCCCAGTGTTCCAGGTCAACATTTTATCTACTGCACCACTACAGTTCAGGCCTGTCATGAATGTTTTAAGTACAAGGTATAGAGAACATTCTTCCTGCTTTTATAAGATTGTCTAGTGGAAGAAATAACAATAAACAAGAAAATAAGTAAATGATTAATATACATGACCACAAAGATAAAGGGAGTAAGAAGTTACAAAATAGTACAAGGTTGTAAAGTATAGTATCGGGAATGTTGTCAGTAATAGAGTAATAACTATGTATGGTGCCAGGTGGATACTGAAAATATCAAGGAATCCCTTCATAAATTATGTAATTGTCTAACCACTATGCTATACACCTAAAACAAATATAAAAAATACTATCTAGAGAAAAATTAAGTAAAATACATGATCAGAGATATGATTAATCACTAGGAAAGAAACCAACAGGGAGCTGTGACGTAGCACAATAACATCAGGTGGTCAAGAAAGGCCCTACTCTTTTTTCCTCCACCCAAGAAATAGAGAACAAATCTTTAAATAATCAGAGCTAGAGGGGACCATACCGAGCTACTTGTTTTCAGCTGGGAGTACCTTTAAAGTATCAAGTCGTCATTAAAATCTAAGTTAAAGTATTAGTTACTCTAAAACGCTAATGTCTGTGAATAAAATTTACAAATAGGATAGACATGTAGAGAAGGTAAAGAAACATGGCAATAAACAAATTATTTTTCTACTTTGAACTGGGAGCTAAGACGATAGGAAACTACAAGGTCATAAAACTTATCAGACAAAGTTATGTCTGAAAAGTCAGAGAATGATTACTGTAACATCTTTCTTTATAATACATCCAAAATATGACAAGCTTTATTAAAAAACCAGATTTAGAATCATTAGCAGGACACGCGTTGCTAGAGATGTGTGACCTCCATATATAATATAATATGGTTTCATAGTTTTAATAAGCAGAACAAAGTTGTTTCACAGCTTTTCAAGGTCAAGAAACAAGCTTACACGGTCTCAGGGCTGCATCATGCTGGCCTTCCACAAGAAAGCCAGCACCTCATGCCTTCCCTGTGCTCAGAATTCCCCTGCTGAGGATGGCATCTATCCGATGGGGCCCTCTAAGAGCCTGCAAGGTTCTTGAAAAGGCAGAACAAAAAGAAGTTGAAAGTACGTATACCCGTTAAACTCAAATAAGAATATTGTCCTAAGATATCGCAAAAGTAAATCACATTTTAAAACTATCAGCTCTTAATTCCACTGTATACATAAACTTTCCAAAATACCAGTGAAGCACATAAGCACAAGAATAATGTATATTATTAAAAGATATTTAACCATAGACACTATTAAATGTTGAGCATGGAAGAATCACAGAAAAAAATAAAAGGTAAGTAGTGAAGAACAGAAAAGGGAAGGGGAAGCCAGAATTAAAAGGGGCATAACCCCCAAAGTGTGCAGGAGGTACAAAGAGATTGAGGACAAGAGGAAGAGAAAACAAACCAATCTTGCAAAATAGATCAAGAAAAATGTATTCCACTGTCTGCCTCAAAAAGTTATGTATTTTTAGAACTGCCTAGAGATGGTGGAGTTGGCCAGCCTCCAGTAGAAGAACCACAGTGCTCAGTGCGGGTTCAGACACACAGGAGTGACCAGGGAAACTGCTCTGCTGCTGACTCAGCTCGCCCTTATGTGGCACAGGAATGTCCGCCTCAGCTTCTGTTTAGGTAAGAACAGAGACAAACAGCCTAGTCCATCCATGAGGGATACACACTTCTAAGAAGGAAACTTCCAAGCCTCATGGAAACTGTCTACCATTTCCTCACCAAGGGATAATTTGCAATAAATTAAAAAATATTTTTTTAATTATTGGGTCAATGTAGTTCATAATAATAACCATCACGATTCTTGTTTTTTCATGGGATAAAAGTAGAAACTGTTGAGAATCAAGGCCTTCAGTTTACCCCGGGTGTATGTGTGCACATACTTGTTTATTCTCATTAAAGTAGTTTCTATCAACAGATACATTTTAAACAACAGAACTGCTTTATTCCAATCTTTATGAGGCACACATATTTTCTGAGGGAAATTAGGTATTTTATGATATTTCCCACAAAACCCAACAAACTTTCTCACAGTAAAATAATTATTAAAAGTAAACTACAGAGCTCAGTAAATACCCAAGAAAGGTTCTTCCTTCCCCATACATGCACTTCAATTCCAGGTTGTCTGAGACACAGACCAACACAACCCCTATCTCTGAAGACTTTAACTGGTAATGAGAATGATAAAACTGGAAATCTTTCTGAGGGCTGTATAAGGGTTTATGGGAGTACCAGGACTTGGCAGAAATGAATGCCTTTGAGTAGTCAATGAAAAACAGAACAAGATTAATGTGATGGTTCTAATTAGACAACTTCATGAACTGGTCTTTCACATATGAAATCATATTTTTCTCTTCACAAGTTACATTTCAGAAATGTTCTCTTCCATTCCTAAGTAATGTTGCATGAGAATACGACTGTCAACCAGCACAGAGCAGGTGCTCACTAAGTTTGGAGAATTAATGAGCAACACATGAATCAATACCTGCATATCAAATCAACACAAGCAAATGGTGAAAATAAGTGGATTCTCTGGATTTGCTTATCACCATCCCCATGAAGCCATATCTGAGTGTCAAGCCATGAAACTATCTGAAAGGGACTTGTCAAAACCTTACTTTATTTCATTTCCTGGATTCTCACACACACACAAAAAAATAGAATGGTTGCAAAAGGAAAGTAAAAGCATGATTCAGAAAAGTTGATTCAAATCCTATTCCTCTAGCTAAAAGGTCTGTGACTTGGACAGGGCTCTTCAACTTCGGCACTACCAACATTTTGCACTGGATAATTCCTTGTTATAGAGCTGTCCTGCGCATTGTAGGGTGTTCACCAGCATCCCAGACTCTATCTATCAGATGTCAGAATCACCCTACACATTCAGCTCTGACAACCAAAAACATTTCTCCAGACACTGACAAATGTCACATGATGTCAAAGTCATCCCCAGATGAGAACCACTACTGTGTGCAAATCTGTTGCTTATTTGAGTTTCGTTTTCTTTCATGAAAAATGTGCCTAATACCACTTTCCTTAAGTAACAGTTGTAATAATTAAATTATAAGATAACAATAATTACAACTGATTCTGATAACAAACTAATATGGAGTGCTCATTATGGGTCAGGTACTGAAAAGAGAAGATATTTAAAATGACTTCCTCCAACCTTCACACAACCACATGTATTGTAGGGTAATTTCCTTTTCACCATAATCACACAAACAGGAGTTGTCACAGTAAGGTTCAAGTTGAAGCCATCGACTAGAAGATCCCTCACACTCACCCACTGTTCTCTACACTGAATCTCTGCACACAGTTACCACCCAGTAGCCTGTCAACAAATATCTGTCTGATTCCAACACTTTTTCCTAATTTTCTTTTCCTACAATAATCAAATATCAGTATGTTTCCCTACAATGTGAAATCTGGAAATGATGTCTTAAAATTCCCATGTCAAATATATCATAGTTCCTTCTTTCATCCTTATAACGAGTGACATTCTCCTGGATGGACGCTCTGCCTTCATGACATCTACTGGCATCAATGCTCCACATTCCACTGTCAATCCCAATTACAGACCAGGTTCCCCACATAATTGAAGCACTCACTGCAGGTTTGTGGATGACAGTATCTTACATCAGAGAGTAACAAAATATACTGTTATTGATTTGACATTGTCAAAATCTGCAATGAAAAAGCCATATACAGAATTTTAGAAGAGGTTAAAACAAGTAAATTCAGCTGAAGTTGAGTAATTTTACTGTTTAACACTAAATTACATTTAATGAAAGGGAGGAAAAGGAATCTATATTTGTTTAAGTTTCTTAATGCTGGGCTCTTAGCCATGTTTTATATACTTGAAACAATAATAAAAAACAGAGTTGGTGCCTGACCAGAAGGTGGCATAGTAGAGAGAGCATAAGCCTGGAATGCAAAGGACCCAGGTTCAAAACCTGAGGTCGCCGGCTTGAGCACAGACTCACCAGCTTAAGCATAGGGTTGCTGGCTTGAGCATGAGATCATAGTCATGACCCTATGGTCACTGGCCCAAAGGTCACTGGCTTGAGCAAGGAGTCACTCACTCTGCTGGAGTCCTCTGGTCAAGGCATATATGAGAAAGCAATCAATGAACAATTAAGGTGCTGCAACAAAGAATTGATATTTCTCTCCCTTCCTGTATGTCTGTCCGTATCTGTCCCTCTCTCCAAAAAACAAAAAACAAACAAACAAACAAAAAATACAGGGTTGGCCAGGGTAACAGAACTTTTTCTATAAAATTTAAAGCATCTTGTAAGATTGATCTATACATGAATAATTACCATGGCAAGAACATATAAAGAATAAAGAATAAGCATTTAATTTTTTAAAAACATTACACAAGTGTTTATTGTTGTTGATTTTTTATTTAGTTTTTTTTTACTTTAATGGGGTGACATTGATAAATCAGGGTACATATGTTCAGATAAAACATCTCGAGGTTATTTTGACATTTGATTATGCTGCATTCCCCTCACCCAGAGACCAATTGTCTTCCGTTAACTGGTTTTCTTTGTGCCCCTCCCCTCCCCCAAACCCCTTCCTCTCCTCCCCCCAACCCTGTAACCCCCACACGCTTGTCCATGTCTCTGAGTCTCATTTTTAAGTCCCACCTAGTATGGAATCATATAGTTCTTAGTTTTTTCTGATTTACTTATTTCACTCAGTATAATGTTATCAAGGTCATTCCATGTTATTATTGTAAATGACCCGATGTCATCATTTCTTATGGCGGAGTAGTATTCCATAGTATATATTTACCAAAGCTTTTTAATCCACTCGTCCACTAACAGACACTTGGGCTGTTTCCAGACCTTCGCTATTGTGAACAATGCTGCCATAAACAAGGGGGTGCATTTATTCTTTTCAAACACTGCTATGGTGTTCTTGGGATATATTCCTAAAAGTGGTATAGCTGGGTCAAGACAGTTCGATTTTTAATATCTTAAGGAATCTCCATACTGTTTTTCACAGTGGTTGTACCAGTCTGCATTCCCACCAGCAGTGCAGGAGGGTTCCCTTTTCTCCACATCCTCACCAGTACTTATTCTGTGTTGTTTTGTTGATAAGCGCCATTCTGACTTGTGTGAGGTGATATCTCATTGTGGTTTTAATTTGCATTTCTCTAATGATTAGTGATGTTGAGCATTTTTTCATATGTCTATTGGCCATCTGTATGTCCTCTTTGGAGAAGTGTCTATTCATTTCTTTTGCCCATTTTTTGATTGGATTGTTTATCTTCCTGGTATTGAGTTTTACAAGTTCTTTATAAATTTTGGTTATTGGCCCTGGCCGGTTGGCTCAGCGGTAGAGCGTCGGCCTGGCGTGTAGGGGACCCAGGTTCAATTCCCGGCCAGGGCACACAGGAGAAGCGCCCATTTGCTTCTCCACCCCCCCCTCCTTCCTCTCTGTCTCTCTCTTCCCCTCCAGCAGCCGAGGCTCCATTGGAGCAGAGATGGCGCAGGAGATGGGGATGGCTCCTTGGCCTCTGCCCCAGGCACTAGAGTGGCTCTGGTCATGACAGAGCGACGCCCAGGATGGGCAGAGCATCGCCCCCTGGTGGGCAGAGCATCGCCCCTGGTGGGCGTGCCGGGTGGATCCCGGTCGGGCGCATGCGGGAGTCTGTCTGACTGTCTCTCCCGTTTCCAGCTTCAGAAAAAAATACAAAAAAAAAATAATAATAATAAATAAATAAATAAATTTTGGTTATTAACCCCTTATCAGATGAATTGTCAAATATATTCTCCTATTGTGTAGTTTGTCTTTTTATTCTGTTCTTATTGTCTTTAGCTGTGCAAAAGCTTTTTAGTTTGATATAGTCCCATTTGTTTATCCTGTCCTTTATTTCACTTGCCCATGGAAATAAATCAGCGAATATATTGCTGTGAGAGATATCAGAGAGCTTACTGCCTATGTTTTCTTCTAAGATGCTTATGGTTTTACGGCTTACATTTAAGTCTCTTATCCATTTTGAGTTTATTTTTGTGAATGGTGTAAGTTGGTGGTCTAGTTTCATTTTTTCTAGGTAGCTGTCAGATTTTCCCAACACCATTTGTTGAAGAAGCCGTCTTTACTCCAATATATGCTCTTACCTCCTTTGTCAAATATCAGTTGTCCATAAAAGTGTGGGTTTATTTCTGGGTTCTCAATTCTGTTCCATTGATCTATATGCCTGTTCTTATGCCAGTACCAGGCTGTTTGGAGTACAATGGACTTATAGTATAATTTGATATACAGAAGTATGATACCTCCCACTTTATTCTTCCTTTTCAAGATTGCTGAGGCTATTCGTGTTCTCTTTTGGTTCCATATAAATTATTGGAATATGTGTTCTATACCTTTGAAGAAAGTCATTGGTATTTTAATCGGTATTGCATTGAATTTATAAATTACTTCAGATAATATAGCCATTTTAATGATGTTTATTCTTCCTAACCATGAGCACGGTATATGCTTCCACTTGTTTGTATCTTCCTTGATTTCTTTTATCAATGTTTTATAATTTTTTGAGTACAAGTCTTTAATCTCCCTTGGTTAAAATTACTCCTAGGTACTTTATTTTTTTGGTTGCAATGTTAAAGGGGATTGCTTCCTTAATTTCTCTTTCTGACAGTTCATTGTTAGTGTATAAAAATGCCTCTGATTTCTGAGTATTCATTTTATATCCTGCCACCTTGCTGAATTCATTTATCAGGTCCAGTAGTTTTTTGACTGAGAATTTAGGGTTTTCTAAATACAATATTATATCATCTGCAAATAATGATAGTTCTACTTCTTCTTTTCCAATTTGGATGCCTTTTATTTCTTCTTCTTGCCTGATTGCTGTGGCTAGGACTTCCAGAATTATGTTGAATAAGAGTGCTGAAAGGGGGCATCCCTGCCTTGTTCCTGATCTTAAGGGGATTGCTTTTAATTTTTGCCCATTGAGTATGATGTTGGCTGTGGGTTTGTCATAGATGGCCTTTATCATGTTGAGGTATGTTCCCTGTATTCCCACTTTGCTGAGAGTTTTGATCATGAATGGGTGCTGGATTTTATCAAATGCTTTTTCTGCATCTATTGAAATTATCATGTGGTTTTTCTCCTTTCTTTTGTTTATGTGATGAATCACATTGATTGTATTGTGAATATTGTACCAACTTTGCCTCCCAAGAATAAATCCCACTTGATCATGGTGTATGATTTTTTTTCATATATTGCTGGATCCAGTTTGCTAATATTTTGTTGAGGATTTTAGCATATAAATTCATGAGGGATATTGGCCTATAATTTTCTTTCTTTCTGTTGTCTTTGCCTGTTTTTGGAATCAGAATTATACTCGCCTCATAAAAGGAGCTTGGAAGTCTTCCTTCCTCTTGAAATTTTTGAAATAGCTTGAGAAGGAGTTAGTTCTTCTTTGAATATTTGGTAGAATTCACTTGTGAAGCCATCAGGCCCAGGACTTTTTGGGGGGAGAGTTTTTTGATAACTGTTTCAATTTCATTTGTTGTAATTGGTCTGTTTAGGTTTTCTGACTCCTCCAGATTAATTTTTGGAGGATTATATGTCTCAAGGAATTTGTCCATTTCATTTAGGTTGTCTAGTTTTTTGGAGTACAGTTTCTTCATAGTATTTTCTTACAATATTTTGTATTTCTGTTGTGTCAGTTGTTATTTCTCCACTCTCATTTCTAATTTTATTTATTTGAGTCCTCTCTCTTTTTTCCTTGGTGAGTCTGGTTAAAGGTTCATCGATATTCTTTACCTTTTCAAAGAACTAGCTCCTGGTTTCATTGATCCTCTGTATTGTTTCTTTAACCTCTATGTCATTTATTTCAGCTCTGATCCTTATTATTTCCTTCCTTCTAATAGCTCTGGGCTTTACTTGCTGTTCTTTATCTAGTTCTTTTAGATGCAGGGTCAAGTTGTTTATTTGAACTTTTTCTAGCTTCTTACAGAATGCCTGTAATGTTATGAACTTCCCTCTCAGGACTGTTTTTGCTGTGTCCCATAAATTTTGAGTTGATGTGTGCTGATTATCATTTGTTTCTTGGAATTTTTTTATTTCTTCTTTGATCTCATTGTTAACCCACTTGTTATTTAACAACACGCTATTTAGTTTCCAGTGTTTGAGTATTTTCAGTTTTTCTGTTGTAGTTGATTTCCAGTTTCATGCCATTGTGATCAGAGAAAGTAGTCGAGATGATTTCAATCTTCTTAAATTTGTTGAGACTGCTTTTGTGTCCTAACATGTGGTCTATCCTAGAGAATATACTATGAGCACTTAAAAAGAATCTATATTCTGCTGCTTTAGAGTGAAAAGTTCTGAAGATATCTATTAATCGAGGTAATCTAATATGTCCTTTAAGTCTGCTGTTTTTTTGTTAATTTTCTTTCTTGAGGATCTATCTAGTGATGTTAGTGGGGTATTGAAATCCCCTATTGTTATAGTATTGCTGTTGATCTCACCTTTTAAATTCATCAAAGTCTGCTTCATATATTTAGGTGCTCCCATATTAGATGCGTAGATATTTATAACGGTTATATGTTCCTGTTGGATTGCTCCCTTTATCATTATGTAGTGACCTTCTTTATCTCTTACTATACTCTTTGGTTTTGTTTGTTTGTTTGTTTTGCATTTTTCCAAAGCTAGAAATGGGGAGGCAGTCAGACAGACTCCCGCATGCACCCAACCGGGATCCACCCGGCATGCCCACCAGGGGGCGATGCTGTGCCCCTCTGGGGCGTCACTCTGTTGCATCCAGAGCCATTCTAGCGCCTGAGGCAGAGGCCACAGTGCCATCCTCAGCGCCCAGGCCATCTTTGCTCCAATGGAGCCTCAGCTGCGGGAGGGGAAGAAACAGACAGAGAGGAAGGAGAGGGGGAGGGGTGGAGAAGCAGATGGGCACTTCTCCTGTGTGCCCTGGCCGGGAATCGAACCTGGGACTCCTGCACGCCAGGCCAATGCTCTACCACTGAGCCAACCGGCCAGGGCCTATACTCTTTGTTTTAAAGTCCATTTTGTCTGATATAAGTATTGCTACCCCAGCTTTTTTTCATTTCCATTTGCATGAAATATTTTTTTTCCATCCTTTTATCTTCAGTCTATGTGCATCTTTTGTTTTAAAGTGTATCTCTTGTAGACAGCATATGTATGGGTCTTGTTTTCTTATCCACGCAGCTACTCTATGTCTTTTGATAGGATCATTTAATCCATTTATATTTAAGGTTATTATTGATATGTAATTGTTTATTGCCATTTTATTCTTTAAAACTGTATTCCTCTTTTCTTATACTCTTTTTCTCCTTTGATCTGTTTACAACAGGCCCCTTAGCATTTCTTGCAGCTTCGGTTTGGTTGTAGTGAATTCCTTGAGGTTTTTTTTTGTCTGGAAAACTTTTTATTTCTCCTTCAATTTTAAACGATAGCCTTGCTGGATAAAGTAGTCTTGGTTGTAGGTTCTTGTTTTACATTACTTTGAATATTTCTTGCCATTCCTTTCTGGCCTCAAGTGTTTCTGTTGAGAAGTCAGAAGTAATCCTTATGGGGCCTCCTTTGTAGGTGATAGTCTTTTTTTCTCTAAAAGCTTTTAATATTTTCTCTTTATCACTTAGCTTTGGTATTTTAATTATGATGTGTCTTGGTATATATTTCTTTGGGTTTCTCTTTAATGGAGTTCTCTGTGCTTCTTGAATGTGTGAGACGTTTCCCTGACTTAACTGAGGGAAGGTTTCAGCTATGATATGTTTGAATAAAGTCTCTATCCCTCGTTCTTTCTCTTCTTCTTCAGGAAACCCTATGATGCTGATGTTATTTTTCTTCATGTTGTCACAGAGCTCTCTTAGAGTTTCCTCAGACTTTTTGAGTCTCTTTTCTTTTTTCTGCTCTGCTTCCATGCCTTTATTTATCATGTCCTCTAATTCACTGATTCGATTCTCAGCTTCATCCATCCTGCTTTTAATTCCTTCCATTGTGTTCTTCATTTCTGATATTGTATTTGTCATTTCTGACTGATTCTTTTTTATTATTTCAATGTCCTTTTTTATATTTGCTATATTTTTATTTAGGTGTTCGTAATGACCATCTGTTGTTTTTCTAATATCTTTGAGCATCCTAACAATCATTATTTTAAACTCTGCATCTGGTAATTTGGTTATATCTGACTCATTCAGGTCCTTTTCTAGGGATTTCTCTTGATTCATTTGTGTTGCATTTCTCTGCCTTCTCATTTTGTCTGTATAAAAGAAGGTTTTGACCACTGGAGTCCACTGGGTGTGGCCTCTGTGTTCCCTAGTTGTGGTCTGTCTGCAGGCCCGCCACCCTCTCTGCTGTTGCTGCCTAGGGCATTTGGGTATGGGTGTTGCCGTTGCCTGCCCACTGGGGCTGTTGCTGTGGTTTCCGCCTCTCCTTCACGGACTGGCTGTGATCACATGCTTGGGTTACAAGCCTCAGTGGCCTTGGCCTTCACCCCGCCCCTGCGAGTGGCATTATGCTCAGCCCTGAGGGCAGGGGTGAGCACCTTTGCTCAGCTGTGGGTCTCCGCCTGATTCCAAGATGAGCCCATTCATGGGATGGCTGCAAGTCTTGGCTCCACAGGCCTGGTGGGACTGCATGCCCACGCTCAGTAGTGGGACTTTGCCTGTTTTGGGCTTTGGCTCCACCCCCGCGGGAGGAGCCGGCTCCCAAGTCAGGCCACAAGCCTCAGTTCCACAGGCGGGGCAACATTGGCTCCTGCGCCCTTGCTCAAGGGCAGTTCTCTGCCCCTTCTGGGGTTCCCACTCTTCCACCGCAGGCTGGATTGCAAGCAGTCCGCGACTGGGTTTGACTGCTTTTGTACGTCCCCTCCTCCCCAGCTGGGCAAGACTGAGCTCACACCTGGGCCTCAGTGGTGGCCAGCCGGCTTCCGCCCTTGCCGACAGAACCGCGCTTCCATGTCCTGCCACCACCCGCCCTCAGACGTGCCCTCAGCCGTGTGGGTGGGGGCGCTGCAGCTCAGACCCTAATACTCACTACTGTAGTCCCAAAAGCTACCTCCTTCTAAGCAACTCTGCTCTAAGTGCCATGGGAGAGCTTGTTTGGCTGTTGTCCTGCTTCCCTTTGCTGGCATTGCTGTTTTCAGGGGAAATATTCACTTCAGATTTGGGGAGTGACTTGCCCCAGAGATTAGGGTGGCTGTCTCTCAAAATGTTTATCTCTGTGCCTCTTAGATTACACTCTCTTCCTGCTACTATGGCCTTCTCTCTCCCCATCCCCCGCAGCCCCGGGTGAGTGGTTGTGAGAGAGGTTTTCTGTGCAGTCCCTTTAAGAAGAATCCTGGGTCTGAGATATCAGTCTCTTTCTCACAAACAGTATCCTGTCTTGTTTCCAACTAAATACTGCCAATACGCCTCTTCTAGGCTCTGGGGCTGCAGGCTGGGGCTTTATTCCTGGGGCTCAGGACCCTCCCCTCTCTGCTAAATTCACTTCCCGCCACACGAGTCTCTCCCGGCTGCCGTTTGCTCCGGGGAGTTGGGCAGCCCTCTCCGCGTTTCCGCTTTTCCTACCAGTCTTGGTGTGGCTTCTTCAGTGTTCCTTGGTTGAAGAGTCCTCTTAGTTTGGTCCAAAGTTGGTTTTTCCAGATGATGATTCTTAAAATTAGTTTGTAATCCACTTTGGTTCTGGGAGGTGGAAGTTGGTACATCTGCCTACTCCATCGCCATCTTGTCTTCCCTCCACACTAGTGTTTATTACCCAAATTTCTCTTTTGTTGTTTTTAATTTTTTATTTATTGATTGATTTTTTTAGAGAGACAGAGAGAGTAAGGGAGAGAGAGGGGAAGGGCCAAGTTTCTTTTTTTACATTTTTTCTATACAAATATTGATCGACTTACAACCTATACAATTTACAACCATTCAACTTTATGACCACAATTGCTAGCCACGACTGCTCCACGTCTGGCAGTGCAAGCATTGCCCAACTGGGCATATGACAGTGTGGACTAGCTTCCAGCAGCACTACCATCTCCACGTGCACCATTTCAACTGTTATCCCAGACTCGGTACAGCAATTTGTGTTTTGTGTCTTGGACATTTTTCATCAAACCCCTCCCAAGATGTCTACCAAGAGGAAATTGTCTTTGCAAATACTAAACCAGTTGTACTGGTAATGCAGTGTTTTACTTAAACCTGATGAATGTAAAAATAAGAAACAAAATGGTGTAGAGATGATACAAATGGCATAAAATGAACAAAGAAAATTATGATAAAATATGACTTAAAGATTTTTATAACCTCATTTCACAGTACTGAACATATAGCCTACTCAATTTACGACCAAATCATGTTACGACCAGTCTGTCGGAACCAATTGTGGTCGTAAGTCGAGCACTAGCTGTAATGATATGTTTCTGTAATTCATACATGAGAATATTTACTTGAGGCCTAATTTGGCAAAAGAAATCCTAATTTATAGGCCACAACTGCCATTTTCTGGTTTAGTTACTTCCTCCAAGCATGTTGATTCTAATCATAAAATAGCACTTTAAATACTATTCAAGATTCCTTTAGTCCTAGAAAAGGCCCACTTCAAAACTCAGTTCAAATAAATATGACAGCATCCATTTTTCAAGGGAAAGGGTCAATGGAGGAGAACTAATCAAGGCCCACTACAAAACACCATCAAAAAGCCAGATACAATAACCACTTCAAATACACTGGAATGGTATAATCAAAAAACTAAAAATAACAAATGTTGGCAAAAATATGGAGAAACTGAGACCTAGAGCCCTAGTCCCTTGCTGGTAGGTATGTAAAATGGTCCAGCTGCCATGCAAAATGGCTTGAAAGTTCCTCAAAAAGGTTGAACATAAGGTTAACATATGCCCCAACAATTCTGCCAGGTATATACCCAGGAGGACTGGAAACATGTTCACACAAAACGTGCACTAAAATATTCATAGCAGAATTATTCATAACAGCTAAAAAGTGGAAGAAACTCAAATGTCCATCAACCGAGGAATGAATAAATAAGATGCTGTCTGTCTACATGGAGGAATATTATGTGACCATGAAAAGGAATGAACTACTGACAGTCTACAACAAGAATGAACCTGGAAAACATGAGGACAACGGAAAGAAGCAGACACAAAAGGCCATGCTGCAAAGTGCCATTTATATCAAATATTTAGTAAGCAAATACACAAAGACAAAGGATTGATGGTTGATGGTTGCCAGGGGTCAAGGATAAAGAAAAGTTGGGACTAACTGCTAATAGGCTTACTTAGAGGGGTCACGGAAATGTTCTGAAATAAGATAGCGAATATATTAAAAACCACTTTAAAATGGTGAATTTTATGTTATGTGAACTATACCTTTATTTAACTTAATGTTAAAGAAAAGTCAGGCCCTGGCTGGTTGGCTCAGTGGTAGAGCATCATAGATGTCCAGGGTTCAATTCCCAGACAGGACAAATAGAAGAAACTATCTGCTTCTGCATTCCTTCCCCTCCCCCTTCTCTCTCTCTTCCCCTCCTGCAGCCATGGCTCCACTAGTTTGAGCACATCAGCCCCGGACGCTGAGGATGGCTCTGTGGAGCCTCTGAGAGGGGTGCTAAAAATAGCTCTGTTACGAGCATGGTCCAGATGGGTGTTGCCCAGTGGATCCCAGTTGGGGTACATGCCATAGTCTGTCCCTCTATCTACCCTCCTCTCACTTGGAAAAGAAAAAGAAAAAAAAAGTTAGAGACTAAAAAAGAAAATCACTAAACTCACAGATGTGCAGTTGGTTCCTCAGTCCCTGCAGTCTGAGCACCTAACAGTGGTCTCAGCAGACATTTCTTCCCTGAAAAAATCTCCCCATTCAAGTGATGTGAACAACTGAAATGAGAAGCCAACACCAAAGCTTCAAACAGTTAGAAATTATAAGGAGAGTATGGTAAGGAAACTGGAATTGTACAGAGTAGAAAACCACAAGAATGTACAGTTTTTGCAGAAAGAATAATAAGAAAGTAAAAGAAACTGATAAAGGGGAGAGAGTGTCTGTCCTAAGAAGGAAGAGAGGGAGGGAAGGAGGAAGGGAGGGAGGAGGGAGGGAGGGAGGCAGGGAGGACAAAATCAAGGCAAAACTGCCATTGTTTCTTTGCTCATTTTATAAGTTTATCTGTGTAAATAAAGGAACATGGTATCCCAGGGTAGAGAGAAAATATTGTAAATCAGACTCAAAAAAAAAAAAGGGAAGGAAAAAGATACCATGATAACAAATGCATAAAGAGAAAAAATAAGAACTATAGCACAGGAAATAGAGGCACAATTTTCTATCAAGTCACTTCTCAGTTATTTCCTCTTTCCAACACTCCACAACTATTCCCTGTTCCCTTCTTTCCTCCCTGAATTTCATTTGCAGTTTTTCCTCCTGTGTAAACATATCACTCTTCCTCTGTGGAGTGCCAGACCATTTAGCTAATCCACCTTCTTCCTATGCATTCTCCGCAGGATGAACCTCACACCCTACAACCTCCTCTATTTCCTCCAATGTTGCCCAGCTATTTCCTACTACCATTTCAATCATTCATTCATTTATTTACCCCCTCCCACAACAAATGGGACTGTGGCAGGAAACCAACTGAAGGTACAACAGAAATCCAAATGTGACATCATCTCTACTCAGAAACTACAGTCTAGGATGGGGCTTAGAATTCATTAAATGAGCATATAAAAATGTAAAATTACAAGTGACTTAAGTAATTAAGTACAAGGCAATGTTAAGGTAAAGTGCAAGGATCCCATGAGGACATTTAATAAGGGGATGAGCAAGGAAGTACAGAGATAGAAAAGGAGGTGAAAAGAAGTCAAGACTGTTCCAAGGAGAAAAAATAGCATAAGCAAAGGTCCTGTACAGGAAAGTAGCATAACACATTTGAAAAAATAAATGAAGTCCATGGGCAGTGAATCATAGAACTGTGGGGAGCAATTTGGAAGAATGGGAAGGTAGGTACATGCCAGCATGTAGGATCTTTATACCAACACGGGAGAAGGGTTGGAAGGCTACTACAATAATCTGGAAATCATAGTAGCACAGCTATGCAGATGGCAGCAAAACTTCTGTGATGTAAATAGATGGTCAGATAATAGTAAAATTGATAACAACCATAATAACAGTAACAGCTGTCATCTGCTAAATACTTATTACATGCCAATACACATGGTGTGTAATTTAAATATATTATCTTTTTTACTCACACCTCTGAATGGTAAATATTGGAATTCTCACTTTGCAACTGAGCAAACTGAGACTCAGAGTCAGTGAAGTGAGATAAACCAGCTGGCCAAGACCTCAAGAAGCAGAAGATACAACAGGATTTGAATAAAGTCAATCTGGTTGGTTTTCACTAATATAATAGTTTCCTTACCATAAAAATAATAAAAATAACAACTATTGGGGAGCCAGGAACTGCGCTAGCATGTTTAAAATTTGGGCTCTTAATCCTCCCAACAACTGTGTCACATGGGACAGCATCACATCTTACACATGGGGAAACTGAGGCAAAGCCAGGTAAGTTGCAGTATAAGCTGGGTACATAAATGTTCCCGCATCAGAAAGTCACAGAACTTGAATCCAAACCCACTTAAGACAACAGAGTTCTGGAGGGTTTTTCCTTTCCAACTAGGATGCTAATTAACTAAAAACTAAAACTATGAATCACCACTTTATGTTTCAAGCCCTCTGTAAAATCTAAAATGCAGAATGTGTCTAAAATTAACATCCACATTTTAGTTGTAATCGCTGACCCTCAGCACTGGGAGACCCAAATTTCTATCACTACATGTGTCACCACACCGTAACAGAATAAATGTGACCTGGGTTAGAGATGAAAATTCTGAGTATTTCTACCAAAGTGAGAAGAAATTGACAATCAAGTCATCTATAAGGAATCATGTTATATTTTCACTAAATGTATAGTGAACATACTAGCATCTCAAAATCAAGATTGAAAATAAATGTTGCATAAAACCACAGAGAACAATAATAGACTATGAGAATTGAAGAAAACAGAAAGCCACCCCCTTCAAGTATCTACTGCTGCAGCAGGATCTAATTCTTTATTTCTCTCATTGAGCCCAAATCCTTTGTGTTTTGCCAAGAGAAAACTTCTTATCCTATTATCTTTTTACTTTCCAAAATTATTAAATGATATTTTGTAGTAGATGCCATAAGAAATGTTCATTTATATGACTTGTAGATATTGCAACAAATACTTCTGTGAGTATATATACAATGTAAGGACACGGGTTTAAAAAAAACTACATATGCATGAAGATTGGCAGTTTGTGTTTCCCTGTATCAATCTAACCTTCAGCTAGTGACAGAGGTGATCCATTGACATGCAGCACTAAATTGGTTTGACAAAAGCCAAATAATAAGATGAATACCCTTTGGACTAAAATACAGAGCAAATTTCCACACAACACTTTAAAATACTTTTAAATGTATAGCAAAAGACTTTCTCACTGCTAATACATTTAGCTTGTAATAGTCAGAAATCTGTTATTATGTATGTATGGTTTCTGCCACGCCACCATTATCAGTTCCAGGGTGCCTGTGCCTCAATGACAGAACCCCTAGGAATTGCTTGTTTTCAGCATTTGCCCAAGTGTTTTAAAATGTTGAATCTGTTGTCAAGACAACCAAAGTGGACTCAGTAACTGAATGGTCATCCCAGGTTTGTTTTTACAACTCTCAGGAAGAGAGCTTGCTTGTCAGCCTCACAAATTACATGCATCCCAATGACACGAAAGGTTTTCTACCTATTTCAAAGGATTCCTCGCAGGCACTGGCAGATCAGATCAGGAAAAATCCTGTCAAATCAAATCCCCTTTTTCCACCTAAAAGGACAATTTCCAGGGAATAACAACTAAACCCAATCTTCCAAAACAACAACAGAAAATTAAAATTTTGTTTTACAGCAACAGATATTATATGACCTATGATGGAAGGGATTTCTAGTCTATATAATTCGGTATGATATGCATATAAGCAAAAAATAAAGAGAAATCACAAACCATCTAAAATGTTTATTTGTATACTTACAATTTTAGGTGCATTTAAATATGTAACATTGATTCATATTTATATACATTTATAACTAGGTATATACATTTATAACTTTTGAATAGATAGACTTTTAAATGAGGTAAGAAAATTCATTATTTGTATATAAAACCAAAGATGATTTCTTTGTAATATGAAGTGATTATATAATTTTCTGCATTTCTTTTAATTGAAAATGTTCGACATCAGTCTTTCTTATAAAGAGGCAAAGGAATTAATACTGGTTGATTTCATTTACATGAAGTTCAAGAACAAGCTAAACTATGAGTGACAAAAGCCAGACTGAATGTTTCTTTTGGGGGGTGGTTACTGGCTGACAGAGACACAGGAGATCCCTCTATAATGATGGGTTCATTCCAAATCTTGATCTTCATAGTGTGTGTGTGTATGTGTAAATAAATAAATCACAAATGCAAAGCAGCCTGAATTATATTATTTTTTAAATAAATGCATGTAAACTTTAATGTTTACCTATTACCTTGACAACAAAGCTATTAAACTAAAATGCCAACCCAAAACATGACAACGATCTCTCAATCATCTCAGCGCACTATTAAAGCAAAAGAAGGGAGGTGTACACGGGCTTACTCCCCAGCTCCTAGAAGCATCAGTACTCTTTACAGTCAACTACTTGAGAGGCACCCTATATCAGACCAACACAAGGCAATCTAATTTTTTGTTTAAAAAAAACTTTGATAAGGGGCTGCATTTCTAACTAAGGGCATGATGCCCAGCTCTGTTCATATATGATGATTAATTCAACAAGTCACAGTCAGTCATTTGTAAAATATGAGGCTACTTAAATCATTATATAGTGTATCTATATGCAGAAATCACTACAGAATATGCTGAAAGTGGAGAGGCCTCCAATGATCCTCCAAAGCGCTATTTTTTATTGATTTTAATTTATTGTGTTTACATAGATTCTAGTGTCCCACCAAATACATCTCCCCCACCCCTGTGTTCCCCTCAACATCCCCCTTACTCTCCTCCCCCCAGCGCCCTCACTCTTCCCTCCAGGATTTGTTTTTCTGCTCTCTATAATGCTGTGTTATGTGTATATCATTTCACCAATCTCTTTCCCTTCTCTGATCCCATCCTATCATCCCCTTTCCCTCTGTCCACTTTCCCTCTGGTCCCTTTGATCCCGCCTCTGCCTCTATTCTGTTCCTCAGTTCACATTGTTCATTGAATTCCTCAAATGAGTGAGGTAATATGATATTTTTCTTTCTCTGCCTGGCTTATTTCACTTAACATAATAGTTTCCAGGTCCATCCATGTTGTCGCAAAAGGTAAGATTTCCTTCTTTTTCATGGCCCCATACAGCTTGGTACTGGCATAAGAACAGGCATATAGATCAATGGAACAGAACAGAGAACCCAGATATAAACTCACACCTTGATGGACAATTGATATTTGACAAAGGAGGTAAGAGCATACAATAGAGTAAAAACAGTCTCTTTAACAAATGGTGTTGGGAAAATTGGACAGCTACCTGCAAAAAAATGAAACTAGACCACCGACTTACACCATTCACAAAAATAAACTCAAAATGGATAAAAGACTTAAATGTAAGTCATGAAACCATAAGCATCTTAAAAAAAAACATAAGGCAGTAAGCTCTCCAACATCTCTCACAGCAATATATTTGCTGATTTATCTCCACAGGCAAGTGAAATAAAGGACAGGATGAACAAATGGGACTATATCAAACCAAGAGCTATTTTGCCCAAGGTCAGAAGTTGGGAAGATCCTATAGAAGAGAGACAAGGAGGGACAGCAGGTAGGTGGCTACCTCGGTGCCACTGCATCCTACACACTTGAATGCCCAGAGTATGCCATGGGTAGAACTATGTATACCACATGAAGTGCCCAAATCTCACTCAAATAAAATGATGTAAGATTCAGGTGACACTCCCTTGCTTCTCTAATTCAGTAGGTATGCCCTAATCACAGCCAAGAAGTCCTCAAACTGTGATTAAGATGCTTTATCATGGAGGATACTGTATCAATGCATGAAAATGACATAACCTAAATAAGACCCCAATGCTATTTTGTATACATAGCCAACTAAGGCTTATTATTTGAAACTTAATACCGAGATTCACTTCTAATAACACTATGTGACATTACACTCATGTTGTCAAGTGCAAATGAATGAACATGCAAGAGAAATAATTTCATGCCACATAACTGACTTTTTAAATATATACTTTATATACCCTATACATTATAGCAGTGGTTCTCAACCAGGTGATATTGCCTCTCAGGGAACATCTGAAAAGTCTGGAGACATTTGGGGTTGTCAAAAGTTGATGAGGGGAAGGCCCTGGACAGTTAGCAGTAGAGCGCCAGCCAGGCATGTGGAAGTCTTGGGTTTGGTTCCGGCCAGGGCACACAGGAGAAGCACCCATCTGCTTTTCCACCCTCCCCCCTCTCCTTCCTATCTATCTCTCTCTCCCCTCCTGCAGCCAAGGCCCCAATGGAGCAAAGATGGCCCTGATGCTGAGGATGGCTCCATGGCCTCCACCTCAGGCGCTAGAATAGCTCCAGCCACAGTGGAGCAATGCCCCAGAGGGGCCGAGCATCACTCCCTTGTGGGCATGCCGGGTAGATCCCAGTTGGGCGCATGGGGGAGTCTGTCTGACTGCCTCCCCACTTCTAACTTGGGAAAAATATGATAGATATAGATAGATAGATAGATAGATAGATAGATAGATAGATAGATAGATGATAGAATAGATAGATGATAGATAGATAGATGATAGATAGATAGATAGATAGATAGATAGATAGATAGATAGATAGATAGATGATAGATAGATAGATAGATAGATAAAAACTTGGTGAGGGGGTTGGCCTGTGACTGGAATCTAGTGGGTGAAGGCCAGGGATGCTGTTAAATATCCTACAGTGCATGAACAGCCCCCACAACAAAGAACTATCTGGCCCCAAATGATAATAGTAACAAGACTGAGAAACCCTGCACTACAGCATAGATATCCAAAATGCAAAGATCTGGAGAGGTAAATTAGCAAATTAAAAACCTAAAGACTCTGGCTCATAAAACCAAATGAAATTGTCAAGCAATACATAAAAGCAAAATGAAAAAGAAAGTCTATAGCCTTCTTCTAATATCACATGGTAAAGGCTTTACAAAAAAATGCTAGTAAATAAGCAGCACTGTGTTGGGGGGAGGCGATTTGTAAACAATCTGAATCAATCAATGGGGGGTTATGTGAGTAAGTTCTGATAAGGTCATATTATGAAATATTCTGCAGCAATTAAAAATGATTTTTAGCTACATTTAATAATTTAGTACATTTATTATCTGGAGTGATGCCCATGAAATCATGTCAGGAGAATAAAGTTACAGGCCACTGTATACAAATTGAGTCCACTTTTATAAAAATTTAAACAAATTTTTCTATATATATATATATATATATTGTTTCCATGAGGAGAATTGTTGATACAAACCAAACTTTTAATGTTAATGTTTTAGAAGGGCATGATTGGAAATAGGAGGAAAGTTAAGTTTTTCTTTATACATTATTCTTTGTGGATGAAAAACTTTTATAAAGTCAACTGAGCTTAGGAAGGAAGGTAAAGAGAACATAAAGGTGGAGAAGAAAGAGGGAAAGAAAACATTACCAACAGCTGACAGGAACACTGGTGTCTGTTCCTGTTTTTACCAGCAAGTGCTGTTATTGGCCAATTTAATGAATAAAAGCAGTTAAATAAAATTTTGGAAAGCAAATCCAAACATCTGTCACTTTGTTCACTGTCAGGCACCTTTAGCTAGCAGCACCCCACCTAGTTTAGCTGGCTAGTCTTGTTGGGGTTCTCTGGCCCACTGCTCATCTGCACAAGTCCGTGCCCGATAGTGATGGGATCAGCTAGTCATATCTCTCCAGAAACAGAGACGACATCGGCTAGATGACAGCCTCACTCTGGCAAGTGTAGATAAGCATTCGGCAAATCAGTCCCCCTTTGAGGAGTAACACCCAGGCCACAGGAATGTTATGACCCAAGCCTCATTTGAAAGTTCACTGAACGCCTCTAGTCCACCAGAACAGGAAACTAAGGCCTTCTCTACTGTTGGGCACTATTATTGCATGAAACTGCATTTTTAAGTACTACTGCAAAAAATGAGCAGACCCAAGACTAAACATTGCATTTCTAATAATGCCTCATGCACACACTTGCGTGCATACATAAATGCCATGCACCATACAGTTTTACAAAATGAATACTGCTTTTCCAGTATTTTGCCTCAATCTTTAAAGACTATCTGATAATAATACATTGGGCCAACGTGAACATTCCAATAGCCACAATTTTTATATTTTGCAGAAGTTACTACGTATTCTTAACTTCCTATGAAGAGGCAGGCCTTTGGGTCTCTAAATTCCTTTCTATGTATACATGAGCATTTACTTACAAACGGCACACTTTAAGAATCGGAAAACGTGATTTTTTTCTTTTGCTTGCAAAAATTACTCATCTAATGCTATTAATCCAGTGCTAGTAAAATGAACTAAGGAATATTTATTTATCTTTTCTAAGTTACAACACTCAAAGAACCACCACATTGTTAAAGAGAAAAACAACTTGGAGAATTTTCCAGCAGTTCTCCCAGAGTTTCCAGATTTTCCAGTTTTCTAAAAGAAGCCAGAAATAGAGATATCCATGTGAAATTTCCTAATCGTTTAACATATTTAGCTCTAATGCACATTTTGTCAAAAACAGATTGTGAGTCCATCTGAACTTTTTTATGGGCCACATTCAGCCTGTAGGCTTGAGTTTGGCAACCCGAGTCAGAAATTCAGATAATTCAATTAAGGAGCTAAATTACCAGCAGGAGAGAAACATAATTTTTAAAAAATCTGGTAAAAAAAAAAAAAGCACATATAAAATTGACCTTATTTTAAGTATACAGTTTAGTGTTATTGAGCACATCCACATTGCTGTGCAACAGATCTCCAAAACTTTCTCATCTTGCAAACTGAAACTTTATCCATTTTTTTAATCAAGTGAGAGGCAGGGAAGTGGAGAGACAGACTCCCGCATACGCCCCAACCGAGATCCACCCAGCAACCCCCATCTGAGGCTGATGTTCTGCCCATCTGGGGCCGCTGCTCTGTTGCTCAGCAACTGAGCTATTTTAGCACCTGAGGCGAGGCCATGGAGCCATTCTCAGAGCCCAGGGCTAATTTGCTAATTCGAGCAAGTGCGGCGGGAGAAGAGAGAAAGAGAAAGGGAGCTGGAGGAATGGAGATGCAGATGGTCACTTCTCCTGTGTGCCCTGACCAGGAATTGAACCTGGGACTTCCACACACTGGGCCAACACTCTACTGCTGAGCCAACAGGCCAGGGCCTCTATATCCATTTTTTTAAAATTTATTTATTCATTTTTTTAGAGAGGAGAGGGAGAGACAGAGAGGGAGAGAGAGAGAGAGAGAGAGAGAGAGAGAGAGAGAGAGAGGGAAGGGGGGAGGAGCTGGAAGCATCAACTCCCATATGTGCCTTGACCAGGCAAGCCCAGGGTTTCAAACCGGCGACCTCAGCATTTCCAGGTCGATACTTTATCCACTGCGCCACCACAGGTCAGGCTATATCCATTTTTAAAAATTCCCCTTCCCCCATCTCCCTGCCCTGGCCCCCACCACTCTACTTTCGTCTCTGTGAAGATGACCACGCCAATTACTTCATGTACGGGAATCATAGAGTATTTCTCCTTTCGTTACTGGACTATTTCACTTACCACACTGTCCACGAGGTTCGGCGTGTTGTAGCATGTGGCAGGTTTCCCTCCTTTTTAAAGCTGAATAATGTTCCACTCTGTGTATATAGCATATTTTGTTTCTCCACCCACCTGTTAATAGACTTTTGGGTTGCCTCCACCACTTGTCTATTATGAATAGTGCTGAACATAGGTTGAAAATATCACTTTGAGACCCTGCTTGCAATTCTTTTCACACCTGAAACTAAAACTTCTGGGTCATAAGGCAGTTCTATTTTTAATTTTCCGAGGAACCTCTATACTGTTTTCCACAGCACTGGCACCATTTCACAATCCCTCTGACAGTGCATAACATTTCTAATTTCTCCGCATCCTCACCAACACATACCATTTGCTCCATGTATAAGATGCACCTGAATTTTGGGGCCTGAAATTTGAAAAAAAAAATGTATTACATGAAGTTATTGAACTCAAGTTTTATTCATCATAAAATTCATACAACTTCTCATCACTGTCAAAACTCCCATCCATTAGCTTGTCCTCATCTGTGTCTGATGACAAATCACTGTCTTCATATATTGCCTCATATATGGCATCTGAAATGTCACAACCACTGTATAAGACGCACCTAGTTTTTAGACCCCAACGTTTTCAAAAAAGCATGTGTCTTATACATGGGGAAATACAGTATTTTGTTTTCTAGTAATAGTCATTCTATGGGTGCAAGGTAATATCTCATTGTGGTTTTCATTTGAATTTATGATTCGTATGTCTAGCATTTGTTCCTATCCTTGTTGGCCATTTATATGTCATCTAAAAAGAAATGTCCTTTCTTTTCAAATCTTTTGTCCATTTTTTAAATCAAGTTAGGGTTAAGTTTTATGATTTATAAGTATTTTCTATCATCCTATAGGTTGTCTTTTACTCTGTTGATTCCATCCTTTGATGCACAAAAGTTTTTAAATTTAATGTAGACCCATTTGTTTACCTTTCCTTTTGTTGCCTAAGTTTTTGTTGCCATATAAGAAATCATTGACAAGTTTAATGTCATGAAACTTTTTTTCTGTTTCCCTTCAGGCATTTCATTTGGAATCTTATATTTAGATCTTTAATCTATTTTTGAGTTAAGTTCTGTATATGTAAAAAAAAGGTCCCAAATTCATTATTTTGTATGTGAATATCCAGTTTTCCCAACTCCATTAGTTGAAGAGACTGTTCTTTATCCATTTTGTGGTCTTAACACCCTTGGCAAAGGTCATTTGATCGTATAGGTAAGGATTTATTTCTGATCTCTCCGTTGTATTTCACAGGTTTATTTGTGTGTCTTTATGTCAGTCCCACACTGATTTGATTATCATGGTGTTGTAATATGCTTTGAAATCAGGAAGTGTGAGTTTTCCAACTTTGCTCTTTTTCAAAATTGTTTTGGCTATTGGGGAAAATATAAATTTTTATGAATGAATCTTGGGTTAGGTTTTTCCGAGCTTTCTTTCAATCCTCTACCACTGCTAGTATGAAGAAGCACTAACTTCAGAAGGACTTCAAAACAATGCAACTTCCCAGGAATTCCAAACTAACACTTGCTGGAGCAGACTCAAGTATCCTGACTGCTAGTGCAGGGAGTAGTGGCTAAGAGCACAGGGCCCAGAGTTAGAGTTCTGTGTTTTGGTCCCACCACTTCCTGTCTATACAAACTTGTGCATGTGCATTATTATTTACCTCCGTTTCCCCACCTATAGAGTGGGGGCTATGACAGCACCTCCTTCCTAGTCCATTGTGATGAACAGACAGAACAATGTGAACAAGGCACCTCAGCCAGTGCTATCTGGGCACACGACACTCAGTTCAGCTCTGGCTACAGCCATCACTCGTAGCATGTATGCCTCTCACCATTCACTATTTCATTTTTATCAGTGGTATGATTTTTGTAGAATATTACCTAATGTCAGGCACCTAGGAGACCCATGTGAAAACAGGTAGCTTTTATTTATTGAAGCATGAAATTCAAAGTCAGAAGCAAGGAACAGCCATGCTGACTGAGATCAATATGAAGAAAAAAGTAATAAAATTTGGGTAATTTATACTGTCTTGATTCAACCTGAGATTCACTCATCCAAAAGGCATTTGGTATTAAAAAAAAAAAAAAAAAAAAAAAAAAACAATGGTCAGACAGAGATTCAATTTAATGCTTCACAAAGTAAAAACCAAGGCACCAAGACTTTTCAACAAGCTGAAAGGAAGCTTGGTCTGGTGTAGCCTGTACTACTAAGAATGAGTGGAGTCTGAAACTAAATTCTCTAGAAGTTAAACCCTGATCTAAGTCCTTTATTCATTAACAAGCCAGTTTCACATGTAACTGCTAACATGAGTGTATAAGAGAAAACTATCAATAAATTGTGTCATGAGTCTCAACTCTTTAAATCTGCATCCAACCTCAGTTACTTTGCATACTCTCCTGATTTTCCTCCAGGACCCACACCTGGTTTGGGAGTAGAGGCAAGAGCAGGAGCCACAGTGTCTGTATCAATCAGCCTCAAAGGTTTCGTCAGAGGCGCTGGCTCACAGATGAGAACATGACTCAAGTCTTGCCAACAAGAAAAGCAAGATCTTCTTCCTTGCTATGCTAAAGAACTTCCATAAATAATGTCTCTCTCTCCCCCTCAATTGTATTTCCTCTTTCCCTTTATTTCTTGATGGCAGGAGGGAATCAGTAGCCCCAGGGGTATTGGAAGACACCTTGACATAAAGCAGAATCAACAACAGATTCAGACATGACACAAGGAAGGCAGAGTGAACTGGTCATAAACTAGACCCATAATACTGACTCTCAGCCTGAGTCAAACCAACCCTCAAGTTCAAACCAACTCTGAAAGTACCTGCACTCTTCACCTAAAGTGAACCAATAATCTTCTTGATTGACTTGGATTTTCCATCATTTATAACTGAATAAATTTTTTACCTGTTACACTGATCAAACTCTTCATTCTAAAACAAAACATTTTAAATAACACACTTCCAGAAATATGTACCCCAGATGTATGTATTTGGGTCTCTGGTATCAAAATTTTAAGAATTCAAAAGAATAAACCTATAGAAACAAACACATGGCTTCCACAGTTTTATAAAAGACTCAATATTAATGTTACTCAAGTGACTGTCAGTCACCAATCATGATATCTCAATGCCAACTATAAGAACTTGAAGATTTGACTCCTGGGAGCAGTGAACATTGTCCAGATATACTTTCTCTGCTCATCTTAATAAACTAAAACCACTTAATCTGTCCTGTTAGGATATATAATACATTTATTTTTTCAATGTTAACCAAAATGAAGAAACTCTAGATATTTAATAGGGCATTAAAAGTCCTTGAACTTCAATAGCTTCTTTCTTCTAATGAGCCCAAAGAGCTTTAGAATCATTGACAATCACTATTCCCATGAATGAGAAGCAGGAATGTGTGCCCCTGGAGTAACCACGATGCAGCCCTCATGAAAGTCAGCATGCACAGCCTGCTGCAGAATGAAGCCAGGTTCTCTGCTCGGTTTTGAAAATGAATTGTGTCTCAAACCTGTGTTTGAGGGAAAACAAAGTAGGATAAGATGATTCTCTGGTTTGTAATTTCCCAAAATGCAGATAGGCAGATGATTATCCTTCAACTCTCCCTGCTCCAAAAAGAGGCAGGAGAATTTCGTCATCAAGTAAAGCTGAGAAACACTGGACAAAGATGAAAAAGTTTCTAAATTGCTGGACATTTCACAACCTTTAAAATGCAGATGTAAATTATGATACTTGAGATGATCAAATGAGTAAACATAAATACATGTAGTCCTTAGAAGGGGGCCTGGTGCATATCTATGTGCTCGTAGATGTCCCCCAGAAAACTCAACAGTAGATAGGAAGAAGTTTGGTGTCTAGGAGTAAACTACCTGGATCAGGATCTCAGCTCCAAGCAAGGTGGCCTTCCTTCACCTGTAAAACTGACATTAAAATAGTACCTACCTTACAGTACTGGTACAGTTAAGTGCACACAGGAAGCACTCAGTACTTGTCAGGTGCTCTGGGTGCTTTTGTTGTTGCTGCTCTCCGAATGGATGTCGGAACGTACAGTTTCCCAAGTTTATCTGATCGCAGAACCTTTCCTACTGGTAAACCTTCCTATGAATTATTACCACGCTGACCTCTCAACTCAAGTTCTTAAATTATCTTTAATATTGCTCCTTCTCCTCTAAGAAAGTAGACATCACTCTGGATGTGTCCACCTGTCTATCTTTTTCTCTCTTATATTACCCTCTCAACATTTCACTGCCCCAACTACAAGATCCCTTTTTCCTTGACCATTCAGTAGATGGACATGATTTCAGGCTGAAGGTCATTCTCAGTTGTGAAAGGTTAAACTTTATCATGCTATATTATCCTCTCACTCAAAAACTAAACTAATGAAACATAAGAAAAGGGAGTCTTCAGGTCCCTAGTTTACCAAGTAAAACCTGAATATAATGTGATTTAAGAAGGGGAAAGAAACAGTAATAGTGAGAACTCTGGTCAAAGAGAGCATAGTACTGTTGTTAAATGCATGGATTGGGGCATCCATGAGATCAGATTTCAAGTCCACTTCTACTTCTGACTAGTCATGTGACTTTGAGATGATTATATGTGGAAAGGAGATGAAAGATGGTATTTAGCTAATGGGACTGTTGCCAGTTTAAGTGAGATAATGCACATAAGGCTTTAGCAGAGTACCTGGCACCTTGGAAGCATCAGTAACACCAGGCCAGCTACTGCTATTAAGTTGTTGTTGTTGCTGCTGCTGCTGCCACCGCTACTGCTGCTGTGATTTCAGGACAACTGTCCCAGCACGCCATTACTCGACTTGCCCTGCCTCAGCCATCCAGAGGAGTGTTCAAGCCCCTTGCAGGATAACCTGAATTGTACTCAGTGCCACGTGCATCGGCCCAGCTCCATAGCCAACCAAGGGCTCTATGCCAGTACAAAGCTTTCATGGAAAAGACACAGCAGGAAGATAATAAATTTTTACCATTAAAAAAAATCCTACCACAGCTCTTTGACAAAGATAACAGGCTCTCACTTGTATTAACCAGCCCAAACAAACAAAAGCCAGCCTCTTAGGTGCTGGAGCTCATGATTCAGGCCAATCTTTCCAGGTTGGGATATAGAATCTGAGATTTACCTGGGGTCTCCAATGGAAACCAGACCTTGGATCAGACACTTTAGAAAACAATCAAATGGTGTCTTAACTTGGCAACAATTAAATTATCATTTTCCTATGTTAAGAAACCTTTTATAAAGAAGACTCTGACTCTTAAATCACTGTTTAGATTTATATGCCCGTAGGAGTACCCAACAAAGTCACCTGGAATATCCCTATTCTCTAGTTATTTACCATGAGTTAAAGAGAAGACTAATTATTTTTTAATTATAATTTTTTATTTAGAAACTAAATTTAATGGGGTGACACTGATCAATAAGAGTACATATTGGCCCTGGCCAGTGGCTCAGTGGATAGAACGTCAGTCTGGCTTATGGACATCCTGGATTTGATGCCCAGTCAGGGCATACAAGAAAAGTGATCATCTGCTTCTCCCCCTCCCTCTTCCCCTTCTCTTCTTTTACCCTCCCACAGCCAGTGGCTCGATTGGTTCAAGCGTGCCCCCAGGTGGTGAGGATAGCTCAGTTGGTCCAAACACATCATCCTCAGGCACTAAAAATAGCTCAGTACTCAAGCATTGGCCCAAGATGGGTTGCCAGGTGGATCCCGGTCAGGGCGAATAAGAGAGTCTGCCTCACCATCTCCCCTCCTCTCAAAATAAATAAATATAAATAAAAATAAGAGTACATAGGTTTCTGGTGAATATCTCTATATCATTTGAAGTGTTGATTGCAATGTGTGCCCCTCACCCAATGTCAATCATTTCCTGTCAACATATATTTGTCCCACTTTATTCCCTGTCCTCTTTCCCCCTCCCCCAAGTAACCATTACATTTTAACCTATTTCCATGAGTCTATTTTATTTGTTTGTTTATTTATTTATTTTGTATTATTCTGAAGTGAGAAGCAGGGAGGCAGAAAGACAGACACCCACGTGCGCCTGCCCAGGATCCACCCAACATGCCCACTAGGGGGGCAATGCTCTGCCCATCTAGGGCGTTACTCCGTTGCAACTGGAACCATTCTAGTGCCTGAGGTGGAGGCCATGGAGCTATCCTCAACACCCAGGCCAACTTTGCTCCAATGGAGCCTCAGCTGCAGGAGGGAAAGAGAGAGAGAGAGCGAGAGAGAGAGAGAGAGGAAGAAGAGTGGGAAGGGTGGAGAAGCAGATGGGTGCTTCTCCTGTGTGCCCTGGCTGGGAATTGAAACAAGGACTTCCACACACCAGGCCAACACTCTACCATTAAGCCAACCAGCAGAGCCTCCATGAGTCTGTTTTATATCCCACCTACGTGAGATATATATTTGTCCCTCTTTACTCCCCAACCTCCTGCCCCCTCACCCTGGTAACCACATAACTTTTATCTATGTCCATGAGTCTAAGTTTTATATTGTATCTATCTGTGAAATCATATAGTTCTTAGTTTTTTTAAATTTACTTATTTCACTTAGTATTATGTTCCCAAGGCTCATCCATGTTGTCATAAATAGAAATATGTCATCATTTCTCATGGCTGAGTAGTATTCCATTGTATGTATGTACCACATCTTCTTTACCAAATCTTCTATTGAGGAACATTTTGGTTGTTTCCATGTATTGGCCATTGTGAATAATGCTGTGATGAACATGGGGGTATATATGTGTCTTTACATGCCAAAGTTTTTGAATTTTGGGGGTATATACCCAGTAGAGGGGTTGCTGGGTCATAAGGTAGTTCTATTCTTAATTTTTTTAAGAAACTTTCTTCATAATGGTTTTAACCACACTTTCTTCCATAATGGTTGTACTACTTCACATCCACCAACAGTGGATGAAGGTTGCTTTTTCTCCACAGCCTCTCCAACACTTGTTGTTACCTGTCTTGTTGATAACAGCCAATCTAACAGGTGTGAGGTGGTATCTCATTGTAGTTTTGATTTGCATTTCTCTAATAGCTAGTGGAGAGTAATTTTCTAGTTCAGCTTCTCAACAAAGGAATTCCTCTAACATAGGGAAGGGGAAGGGAGTTCATCTATCAGAAATAGTTTTAGTTAAAATCTTCCTATTTTTAGCCCTGGCTGGATAGCTCAGTTGGTTAGAATGTTGTTCCAATACACAGAGGCTGCAGGTTTGATTCCCCAGTCAGGGCTCATACAGAAAACAAATCAACGTTTCTGTCTCTCTTTCCCTCCTTCCTGTATCTCTAAAAATCAATAAATAAATTGATTTTAAATCTTCATACTTTTAAAAATCCATTAGAACCTCTAGTTTTGTGACTGTTCCCTATACGTACAAACTACAAAATCCTGAACACAGCACTGAGGGCACTGTCACTACCTAATCTGAGTCCCAGAAAATCCTCAAAATGCCTTTTCAAAGGGTTCGGATTCCCTTCTCTCACCCCAAAAAGCAGGATCTAAAACTTTAGAAATATCTGCACTAAATTCTCAGATTTATGGACAGTTGTCAGTTCCTGAAAACTGATTGATAACAACATCCTCTAGCAGAGAAAACCAGCATTCATCCTCAGTAAGAAAATAACAACAGTATTTTGTTCAAAATGTAATTTCTGTATCTTCCTGGAGATCTACTGTGGAAAATGGTTTAAAAAAACAAACAAATAAAAAAACTTCTTCTTCCCTAGTGGTTCCTTTTATATAGACAGCAAAAAAAGATAGAATTGTGATATCACTATAATTAACAAAACTATTCACAAACAATAAAAAATAAGCCATTGTAATAACTCTTAAAATAGTTTTCTTTGCTATATTTGAGGAAGGAGACGGGAAGAGAAAAGACAGGGAAGAGGAAAGTGAACCAGGAAAGAGAAAACCGAATGGAATCATTACCCTCATGTTGCTCCATCTCAGACACTGTCAGCAGAGACCCATGGAAACGCTGAGCAACTTCATTTCCCAGAGCCCTTGAATCAGTAGGGCTGGCACCCTGGGGCCCAGGAATTCATATTTTTCATGTGCTCACAGATGAGTTTGACATAGGTGACCTTTGAAACACTACTTTCAGACACATAAGAAAAATATTCTAATTTACATCCTTTATCAGTATAATAAAGTTTCTCATAGCCCCTAGGCTAATACTTCAATTAGAATAGGGAGGTCCTCAGTCAATATTTGTGGGACTAAAAGCAACATAACCTGACTTGGTATTTTAACAAAGGCAAAACACACACACACACACACACACACATACACACACACGTATGTATCTGTGTGTATGTGTGTGTGTGTTTGACCAAGATTATTGTAGTAAAATAAAGCACTTTATCTTTCCTTTCTACTTACTCAACATGAATTATTAGTCAAGAATAATGAGGATCTTTAGAAAGACGACTCTATCATATTGTTTGCAATTTCATACTGTACAGATGGGTAGTGAGACAAAAAGCACCTAAGCAAAATATAACTTCTGGTATCTGAACTTTCCCATAGTCTGTCACAGGATACCAGGGTTCTGCTCCCAGAGCAACATTGTTCTCACCACTGGAAAAGAACCTATCTATTCACATACATGAATTGAATTGAACTATTATCGCTCCAATAGAGAAAAAGAATTCTAGTCACTACTTGGGGAAAGAAGGAACAAAGTAAAAAGGTGTACTACTGAGCGACTCGTCCCATCTGAGCATAGAGCACATGATGCCGAACACAGTGTAAATTAGGTGAGAGTAATTTCCTTATCACTGGAAGGAAATTCTCTGGCGATGTTAGGGCTCTATTCTCATCTGTGTCAAGGAAATGAGTTAATTTCTATGTCCTCCTAAGAATCTGTAAAACACACAACTCAAATATATAACCCACTCACCATGTACCATTCGTAATTTTAATTATTTCAGAATGAGCATTCCTAGATTTACTGAAGTAGATAACAATAAAACTTAGGGAAGGTGGTTACTTTGAAAAGTGTTAAGACTATTGCAAGAAATAAATGTAGGTGGAGAATATTTAATTAGGGAATGAGAACAGAAAAAAGCCTTTGATACAACAGACTTTAAATGGTGAACTGTCATATGCAAGTATTCCTCTAAAAATATGGTGCACACCTTATGTAATGTTGCTCGGGTTTGGAAATCAGACAGAACTGGGTCCAAATCATAGCCTGTCACTTAATTAGCTATGTGACTATGAAAAAATAATAGTAACTATCTAATAGAGTTGTTGTGAAGATAAAATTAGATAATGCATGCAGCGTTATTAGTACATAATAAGCAGTTTATAAATGTCAGCTATTATCATTCTATTATAAGAATCAGTCATGTGGCTGTGAGGGTAATTTGGCCTTGGAATCCATTGATTGATAAGCATAACAGAAAAAAATTAAGAGCCATGATACTACAATCAGGGGCCCAAACAAATAATTCAACGTGGCTCATGTGATACAAAAAATCACCTCTACATACATATCCCTAAATTATTAAAGCAAATTGAGACTCATATGGCAGGGCTTGGTTCACAGCCAGTTAGGCTGGGAGCTATACAGTGCCGGGGCTAAAATTCCTATCAGGCGTCCCCAAACTACGGCCCGCGGGCCACAATGCGGCCCCCTGAGGCCATTTATCCAGCCCCCACTGCACTTCTGGAAGGGGCACCTCTTTCATTGGTGGTCAGTGAGAGGACCACTGTATTTGGCAGCCCTCCAATGGTCTGAGGGACAGTGAATTGGCCCCCTGTGTAAAAAGTTTGGGGACCCCTGTAGATCATCATCTGAACATGCCTCCATTATAGGCTGAACTGTGTGCCCCCAAAATTCATATTTTGAAGTCCCACCTCCTAATACTTCAGAATGTGACATCATTTGGAAATAGGGTTGTTGCATTATAATCTGTTAAAATGAAGTAATACTGGAATAGAGTGAGTAACTTATCTAATATGACTGCTGTCTTTGTAAAGTGGGAAAATTTGGTCACACACACACAAGGAAAAGCCATGTAAAAGAAATCGAGTTATGTTACCACAAGCTAAGGAACTACCAGAAGACAGGAGAAAGGCCCAGCACTGATTCCTCTCTAACTCTTTCAGATGCATCATAACCCCGCTGACACCTTGATCTTGGACTTAATAGCCTCCAGAACTATGAGATAATAAATTTCTTTTGTTCAAGTCATTCAGTTCACGTACTTTGTCATGGCAGCCTGAGCTTATAGATTCCATGAAATTCTACAGCATTACAGCCTGGTCTAGAGCAGGGGTCCCCAAACTACGGCCCGCGGGCCGCATGCGGCCCCCTGAGGCCATTTATCTGGCCCCCACCGCACTTCTGGAAGAAGCACCTCTTTCATTGGTGGTCATTGAGAGGAGCACATTGACCATCTCATTAGCCAAAAGCAGGCCCATAGTTACCATTGAAATACTGGTCAGTTTGTTGATTTAAATTTACTTGTTCTTTATTTTAAATATTGTATTTGTTCCCGTTTTGTTTTTTTACTTTAAAATAAGATATTTGCAGTGTGCATAGGGATTTGTTCATAGTTTTTTTTATAGTCCGGCCCTCCAACGGTCTGAGGGACAGTGAACTGGCCCCCTGTGTAAAAAGTTTGGGGATCCCTGGTCTAGAGTCTTCCAAGCACCTTCCAGAAATGTTGACCCCAAATTCCTGGCATAATGAACTATGCTAGTGTCTGTTCTAAATGAACATTAAGTGCTCATTAATTAGATAAGCAATGTATTCTGTATGCTTCACAAAGCTCAGGGTAAAGGAGAAAAGTGCATTCAGAAGATGACCTACCAAATACTCAACGGCATATGCCGTCCCTGCTGTGGTGGTTTTACTGGAACTCAGGAAGGCGACACGGCAGGCAGTCCAGACTAAGGTTGCCAAGACCAACCGCAGCAGCCAAAAGGTATATACAGTGTGTCTGTAAAGTCATGGTGCACTTTTGACCCATCACAGGAAAGCAACAAAAGACAGCAGAAATGTGAAATCTGCACCAAATAAAAGGAAAACTCTCCCAGTTTCATACCTATTCAGTGCAGTTCGATGTGGGCTCACGCACAGATTTTTTAGGGCTCCTTAGGTAGCTATCCCGTATAGCCTTTACAGATTTGTCACTGACTGATGGCCTACCAGAACAGGGTCTCTCCACCAAACTGCCGGTTTCCTTCAACTGCTTATCCCACCGAGTCATGTTATTCCTATGTGGTGGCGCTTCGTTATAAACGCGCCGATATTCACGTTGCACTTTGGTCATGGATTCGAATTTAGCGAGCCACAGAACACACTGAACTTTCCTCTGTACCATCCACATCTCGACTGGCATGGCCGTGGGCTGCTCCGCTGTATACACGGTGTTATGTCATCATCTGCACATGTGCACATGCTGCCACATCATCCTACAGAAACTGGGAGGGTTTCCCTTTTATTTGATGCAGATTTCACATTTCTATCATCTTTTGTCGCTTTCCTGTGACCGGTCAAAAGTGCACCGTGACTTTACGGACACACTGTACTGCCTGCTTGCGAGCAGAGAACTTTGCAAACACGAAGCTTCCATCTTTTCTGATTTGTCTAAAAAATGTTGGTGTCAAATTCAAATGAGAATTTTATTAAAGCCAATGGCCCTCTGCTGGAAAAATATACTTTGTTCTAATATTTGCATACATTTTCAAGAGTCTAAGCAAAGAGGGCTTAAAGGGTGAATGACTCATATAGTTGTATAGGGCCTGCAGATTAATGTACTCCTGTCAATATCTTGAAATTCTTACTTTTTAAACATCTTCATTTTGTATTGAGTCCTGCAAATTATGCAGCTGGTTCTAGGACTTAGGAATACAAATCACACTAATGGTCATTTCAGTCACACTTATTTGTGGGCCCCTTTTCTGAAGGAATACATAATTAAGAACTTAATATTAATTAACAATCTGGTCACATATATGAAAAACACACACTCACCAAACCAGAACAGATCTATCCTATATAGTATTATTTCTTTTAAATGACTAAAAACCAAATAACTACAAATGAGTTATGCTTCCAAAGGAAGTCACTGTATTAAAAAAACAAATTTTCTCCAAGACCATAGTGATCATGAAAAACTCAGTATTATGCACTTCTCAAAAAACTTCAAAGTAACATGACTGCTATAAGCAGAGAGTTTTCCCTCTCTTCCCAATTTGTCTGGATAAAAAACTTCGCCAATATCTAGAGATCTTGACTTTGGTTGCAGGTCATCTCCAAAAATGGCTGCTCCCTCCCACAATGACTCTAGGCTGGCCTCCAACCAACAGAAGAGGGCAAGAGTGATGCTCCAGCAATTCTGAACCTGGCCGTAAGGACACTGGTTGTTTTCACTGATTCCCTCTTGACTGTTTCAGGGCCCAAGATGGACCTTCAGATTTCTCCAGCCCTGGCCATCATCTACCTATAATTATATAAGGGACCCCAAGCCAAGACCAGCAGAACCGCCCATGTGAACCCAGCCAACCCTTAAAACTGTGAGAAATAATAAAACGGTTATCATTTTGTCTTTTTTTTTTATTATTCATTTTTAGAGAGGAGAGAGAAAGGGAGAGAAAGAGACAGAGAGGGAGAGAGAGAGAGGAGAGAGAGAGAGAGAGTAGGTGGGGAGGAGCTGGAAGCATCAACTCCCATATGTGCCTTGACCAGGCAAGCCCAGGGTTTCGAACCAGCGACCTCAGCATTTCCAGGTCTACGCTTTATCCACTGCGCCACCACAGGTCAGGCACGGTTATCATTTTGAATCACTATGTCTGGAGTAATTTGTTACACAATAGTGACTAACTTAAGCTCTAAACATTCCTAAACTATGGGTGAATCTAGCCCATAGATGTATGCTAATTGGTATGCATCTTCTTTTTAAGTTGTATTAGGTAACATTTAAAAATTGGAAGATCTTACATAAAAATCAAGAGTACCAGCCACACTGGACCTCCCTTCCCAAACCAGCAGCAGCCAGAGTAGTGGCCTCCCCACAGGGTGTAGTCTGGTTATGTCTAGTCCAGTCCAAGATAGTTTTCTGCCTGACCAAACAGTGGGGCAGTGATTAGAGCACCGGACTGGGACATGGAGGACCCAGGTTCGAGACCCTGAAGTCACCGGCTTGAGTGCAGGCTTATCTGGCTTGAGCACGGGCTCACCAGCTTGAGTGCAGGGTTGCTGGCTTGAGCGGGGGGTCACAGACGTGACTCCATGGTCACTGGCTTGAGCCCAAATGTCATTGGGTTGAGCAAGGGGTCACTACCTTCACTGTAGCCCCCCAGTCAAGGCACATATGAGAAAGCAATCAATGAACAACTAAGGTGCCGCAACTAAGATAGTTTCTATCTGGCCCCTTCCCCTCCACCACATTGCCTAGTTTCTGTTAAATTATCTCTAACCCCTACAGTGCTTAGCAGAGTGCATGGCACACAACTGACCCTAATTACCTACTTGCTGATCAGTTGTACAAAGCATCCACTGCTCTTACCACCTCCACGTGCTGCCAAGTCCCGCTGTCTCTGCCTTGACTATCTTCTCCCTTCCAACCCTATCCTCGCTCTTCACGATTCCAAGAGCCTTCTAAAGTTCTCATGGCCTTCATGTCATACCTCCAATCCATTCCGTTCCATTCCTACTAGTATCGCCCACTTAAAAGACAGATTTAGGTGTATCCTGGACACCCCTCAAAAGTCTTCAGTTGAGTTCCTGGCTGTGCTACTGTACGAGATGCTACCATGGAGGAAGCTAGGCAGAGTGCACAGGACCTCTCCGTACTGCTTCCTATAACTGTCTGTGAAGCTACAATTATCTCAAAAAAAAGTTTAACTTTTAAAATCTGTGGAAACTTTAAATGTACATATACTATGACCCAGAAATTCCACTTTTATCAAAATTCAATTTCTGGCCCTGGCCAGTTGGCTCAGCGGTAGAGCGTCAGCCAAGCATGTGGAAGTCCCAGATTCAATTACTGGCAAAGGCACACAGGAGAAGCACCCATCTGCTTCTCCACCCTTCCTCCTCTCCTTTCTCTCTCCCTCTTCCCCTCCCGCAGCCAAGGCTCCATTGGAGCAAGGTTGGCCCGGGGAACTTACAAAGGCTCCATGGCCTCCGCCTCAGGCACTAGAATGGCTCTGGGTGCAACAGAGCAATGCCCCAGATGGGCAGAGCATCGCCCCCTAGTGGGCATATGCTGGGTGGATCCTGGTTAGGAGCATGCAGAAGTCTGTCTCTCTGCCTCCCCACTTCTCAGTTCAAAAAAATAAAAAAGTTAGGCCTGACCTGTGGTGGCGCAGTGGATAAAGCATCGACCTGGAAATGCTGAGGTCGCCGGTTCAAAACCCTGGGCTTGCCTGGTCAAGGCACATATGGGAGTTGATGCTTCCAGCTCCTCCCCCCCTTCTCTCTCTCCGTCTCTCCTCTCTCTCTCTCTCTCTCTCTCTCTCTCTCCCTCTCTCTCTCTCCCCCTCTCCTCTCTAAAATGAATAAATAAAATTTTTTTAAAAAGTTAAAAAAAATAAATGTCTATGAATATTTTAAATGTCTTTAGTTGCTCTCCATCACCTAGAGAACAAAGTCCAAACCTACTCAGCCAGACTTTCAATTTCTCCTCATTGCTTCCTTTATTGAATACAATTCCTACTCCCTGAAACCCTGAAACACACTGTGTGCATTTGCTCAGCCTGGGGCCATCATCCATGTACACCCTCTTCATTCTCCAACACACAGCTCAAACCCCATCTTCCACAAAGCCTTCCTAAAGTCTCTCAGCAGAAATTAATCCCTCCTTATGCTACACCCCACCATGTTTCACTTGTACCTCAGAGTACCCGAGCCACCTTGTTTCAGAGGTATTTGTATATGCATGTGGTAGGGACTATAAATGTATCTCCTGCCCTTCTCCTGACTGCATAGAATAAACCAGTTCAGAGAGTATAACCAGATCACATGGCACACCACTAAGCTTCAGATGCTTCTTAGAAAATCTCTGCTCCTTCTGCTACTCCTCAGGAACTAGACACTATGTATCTTCAGAGTCACTGTTAGCTAACAGTCACTAACAGAATTCTGCATATATTAAGTGGTGAAATTATCTTATATTAAACTAGAGTAAAGGACAAATATTGGCATCTTATGATACCTGCAATAATGTTACCTTCATAAAGAGTGAACAAACATTTCCCCTCCCCAGTTTGAAACAGAGACCAATGATATCTTTCACAGATATTGAAGTTGCAGCAAAGGGTGTGGCATTTCCAGCCTGCATTCCCTGCCCTCACTTGCACAGCAGTAAGTGAACACCAAATGGAAATTTCTGTGTTCACTCTAAACCCAAAGAGGTCCACTGAGAGTCTAGGGATAAAGAAGATTAGAAATAAATCTGAGAAAAATATTTTTTATAGGTTGAGAATTTTAATCAGATAGGAAAAAAATGTGTTTAATATATTTTAAAGACAATTCGAAGTTATATGTGTTTGAAGGTAACTAACAAAACTATAGGTGAACTTTAAACACATTTTATAAATTATATGTTAATGTGAAATTATAGCTTGGGGCTGACTGCAGAGTTGAGAGCAAATGTGCCCATGGACATTTCTCACCCATGGGATTAAACTCCTCTGTGTCCTCAAACACTTCCTATTCCTCCACTCCTAACCAGAACCGTGAGGCGAACTAGGCAACTCTTTGCATACAGAAGTTCCATTTCCTTTGTTTCCTACTAACTGAACCATAATTCGCTCAGGGAAGCAACGTCCCCAGTGAGGAGCTGCCATGTGATCAGTTCTACCAAGGAGATGCAAGGAGACCTATCCACCAAGGAGACCTATCCAGAGGGTTTCCGGGAAAGCCTATGTGTGCCCACCACAGGTTTATCCTTTTCTCTTCAGCCTCTTCTCAAAGCAGATGCTATGTCCCAGGGAACAGCAGCCGTCCTCCAACCACAAGGTAAAAAAAATTAAGTAGGAAAAGCCAAGACAAATCACGGTGAGGATCGCTCTGTCCTCATGGAGTCACAGGAAGTGTAGCCATGGTCATATACCTCTGAACTTCTCGGGTGGGAGTAAATGAATTCCTATGTGTTCAGGCATCTGTTAAATTGGCTACTGACTTGCATGCATGAAAATATAAGCCTGACTTATACACAAACTCTGCCCCCAGAATAGTGCTGGCCCTAAATCTCTCTCAAATGACAGCTGTTCCATCTTACACTCCACATGTGAGGAGGCACTAATATCCACCCTAGCCAGACTGTTTCCCTCTCCCGGGAGCTCCATCTCTGTAAGACCTCTGCTCTACCCACCAGCCCCATCCTTTCCTCCTCGCTCCGTCACCACTTAAGTCTCATCAGTCACGCAGGCCTGCACACTTCTTATCCTCCAGTAAGTCTCCATTCCACCCCCTTCTCTCCATCTCTGTAGCCACCAGGCATCATCTTCTGTCCGCACTGCTCCTCACTGGTCTGTGTTACCACCCTCTGCCACAAAGATCTTTCAGAAACACAAATAGGATCCCACAGCTCTTACTTAAAACTCTTCCGTGCTTCCCATTGGCCTTTGAATAAAGCTCATCTTCATAATCACGGCTTAAAAGGTCTTCCATTCCAAGACCCCAATAATACTGACCTCGAATTAACTTTCTCTCTAGGTTCCAGCCTGCAAAGCATCCCACACTCCCAGCAGATATCTATCTGCACATGCCCAGAGGAAGTTCTCCTATAAATTTATGAATGAATAATTTACTCATCCTTCTAGAACACGTAATCTAGGATGTCAGCAGCACTTCCATGTTGTGACTTAAGAGTATCTGACAACCTGGTACAGCCATTTGCACTTCTCTGCATATCTGGCTGCTTGGTGCAAGCTTCCACCTTCGTTGAAAACAAGAGCACACTACCATCTCAAGTGCTAGTCAAAGCCCTTCATTTCTCAAACACCATTCACAGCTCTGTATTTTAATCACTGATTTTTCATTCTGTACCTTATTTAAAAAAAATTTTTTTAAAGGAAGTTGAACTTAGGGATATATTACAAAACAACACAAAGGTTTAAATATGGATATTGCAGACCCGGTGACTCAAATGACTAAAGTGGAAAATGTGACCAACTCTACAATCAGTGCTTATCCATTCATTTCTGGTTATGTCTGGTTATGATGCATGGTTCTCAGTCATAAATGAGATTTAACATCAGAAGTTTAAGAAATGTCAAAACTTTACTCTATGAACACAATCCCAGTTAAGAGATAAAATAGATAAGCCTTGACTTAAACACAATTTATGTGTTGGCTTTTTATTTTCTATTTTGGAAATTTTAGTTCCTGATGTTTCATATGAGTCATTTTCCATGAACATAAAACTGTCTACCTAACATTGACCCTGACTAACTTCTATCTTTTGGGACCTGTAAATTTATAAATGCATGATTATAAGACTCTTACTGGATGTTTTCAATTTGCTGAAATAGCTCCATTTATACAAATATACCAAGAGTAACAATAGACATCAAAATTATTTTCCACATATTAATCATGTTGATTTCCATGGAGGGTTTGTGTAATCCATCTTACAGTATAACACTGCATAAGCCAGAGACATATTAGCAATAGAATTAACAATAATGGAAATAGTGATAGTGATCGTAGTAATAATTTTAAGGAGAGCACTCACCTCTCTATGACTTACTGAGTATTTCTACCTTTCAGGCCCTATGCTAAGCACTTCACATACACATGAAATCAGTGATTTCTCATAAAATTTGGCACTGCCACTAGAATCATCCCCATATTACAAAAAGAACAAACAAAGGCTCAAAGAAGTTAGTAATTTCTTCATGGCCGTACCTCTGGTACATTACAGAACCTGACTTAGGAGCCCAGACTGTTTCTCTGCAGGACTCAGGGTCCTCGGTTACAATAGCAAGCATTTACACAGCATTTTTCTTGTTCCAGGAGATGACAAATACCCAGTCTCATAACAACCCTATACGGTGGGTATTATTATATCCTTATTTTACATATGAGAAAACTCAAACAGGAAAAGGTCAGGTCAAGATGGCCCAGCCAATAAGCAGCAGATCCAGGATTTAAGCCCAGGCTGGGACCTCTGGAGTCCCTTCTCTTAAATACCACCCTACCCACGGTGCCACCCCTCCAGTAATAACTGTATCTCTAGGGCATTTATAACATGTCACTTCCTAAATATTACCTCAGGAAACACTCAAAATAACTATGAGGTAGGTGGAACTTCTATCTCCACTTTACAGAGAGGGTTCTGGGGCTCAGAAAGGTTACTTCAGTTTTCCAGGGTCTCACAACCACAAGGACCATATCGGAGAATATAAAGTAGCAACCTCGGGTTTCATTCCCACTTCCCCACTTCTTATCCTGAGGCACAAGTGGCTGGGAAACAGTCCACATCAGAGTTTCCACCTCTTTAAACTGCTCAGTCTGTGTAATTTAGGGTGTGACTACTCATAGACACCTCTAAGCGAATCCTCTCGGAGCCAGTGCAACCGCAATGCGCCTGCAGAACAATGCATGCTTTCTCTATAAATTAACCACGCTGCCCCAGCTTGGGAAAGGCTGTCTTTGTGATAGGAACATGTAGGGTCGTCTAATTTTAGAAACAGAGTACATTGTTGTTGTTGTTTTCTTTTTTCACACAGTAGGAAATTTTTCTCTTTCTTCTGAAGCAAGTACCAGTCAGTTTTCTCTTCCTACCCACTTAGAAGTTCCATTAGGTAAACCAAAACAAATCCCTCCAAAAAAGCATTATGAATCCTATTAAGAAAAAGTAGTAGGTTGTCTATTCATTTTTAATAAATAAATTGAGGTGGGTCTAAATAGCACTAAAGCTCATTTCTAGGAACAGAATTAAGGAATAAAAAAGCAACTACAGCAAAATAAATTGATAAATCATAGCCCAACATGTCAAGCTCAGACCAATTAAAAAATGCTGATTTATGTGTGTCACTGAGTTCTGGTTTTTGCAGAATCAACTCTAATAAAATTCCACAAGGGCCACAACTTATGCTGGAAAAAAACTCACATCTTTAGCACCTTCAATAACATACAGAATCAAGAACCCTTAGCCAGGACAGGGACAGTGATTAATATGAATAGACAAAACAAAAGGCAGAGTCTGTCTTTTAATCATTTATTCTTTCATTTGTGGGCTTGTTTAATCAAAAATTTTTACACAGTGCCTCTCTGTCAGAGCCTGGGCTAACCCCTGGGAACGAATGTGAACAAACAGCTGTGCTCTCTGGCCTCGTGGATTTGGGAAACAGGCACTGAACACACAGATAAATATAGGACAATTCTGTAAGTAACTAAGTGGTATAAAGGAAAAGATGAGAAACCATAAAAAAAAAAGCATGGCAAACTGACTCAGATGAAGGAGAGGCAAGAAGTGGGGCAGGAAGCAACTTCAATTGAAACTGAAAGTTAATTTTAAAAAAAATAAAGTAGAAAAGTGTTCAAGATGGTGGGAAGAATATGTGGAAAGGCCTGAGAAAGGGAAGAATGAAAAGGAAGCAGTGTGGCATGCGTAAGGGCTCACGGCCCTGTTGCCAGAGGAGATGCGAAACGGCTGGCCCCATCCTCCTGAGAGTCATGGTGCCCGTAGCCGTGCTAACTCTCCTTGGCAACTGGCCTCCAGCATCCCCAGCATATGCCAGGAGACTCAGCTGAAGGGCTAGCCTGGGCTAGCGGTACCCTCCTATCTCCTGGGAAGTTGGTTCCAGAATCCTCAGCCCAGAAACATTCAACATTTCCAGGCTTCCCAAGACTGGACCAGTTAATAGAGCATGAAGGACAGATGATGTTAGTGGGTAAAATGCCTGGGGCTCCACCTGATAAGAGTTCAGACTGGAGGCTTCACCACTGGGAAGATAAGTGAACTGACCAGCTCTGGGTGTGAATTAGGGGACCAGCCAGTGAGACACTAAAACATCACAGGAAGTGGGAGGAATATTCTGAGGGAAGGGAAGGGTTGAGATGCCCAAAGAACATTCTTAAGTAAAAGAAGATCGTCCCTAGACTGCCCTTCAAAGAGGGCTCATTGCAGGGCCTGATGTGCTAAACAGTGTGATGCAAGTACAGGGCAGAACCAAATTGCCAGGCTGTAGAACAGAGGCTGTGGGCTCCAGGGCCTCCTCCCGTGTGGCACTGAGTTTGACCGGATGGTGGAAAGAGTAAAAAGTACTGCTGTGAAGGAGTACCTGAATTTAGTCTGCAAGACTCCCACAAGCTTCAGGCTGGCCACAGCGTCGAGCGCTACATTCCACCTTTAAACTGCTTTGAGGGGTATCCTCTTAACCAGGCCTGTCTCCACCTACTCAGCTTCTTGAGGGCAGAACCAGTGTCTAGTTCAGGCGACCCCAAACTACAGCCCACGGGCCTCATGCAGCCCCCTGAAGCCATTTATCCAGCCCCCCCCCGCACTTCCAGAAGGGGCACCTCTTTCATTGCTGGTCAGTGAGAGGAGCACTGTATGTGGCGGCCCTCCAATGGTCTGAGGGACAGTGAACTGCCCCCTGTATAAAAAGTTTGGGGACCTCTGGTAGTTTATCACTCTGTTTCAAATGATAGCTCACTGTGCCACTCAACAAATTCGCTTTATTTTCTGTAACAATAGAAAAAGGTATTAAGGCTATATAATAAAGCTTATAATCTGTGTTTACCCACCATTTCATCTATGAGCAACCTTAATGTCAATGTATAAAATTAATTCATAGTTCACAAGGTTTCAATGTGAGACATTTATGGAAATTATGAAGAAATTAAAGTGTAGTAAGATAACTAACACATCTGAGGTCCAGCTTTACATGCTCAAAAAGAAATGCAATTGGCCACAAATATGTCAGACTCAAATACACTGAGAAGGGGAGGGATCAAAGACCGCAGACAGGATGTATCAAAATCTGAAAAGTCACTAGCAATGGTCTGGTCCACCAGCTTTGTTTCATAGGGAGGAAAAAAATGTCAAGCTCAGAATGCTAAATTAGGAGTGACGTCAGAGAAATGGCGCCGTGAGGAGCGCTACCGATACCTTGCCCCAAAATTTCAACAAGTTCTACAACCAGACAGAAAAAGCTATCCCTGGAGCATCTGGAAGTCTCACACACTGAACAAGAAGGTATGATTGTGCAAAAAGTTGGCTAAATATATAATCAACCCTGAAGGAAATAAGACGGAGAAAGGAACACTCCGCCTTCCTCACTAAGCTGAGCAAGGGCTGCTCTCACTTGGAACTGAGAGTGGGGGCTGGGGGTGTGGAGGGAGCTGGGCTGGGGCACAGATGTCCAAGCCGAGGAAAGAGTGTGCCCGCGGCGACTCAGCCAATGCGAGCTGACACTGGCACGGGACCCCAACAAAGGCGGGTGAGCGGCGCCTCCAATACCCCCCATATCCTGGTCAGGGAGCACAGACAGTGCGAGAGGTTCCTCCTAGCGCCCTAGGGGTGGGCGCCCGTGCTCCCGGACAGAGGGGCAGGGTCAGAGGCTTCTGCGTGGGCTGTGACCAGAGTCTCGGCGTGGTCCCTGCACCCCGAACAGTGGCGCGAGGGGAGTGCGCGAAAACGAACTTCCCTACGCCCGAACATCTCCGGGCAGTTTTCGGGCCCGCAGGGCGCCTCACCCAGCCACCCAGGCTGACATCCCGGGGAGGAAAAAATACAGAAGAGCTATGGGAGGGGCACGCAGGCAGCTTGCAGAATGTCTCTGGAGCAGATCTGCGGATGCAGTCACTGAAATTAGCTTAACCCACAGTCTTCTCACCGCCCAACTGGCTTACGCGGCTCTAATTGACAAAGTCTCTCTCAGATCAGCGATCTAAGACAAGAGGCGTGATATTTTTTAGTGCCTCTTGCTATGCACGTAGGGGCAGGGCAACTTCCTGTCAGCCGATACAGGGTGAAAAAAACATTCCCATGGAACAAATCTGAGAGAATACTGCAGTAGTTAGACAGGCTAGACTGTAGGCTTTTTAACAAGGAAGAAGCCTGCAGAAAGTAATCCCACAGAAACGCTAAGGCAAATTTAACTAGATATACCTGGGGAACTGAACAGAAGTCAGCACACCCCCTACCTGCTTAAGCTGGTGGCTCTGATTGGAAGAGCTTTCATACTCAGGGCTGTGCACTAAAAGGAGGGACTTGGCAGTGTTAAGACCTCCTGTTTTGCAGGCAGTGACGGGCATCTTCTTCCCAGCCAAAACAGGTTACAAAGTGAAAAAAGCCTGGGGAGAGTGGTCCCACAGAGTGCTGAGGCATACTGGACATGCCTGGAGGCGCATAGAAACACACCTTGAGAGCAACTGGCTCCCAGCCCTGCCTGATTACGCTGGCGGCTCTGACTGCCAGAGCCTTACCCAGAGCCCTGTGCTGAGTGGGAATAGAGTGGGGATTTGCCAGCTCTTTGAGCCTTTTACTCTCCAGGCAGTGGCAGCAGCAACCTCATAGCTGGATCATCTGGCTGCTAATTCAGGAAGGAGAGACTAGGAGAGAGGCTCCAGGAAAACGGACTCTCCCACTGTTGGAGCCTGCAAATGCTAACAAGCCCCAACTACCAACGAGACTGAGGCCTAGTATATGTCATCACCATAGTGAAACAACAACTGCAAATCTCTACCTAAGCGTGCCACAGGAGCAGAGCCTGGGGTACAGAACCACCGACAAGGAAGAGGGAGAGGAAAAGAAAAAGGAAGAAGAGAACCTCTCAAAATCAAGAAAAATGCACAGACTTTAACAGACTTTATAACTTTTTCCACTTTTTTTTGTTTCTTTCATCTTCCTGTCTTTATTTTTTTCTTCTTCCACCTTGATCCTTTTATTCTCTGCTCATCTTATTCTTTTCTCTTCATCTTCAACAACATTACCCATAAGTGTTACATTTCTGGGTTTTTTTATTTTTTTTTCTTTCTATGAGTGTTACACTCCAAAACCCTTAACTCGCTCCTTTTTTTATTTTTCCTTTTGTTTCCTTTTTTCCTTTTTCTTTATTCTCCCTCTCTCTTAGTTTCTTCTTTTCTCCTTTACTTTTCCTCTCATTCGATCCTCACTCACAAACCAATTATTTTATTTTGGATTCAGATTTTTACTTTGTGGCATTTTGGGTACTTTTGACTTCGCTTTTTAACTCATCAGCATTCCCGCCAACACCAGCTCTCCATTCTATGTAGTTTTTGTTCCACTTAATACAATAGTATTTTTTTTCCTTTTCTTGTTTTTCTCTTCTACCTTTCACTATATTTCTCAGCCGACCATCGTTTACAAGCAAATTATTTTATTCTTGATCAAAATTTTTTCCTTTTTTGCATTTTGCGGGTCCCTAACTCTTTTTTGCCCTTTATCACTTCTCCCCAACTCAGGCCCTCTGTTATAGGTAGTTTTTGTTTCATTTAGCACAATATAATTCTCAGTTTTTCATGGTATTTTATCAAAGAGGGAAAGAAAAAAGAAAAAATAATAATTTTTTTAAATTATTTTTTATTGTTCTTTTTTTTTTTTTACTTTTCATTCTTTATTAATTCTCATTAGTGTTATTAACAAAACCTACCCTCAGATGCCATTAAGGAAAAAGAAATTGAATATCATGGATACAAAAGGCAGAGATGCAAAAAACTGAAAATAGAATTACCTTATGACCCAGCAATCCCTCTACTGGGTATATACCCCAAAAACTAAGAAACATTGATACGTAAAGACACATGCAGCCCCATGTTTATTGCAGCATTGTTCACAGTGGCCAGGACATGGAAACAACCAAAAAGCCCGTCAATAGATGACTGGATAAAGAAGATGTGGCACATATACACTATGGAATACTACTCAGCCATAAGAAATGATGACATCGGAACATTTACAGCAAAATGGTGGGATCTTGATAACATGATACGAAGCGAAATAAGTAAATCAGAAAAAACCAGGAACTACATTATTCCATACGTAGGTGGGACATAAAAGTGAAACTAAGAGACATTGATAAGAGTGTGGTGGTTACGGGGGGGAGGGGGGAATGGGTGAGGGAAAGGGGGAGGGGGAAGGGCACAAAGAAAACAAGATAGAAGGTGACAGAGGACAATCTGACTTTGGGTGATGGGTATGCAACATAATTGAACGACAAGATAACCTGGACTTGTTATCTTTGAATATATGTATCCTGATTTATTGATGTCACCCCATTAAAAAAATAAAATTATTATAAAAAAAAAGGCAGAGATATATTAGCACAGAGAGATGAGGAAAAATCTATAGAAAAAAAATTTAATAGATTGGAACCCTTGGAGTTAAATGACAGAGAATTTAAAATAGAAATCCTAAAAAATACTCACAGATATACAAGAAAACACAAAATGGCAATTTAGAGAGCTCAAAAAACAACTTAATGAACACAAAGAATATATTACCAAGGAAATTGAAATTATAAAAACAAATCAAACAGAGATGAAAAACTCAATTAACGAGCTGAAAAATGAGGTAACAAGCTTAGCTAATAGAACAGGCCAGAGAGAAGAGAAGATTAGTGACATAGAAGACAAGCAACTTGACGCACAACAGAGAGAAGAAGAGAGAGACTCAAGAATTAAAAAAAATGAAAGCCCACAGGAACTGTTTGACTCCATCAAAAAGAGTAACATAAGAATAATACGTATATCAGAAGGAGAAGAGAGATAAAATGGAATGGAGAATATATTCAAACAAATAATAGATGAGAACTTCTCAAGCCTGTGGAAAGAACTAAAGCCTCGAATTCAAGGAGCAAACAGAACATCAAGTTTTCTTAACCACAACAAACCTACTCCAAGGCACATCATAATGAAATTGGCACAAACCAACAACAAAGAAAAAATTCTCAAGGCAGCCAGAGAAAAGAAGAATACAATATATAAAGGAAGGCCTAGTAGATTATGATCAAATTTCTCAACAGAAACTCTACAACCTAGAAGAGAGTGGACACCCATATATTTAAAGTTCTGAAAGAGAGGAACTTCCAGCCAAAAATACTATACCCATCAAAGCTATCCTTTAAATATGAAGGAGAAATAAAAACATTCACAGATACAGAAAAGATGAGGGAATTTATCAGCAGAAAACCCCCACTTCAGGAAATACTAAAGGAGGTTTTCAGTCCGATACAAAGAACAAAACAAAACAAAACCACAAGTAAAAGCTCCACCAAGAACACAATAAAACAAAAATTAAACTAAGACAACCAAAACAAAAAAGGGGAGAGGATGAAGATTAACAGTAGCAAAGGATGATGGAGTGCAGAAGCACTCATAAGATAGTGTACTACAATGAGCATGGTAGGTACCCCTTTCATTACTTAATGGTAACCACCCCTGAAAAAACCACCACAGAAGTACATGACTTGAAAAAAGTAACAGAAAAAAGAAGTACGGAGTACAACCAAACAGAAATCAATGATAGAAAAACAAAAAGAGAAGAATCAAACAAGATACAAAACTAAGAGAAAGCAATATATAAAATGGCAATAGGGAACCCTCAAGAGTCAATAATTACACTAAATGTAAACGGATTAAACTCACCAATAAAAAGACACAGAGTAGCAGAATGGATTAAAAATGAAAATCCAACTGTATGCTGCCAACAAGAAACACATCTAAGCAACAAGGATAAAAACAAATTCAAAGTGAAAGGCTGGAAAACAATACTCCAAGCAAATAACATCCAAAAAAAAGCAGGTGTAGCAATACTAATATCTAACAATGCTGACTACAACACAGAAAAAGTAATGAGAGACAAAAATGGTCATTTCATAGATTAAGGGAACACTCAATCAAGAAGACATAACACTTCTTAATATATATGCACCAAACCAAGGAGCACCAAAATATATAAGACAGCTACTGACTAACCTAAAAACAAAAACTGATATAAATACAATCATACCTGGAGACCTCAATACACTGCTGACAACTCTAGGTCATTCATCCAAACAAAAAATCAATAAAGATATATTGGCCTTAAAGGAAATACTAGAGCAATTGGATATGATAGACATCTACAGGACATTTCATTCCAAAGTGACAGAGTACACATTTTTCTCTAGTGTACATGGAACATTCTCAAGAATGGACCATATGTTGGGCCACAACAATAACATCAGCAAATTCAGAAAAATCGAAGTTGTACCAAGCATATTTTCTGATCATAAAGCCTTGAAACTAGAATTCAACTGCAAAAAAAGAGGAAAAAAAAACATAAAAATGTGGAAACTAAATAACATACTTTTAAAAAATGAATAGGTCAAAGAAGAAATAAGCGCAGAGATCAAAAGATACAAACAGAGAATAAGAATGACAATATGACATATCAGAATCTCTGGAATGCAGCAAAAGCAGTAATAAGAGGGAAGTTCATATCACTTCAGGCCTACATGAACAAACAAGAGAGAGCCCAAGTAAACAACTTAACTTCACACCTTAAGGAACTAGAAAAAGAAGAACAAAGACAACCCAAAACCAGCCGAAGAAAGAAAATAATAAAAATCAGAGCAGAAATAAATGAAATAGAGAACAAAAAAACTATAGAAAATATTAATACAAAAAGGAGATGGTTCTTTGAAAAGATCAACAAAATTAACAAACCCTTGGCAAGACTCACCAAGGAAAAAAGAGGAAGGACTCATATAAACAAAATCCAAAATGAAAGAGGAGAAATCACCACAGATATCATAGATATACAAAGAATTATCGTAAAATACTATAAAAAACTATATGCCACCAAATTCAACAATCTAGAAGAAATGGATATATTTCTAGAACAATACAACCTTCCTAGACTGAGTCATGAAGAAGCAGAAAGCTTAAACAGACCAATAAGCAGAGAGAACATAGAAAAAAACTATTAAAAACTTCCCCAAAAATAAAAGTCCAGGCCCAGATGGTTATACTAGTGAATTCTATCAAACATTCAAAGACTTGGTTTCTATTCTTCTCAAAGTCTTCCAAAAAATGGAAGAAGAAGCAATACTTCCAAACACATTTTATGAGGCCAACATAACTCTCATACTGAAACCTGGCAAGGACAGCACAAAAAAAGAAAACTACAGACTATTTTCCCTAAAAAATACAGATGCTAAAATAATAAACAAAATACTAGCAAACTGAATACAACAACATATTAAAAAAATAATACATCATGATAAAGTGGGATTCATCCCAGAATCTCAAGGATGCTTCAATATATGTAAAACGGTTAACGTAATACACCATATATCAACAAAACAAAGAACAAAAAAAACATGATCTTATCAATAGATGCAGAAAAGGCATTCGATAAAATACAACACAATTTTATATTTAAGACTCTCAACAAAATGGGTATAGAAGGAAAATATCTCAACATGATAAAGGCCATTTATGATAAACCATCAGCTAACATCATATTAAAAGGCATAAAACTAAGGACTTTCCCCCTTAAATCAGGAACAAGACAGGGTTGTCCACTCTCTCCACTCTTATTTAATGTGGTATTAGAAGTTCTAGCCCGAGCAATCAGACAAGATAAAGAAATAAAAGGCATCCATATCGGGAAAGAAGAAGTAAAGGTTTCACTTTTTGCTGATAATATGATCCTATACATCGAAAACCCCAAAGACTCCATAAAAAGATTACTAGAAACAATAAACCAATACAGTAAGGTCCCAGGATACAAAATTAATATACAAAAGTCCATAGCCTTTCTATATGCCAACAACAAAACATTAGAAAACGATCTCAAAAAAATAATTCCCTTCACAGTTGCAACCAAAAAAAAATAAAATAAAATACCTAGGAATAAGTATAACAAAGAATGTAAAGGACTTATATAATGAAAACTACAAAGCATTGTTAAGGAAATTGAAAAAGATACAATAAAATGGAAAAATATTTCTCGTTCTTGGATAGGAAGAATAAATATAATCAAAATGACCCTATTACCCAAAGCAATATACAAATTTAATGCAATTCCCATCAAAATTTCAATGACATTTTTTAAAGAAATGGAACAAAAAATCATCAGATTTATATGGAACTATAAAAAACCCCGAATAGCCAAAGCAATCCTAAGGAAAAAGAACGAAGCTGGGGGCATTACAATACCTGACTTCAAACTATATTATAGAGCCACAACAATCAAAACAGCATGGTATTAGCAGAAAAATAGACACTGAGACCAATGGAACAGAATAGAAAGTCCAGAAATAAAACCACATATATATGGTCAAATAATTTTTGATAAAGGGGCCAACAACACACAATGGAGAAAAGAAAGCCTCTTCAACAAATGGTGCTGGGAAAACTAGAAAGCCACATGCAAAAGAATGAAACTTGACTAGAGTTTGTCCCCTTGTACTAAAATTAATTCAAAATGGATCAAAAACCTAAATATAAGACCTGAAACAATAAAGTACATAGAAGAAAACATAGGTACTAAACTCATGGACCTTGGTTTTAAAGAGCATTTTATGAATTTGACTCCAAAGGCAAGAGAAGTGAAGGCAAAGATAAATGAATGGGACCACATCAGACTAAGAAGTTTTGTTCAGCAAGAGAAACTGACAACAAAATAAACAGATAGCCTACTAAATGGGAAATGATATTTTCAAACAGCAGCTCGGATAAGGGCCTAATATCCAAAATATACAAAGAACTCATAAAACTCAACAACAAACAAACAAACAATCCAATAAAAAAATTGGAAGAGGACATGAACAGACATTTCTACTAGGAAGAAATATAAATGGCCAACAGATATATGAAAAGATGCTCATCTTCATTAGTTATTAGAGAAATGCAAATCAAAACTACAATGAGATACCACCTCACACCTGTTAGATTAGCTATTATCAACAAGACAGGTAATAGCAAGTGTTGGAGAGGCTGTGGAGAAAAAGGAACCCTCATACACTGTTGGTGGGAATGTAAAGTAATACAATAATTATGGAAGAAAGTATGGTTGTTCTTCAAAAAACTAAAAATAGAACTACTAATGACCCAGCAATCCCTCTACTGGGTATATACCCCCAAGACTCAAAAACTGGTACATAAAGATACATGCAGCCCCATGTTCATTGCAGCATTGTTCACAGTGGCCAAGACATGGAAACAACCAAAAATCCCTTCAATAGATGACTGGATAAAGAAGATGTGGCACATATACACTATTGACTACTCAGTCATAAGAAATGATGACATCGGATCATTTACAACAAAATGGATGGATCTTGATAGCATTATACTGAGTGAAATAAGTAAATCAGAAAACTGCATGATTCCATACGTAGGTGGGACATAAAAACGAGACTAAGAGACATGGACAACTGTGTAGTGGTTATAGGGGGGAGGGAGGAGGAAGGGAGAGGGGGGAGGGGAGGGACACAAAGAAAACCCCGAGAACAATTTGACTTGGTGATAGGTATGCAACATAATTGAATGACAAGATAACCTGGAGATGTATTCTTTGAACATATGTACCCTGATTTATTAATGTCACCCAATTAAAATTAATAAAAAATTATTTAAAAAAAAGAATGCTAAATTACTTTGTCCCTCCCTAGTGACAATACTGTGACTTTAATGATCTCCAAGTTCTCAGACCATGTTCTCCCCACCCCCTGGGCTGCCACCTGAATTGATCTGATCTGTCACTCCTCTGGCTGGGAAGCTGCAGTAGCCTCATCTTTAATGAATAAAAAGCAAACCTTCTACAGACCACTATGGTGTCTGCCTCATTCCAGCCCCACCTTGTCCCTGACCTCATCTCCTGCCATTCCACTATTTTTCCTTTTGCTCAGCCTGTCCCAGTCATGGTGGCCACCATGCTGTTGCTGAATGGGGCACTCCCCATTTCCCAAGCCTTTCCCCAAATACAAGCAGGCCACCCTCTGTCAACTCCTTCAGATCTTTCCTCAAATGTCATTTTCTCAGTCAGGCCTTTCTTGCTCACTCAACCTTAAATTACAAGTCACCCCAAATCCACTTATGCTTTATCTTCTCTCTAGCACTTATAACCCTTTGACATATTATATGTTTTACTTACTTATGTATGCATTTCTGCAACCCTCCGCCCTTCCCCGGTGTAAACTCCATGAGTCAAAGATTGTCAATAGACTGGTTCACTGCTGTATTCCTTGTACATATGAGTGTCTAACATCTTTGTAAATATTAGCTGAATATGGTTATATAGATTGATGGATGGACTTTAGAAGTGGCCCAAATCCAGAGAATGCAAGAGTTGTAAATTGTCTGCTAGTGTCTGGCAGTCCCTGGGAAGCAGCCTGTGGCCTGGGTGTCATATACGATCACTAGGTACCCACTCTAGAACTGGTATTCACTCACACACTGTGTAAAAGTCAGTAAGCTAAGGAATGAAATGGCATAGTCTTGTCAAAAAAAACCCCTTTGAGTTGGTGTGACTCTGGGTTGAAGAGTGAACCAGCAAGCCAATCATTTATCAGAAACCAGATGCTCTTACACTTCTGACTTGTTACATAGTACCCATCAGCTTTGAGAAGAAAAAACATTTCGCTTAGATCAAGCATCCCAAAAAAAGAGCCCAGGTTTCAAAAACTTTCTGGCATGAACCATCATTTGCTATTAAGCCTAAATGGCTGGCATTATTCTAAATATAAAACCACCAGGCTTCAATTATAGCTAATGACAGATACATAAAGGAAGACATTAAGAGTGGCCAAAACCAAGGCAATAGGAATGAAGGTTAGATATAAAACTACATAATATTTGGCCCCGCCATCAAGAAAAAATAAGAATAACGTTCAGACAGACTCAAACTAACATAAACAGTTAGTGCTCTTTAATGTTTAAACACTCAGTCAAGGTTTGCAAGTGCTGTGTCTCCTCCCATCAACACCTGAAATAGCAAAAATAGCCACAAAGAACTAATTACCTGTCCAAACTTGAAAGACACATGCCAATCCTAATTTATGAGAATGGAATACCTGGGATCACTAAATGCCTTGCTAATTTCCAGTCTAATTCAGACCTTTATAGCCCAAAGCACGTGAATTAAAAAATGGAGTCTTCCACTCCCAGCTCTGCTGTCCCTCTTAGCTACAGGGCATGCTTCCCAAAACAATACTTTTCATGGCATGCCTGATCATCTCCTTGCCAACCTGAACCCTTGTCCCACTTTAATTCATTTGCTGGAAAAGATGGGGTGATTTCAACAAGTTTCAAATCCTGGGGTCATTTTTAAATGGCATTAATTCCCCATGAAATCTTTTTTTTTAAAAAAAGCAAAAGTACTAGCAAACAACTTTTGAAAAAATATTATAGCATTTACTGCAATGGTAACTCTTCCTTTCCAAGATTCCAAATTTCCACACTCTAAAGCAGGAGTGTGTACTATATGAAATCTGTAGAAACCTCCCATCTGCTCATGGCGCACTGCTGGAGAACCATTTGGGACCATTCAAAACCATTAAGGCTATTAACTCTAACTTAGGCCATGGCTAATAAACAAGCGTCATCCCAACAGGAAATGAGTGAAGCTGACCTTCAAAGTCATTTAAGCAAATACTCAAAGCCAAAGTGTGCCTCACAAGAAGATTCTCATGAAATCCTTCTGCTTCTGCCCAGTTTAAATCAGAGATCACTGAATATCAGGAATTATATATATATTTAAATGAACTTTTAGTTGGTTTTAAGTGACCAACTGAAAGAGCCTCTAATCATTGCCCTAGTCTCTCTGGCCAGCTCTTATATAGCAACAACAGGTGCCTGAAAAGTATTTAGGAAATCACTATGGAATGAATCCAGCTCCACCTACATGAAGTCAAGTTTCTGATCTGGATATTCTAGACCATAAACAGTCACACATGAGAGAAGAGGTCATGGCCATGGACTGTGCTACATATATATTCCTGTAGTGTCTAAATAACATATTCATTTCAAAATGCAGACACCTCCAGGCCTTTGTCAATGCTAAGCCTACACCTAGAACAGTGTTCAGCAAACTCTTTAGTCAACAGAGCCAAATATCAACAGTACAACGATTGAAATTTCTTTTGAGAGCCAAATTTTTTAAACTTAAACTATATAGGTAGGTACATTGTTATTAACTTAATTAGGGTACTCCTAAGCTGGCCTTTGCTAAACACTCAAGGGGCCAAAGAGCCTCATGTGGCTCGCAAACCGCAGTTTGCCAACCAAGAACCTAGAACATTTCATTTCTCAAGTGAAATCATTCTCATCTTTGAAGAGTTCTCTCAAATAGGACCCCTCTAGGAAGCTATTCCTACTTTACTTGTTCTTCAGATTTAATCACTTCCTGCATTCAACCCTCTGGGACCTGGCTCTACGTGCCTTAGATCCTGACATTATTTATTCTGTCTTTTGTCACCATTGTTTCTTCCTTAGTGTTCCATTCAACCCTAAGGTTTTTGAGAACTAGAACTATATTTTAAATTCCTATCTACTCTTAGAAGGTTGTTTTATCCCAAGTAGATACTCTGTAAACATGGGCTGCACTGAGAAGGATCTTAAGTCTTAGATTTAATTTTTCTCAAAATCTTCAACTAGTCTAATAGCTTAAGGACCAAACCTACTTAAAAATTAACTTCAATGGTAAGTACAGTGAAATTACTCTAAATTATTAACCTACCCACTCTATGTGTTTACTTTCCTACTTGGGGAACCAGGCCAGCCATAAGAATAACCTTCCCTAAACAGATGACTCTCAGAGTAATGAGGTAATTTCCTTCAAAGATGATGAGGTTTTCAGGATTCTCTGGAATGCATACCTACACATTAATATATCATTATTAATAGTTCCCTCTAGGTAGAAGCAACACTAGAATATTTCAGAATTTTCAAGCCACTTCACACTATGTATTAAGGTGTCAACATAATCTCAATCTGATGGTCCCATTGCTTTCAAAGGTATAAAGATTTTAGGAGACAGATTTACAAGTGATACTAGGAAATATTCCATCAAACTTGTGTAACTGGCCCTGGCCATTGACTCAATGGATAGAGCGTCAGCCTGGCATATGGATGACCGAGGTTCAATCCCTGGTCAGGACACACAGGAGAAGTGACCATCTTCTTCTCTCCCCCTCGAGTTCCCCCTTATCCTCCTGCAGCCAGTGGCTCAACTGGTTCAAGTGTCAGCCCCAGGTGTTGAGGATAGCTCAGCTTGTCCAAGCATTGGCCCTAGATGGGGATTGCCGAGTGGATCCTAGTCAGGGTGCATCCAAGAGTCTATCTCCCCTCCTCTCACTTAAAGAAATTGTATTAACTATTTCTATGCTCATGTTCTCTAAGGGTATATCATTCACTGTGTTTGTATATGCACCCATATATTTATCTGAATTAAAAAATGAATGAATGAGAGGGTAAACGGATAAATTTTACCCCAAAACCAGGGTTGCCAGATTTGCCAAATAAAAACACAAGATTCCCAGTTAAATCTGAATTCAGATGAACAAAGAATAATAATTTATTATGAGTATCCCATGAAATATTTGGGCCATAATTATACTAAAAAATTGTTATTCGTTTATGTAAAATTCAAATTTAACAGGACATTCAGTATTTTATCTGGTAACTCTACTCTAACCCTAAAATTGTATTATTGAGTCTTCAACTATAAAAAAAAAAAGACAAAGGAAAGCATATAGCAATAAGTGTATTTTGTGAAGCCTTAACTTTCAGAAAGAATACAATAAAGCAGCGATTTTCAACTTCGTTCATCTCATAGCATCCACAAACTAGTTACCAAAATTCTGCAGCACACCAAAAAAAAGGGTTTTTTGCCAATCTGACCTCAAAAAAAACATAATTTTAATTCATTCACACTGAATGGCCATTGTTGTGTTGGCTATTGTCATTTTTTTGACAATCTAAGGAAAAAGAGGTCAGTGCCCCTGACTACATAGAAAGTATGGCAGGTTTAGAAATTTTTGCAGCACACCGGTGTGCCGCAGCACCCTAGTTGAAAATCACTGCATAAGTCATCAAATGGTGTTCTAGAACATCTTAGAAAGCTCAGCACAATGATGTCAGGGAAATGCTGAGTGCTCTTCACCAAGTACTGTGCCAAACCCTTTATGTGAATGATCTCATTTAATTCCTACCATTTCCTTAAAAGGCAGGAATTATTATTATTATTATTATTATTATTATTATTGCTATAGCTATTATTTACAGATAAGAGAAGCAAGAAACAAAGAGAACAAGTTACCCAATGTCATGGAGGAGCAGAGCAGGGTCAATTCCAGGCAGGCTTAACAAAAGAGCTTGTACATTTATTTAAGCATCACCTAATTTTACAAATACACAAAAAACAAAAGCCTAGTAACCTGCCCCCAACTCTAAGAGCTGATCATCATTATAGCTGGGACTCACACCCAGGGCAGTCTGACTCCAGAGCTTTGGCCCTACGATAGACCACCTGTCCAAGTCGTGCAACACAGGAAATGCGCACGTCCCAGCTGAACCAGCTGCCTCACCACTGAGGTGTCAGAGCATCCTCTTCAGAGAACAATGCGGGAACGTGCAGTGGCTCCTGAGGCATTTTTATCAGATCCATCCAGCTGAATTTTGACTCAATATAGTCTAAAGGATTTCCTGGGTTGGAAGGAGCATGTGAAGATTTGTATTTGGGGAAAGAATTTGTTATTATTGTCCTTTCAGTAAAAAAACATCTCTTTAAAATAAGCCATTTATCTAATATCTACCAGTCTTGTTTCCTTGAGGCAAATTCTTGTTCCTGCATGAGAATCACAAACACTGGAAATAACCTGGAACACAGACATGAAGACCAATTTGAAGTAGCCACCAAAGCCAGCTTCAAGATCCAATTGTGTGTGGCTGGACCACAAAAGTCAAAATTTTTCTTCTTGATCTGGAACTAAAAGCTAGGATTATTCTACATAAAATATCAGAGTTCATAAAATATTGGAAAATATCCAGAACCTTACCTGGAGCAGACTTACCTAAGGGAAACTTCATATGCCTTATTCTGGTACATCTGGAATGAAGACAGGTGTCTTTGATCTGTGTGTGTGTATATATATGCAATACAGCACACACACAAAGCTTATCTAATGCTATCCTCAAAACTTATTACAGGTAGCAGAGTGCCTACTACTCAGAGTGTGTGTAGGTTAACTGCTGTAAAAGAGGGGGAGTGGGGTCTATGATAGGATGGACACTTAGACTTTTGTTCATGTAACTTGTAAGGAATATGCATTAATCCATCACTGTCTGTTTATTTGACTGTGTCTCCCATTAGAATATAAGCTTCCTGCACACAGGGACCATGCCCATTTTATTCACCATGTATTTCCCAGGTGTTTGGCATAGAACAGGTACCAACTATACGATAGGTGAATAAGCCATCACCACTGTCACCAGAAAGCAATATGCACAATCTTACTTTTGCCCTCATTGCTCTAAAATCAATGACCTAGGTTTGTACCCTCCTGCAATCACAACCTCTCCTCAGGAATGAACAGTGCATTTGTATCTTCATTTCTGACAAAGAGTGTTAAACTGAAACCATGCTAACTCGCCTCCGTGACACTAGACCTGGCCACTCCCCAACGGATTCTACAGTTGGCAGCCAGAGTATTACTCCTCTGCCGAAGTCCAGACACACTCGTAGGTGCTCCAGCCACACTCGCAGGTGCTCCAGCCACACTCGCAGGAGCCCCCACTGTGCTCGCTGGCGCCGCAGCCACCCTGAAGCTCCCAGAGCTCCACAGGCACCGCACTGTGCTGCCCCCTCCCGTCTACCAAGCGCCCTCCTCTGGTCTGTTTGGCAATCGTCTTTTGATAATGAATTCAAACTTCATTACTTCCCTTCTCCCTTCCATCTTTGTCCCCGACGTTACAATTGCAGACCAAGCACCGTGTTCTTGTCGCTATGAGTTACAAGAAATCAGAGCTCCATCTTATGGGACAACCATGTTATCACTAGCATAGTGTCTGGCATGGATTAGGTTTTAAATAATCATTTTTTAGATGGGCAAATGGACTTGTGGGAGTAAAAGTGAAAACTTTGTTAATCTAATTATTTTCCTGATATCATATTCTACCAAGGGAATATTATCTGGACTTATTTGTTAAGTTCTATCTATATCTGCTAAATCTACCAGATAAAAGGAATTACTGAACAGAGAACCACCTGCTAAATAAGAAACTTCACAGAATATTGTCTATTTGTAATTGGACCTTGAGGTACCAAGAACAAAGTGACCCAAAATCAACGACTTTAAGGGACCTCAGAAAGAATGTACTTCTGAGATAGCAAATAAATTTCACCTTCAATACCCATGGTGAGAGGTGGAAGCCAAGGCTTCTCAGGGTTCAGAGAGCACAGTGCAGTGACCGTGGGTAGCATCTCCCATGGTGGCACTGGGGGAAGAGAAGCACAGTACCACCTAGTCACTCTGGTCTAGCCTGATGCCTCACTGTACATAAGAGGAGACCACATCCTCACAAGTGGTAACTCCAGGTCACACAGTTAGTGGCACAGCTGGGCCTGAAACCAGAACTCCCAATACATTCATTCATTCAACAAGCATTGAATAACTATTAGTTCCTGCACAATGTCATTTGCTGGAATAAAATTATAAATAAAAACATTCATGGTCATCAACCTAGTGGAATTTACAGTTTATTCAATACTAATTCATAGCTCCTCTTACCAGCTTATACTATGTGTCCAATGCCCACCTCCCCTTAACTGTTAAGCTCTCATTTTCTTATATTTAGTGACATTTCCTAGATAAATATAAAAGTTTATTTTTGAGAAATATTTCATTCCATACAATTCAACTAATTCATAACTATTCTTCCTTTCTCTGCTTTATTCTATTCATTCAAATTTTTAGAAACTCACATTTAACCCAAAACTCAACAGTGACATTTGAAATCTTTTTCAGATAGCTGCACCATTCCCAAATTTCAATTCAAAGAGCTTATCACAATGTTAGAAGAAAGTACTGGCTAAGTGATATAGACCCTGCAGTGCACGCTTTCTACAGGTGAATCACAACTGCTGCTCAGTAACTCAACCAGTGCTTAGAGTTCTTACAACAAGGACAATCTACTTTTATTCCTAATCTAACTCTTACCACTAAAAATTAAACTAAATCTACTCTATCATCAAAGACAATGAAAAAGAACCAGTTACCATCTTACATTAATCAATATACTACATATGATTTTGGTTTGCAATTCTTCTGTCTAATCTATTTTTGTCTTTAAAAGTTAGAAAAATGAATTAGTGAGAAAAGAAACTGCTCTGAAATCTTAAATAATTTAGCTAAAAAAAAAAGTTTTTTCAAAAAAAGTAATTGACCCCCAAGTGGAAATACTTATATACTGATAATACTCACTAAAGAGTTTACATTTTGACTCTGGAGTAAATACATGACTTTTCAAATTCATAGTTTGAAAAATCTCAAGGCACTAAGTAGCACTTATTTCCATAAAGTAAAAAGACACATTATAGTCTTCTTCTAAACAGGAAACCAGAAAACAAAACTAAACCATCTTAGCTAAAACTCATTGAAATAATATAAATGGTTTCCATTCCAGGAAAAATAGTAAGTCAGCAGTTTGCATTCTGCTGCCTTTTCCAAATGCACAAAACAAGCAAAAACACCACCAGAGGAAAGGGCAAATGCTGAACCCTTTCTATTTCTGTTTCCACAGGGCTGCAATTCAATCAATACCACCGGGCACGCTCAGCTACCACTGACACACACTTCCAGGTGACCCTCGACGCCCCACCCAGAAGCCCAGAGAACTCCCAGTTCGCGGAGCCATCCCTCACACCACAAAAAGCAACAAGAAAGCTGGGGCCCTGTACTCCAATGGCTAGAACAAGGACTGGAAAACCAGAAAAATACATGTGTGAGGGTGTCAAGCAATCAGAACGCTCACAAAGAACACTCAGATTCTAAACAAGGAAACAATAGGGACAGAGCAAGGCATTCCTTAAAGAACAAAAGGCTCTGGAAAACAGAATGATGAATCACAACCCTTCACCTAATACCAGTAAGCAGCCTGGAGTTGGCGAAAGACTGTTGAGTAAAAATATTCTATATAAAGAAACTTACTTAGGGGAAGTATTCAAAACCCTTCAGCCAGGATAGAAGACAATCAATGTGCAAAGTCAGACTGGGGAAAGTCTGTCCATTTATTAAAGGGCATATGAGAATAACATCCTGAACATGAAGTTATTCTTGAAGAATAACATTAACAGAAAAAGGAAAACAAAAAGTGCTGTTTTAACTTGAAGACAGAGAACTTACTTCCAAATCCCCATCCTCCTACAGGACTTGAAAGGACAATCATCAGTCCAGAAAAACAGCAAAATGAGGAAGTGATATTCTCTTACAATGTCTGTTAATCCCCTCCAGCTGTAATTGAAGAAATTCAGTGACATCAGCATTTATATTAGATCCAGCAAGAACGACAGAACCACAACTGCAGATCACATGAGGGGGAGAAATGTGAGGGCGCCTGGAAGGCGCATGTACAAACGGGGAGAATGAATTCACTTTGCAGTCAATCACTTCAACAGCTTCAAACACCAACATTGCCAAAAACAACAGAAAAAGTGGAAAAGGAAGCATAAGCACTCCAAACCTAATCAAATGATCCAGTGGAACTTCTGAAAAAACATTCACTGAAACAAGTGTACTGACATTTCTGAAAATAGAAAGTGACCTAGCCATTTATGACAAGAACCAAAACTCAATATGATATGAAGATGGTCCCTCTTTAAACACATCTGTTGCACAATAAGCTGTAAACTGAGTTACTGTGGTTATCGTTTGCATTACCTTCCCGAAGACAGGCGCAGAGTCAGGTCCATGGTCTTCTTTTCCCAGGAAGAGAAAACAGCTTGTAGGAAAACCCATGGGAGTATTTTGAAGGTGTCCCAAGTGAGTTCAGAGATGGACCAGGAATAGGTCTCGGTTCCCAACATGAATGCCAACCATTAGCCCTTACCCCGGTCGAATCAAAGGGAGAAGACAACCACACCAAACCTGACTAAGATAACCCACGGAAGAGAGTTGAAAACACTCACCAGGCCCGCCCTCGTGGCCCCTGGGCTGAACATTGAGTCCACTAAGCAGTCTCAGAAAGATTTTGCTCTCCTTTCTGCCACAGGCTTACAGGCCCTCCTCCCAACAGCGGGAGGCTAAAGCAGAGATGGAGTGACAATTACTAGGCTCCTTGGAAGCAGGAGCCAGCTCCTTTAACAAGCCAGTAATTGCTGCCTACTGAAAATGAATGGACTCCAGCCAGAAAGGAGGGAGGGGCACATGACTGGAATCTCAAAAGGTAAAACAGACTTTACATCAACAGGTTACCTGGCTCCCATTCAAAACTATCTTCTTATCTCCAGATTCAGTTAATAATGATGGTAAATACATTCAGAATCATGATACAAGGCCTAGAGATCAATAATTCTTCCGGAAATATCACCACGGATGCAAGGAAATCTGATGAAAACAGATCTTCTCTTCACATACCCTCCAACCCCCATTGTCAAACTTCCTAACTTGGTTATGAAAATTACTATTTTGTATCAGATGTCCTAATGGAAAAGAAAAATTTCCCCATGATTGATATATTTGTACTTGGACAGCCTTTGAAAATATCCAGTCAAGACGTTCTTCACAGCACACAGACGCAGTTCATGCCCTCTGTTCTGACAAGAAAGCAATTTCCTTGTTCATAAGCTGTTCTGGAGAGAAAAGATATTCAGCTCAGAACTTGTTTATGGGAAATGAAGATGGCTGGCAGGGTAAAGAAGAGGTGCGCATGGCGTCTGCACTTCAAACCTCAACCCCAGGAAACAAGACTGTACATCAACCTGTTGAACTGATTACCAAAAACTCAGAATCCCATCAGAGATGACCAGTACCTACTACACACTCCCCGGGAGAAGCAAACCCAGGTACCTCTAACATCCTTAGATGCCCAGAGACATGGAGAGCTGAGGATTCAATTTCTGCCATGGGAGATGTCTACAGAGATAAACCAGGGCAGCAGGCACATAGTTTTGCAATGACTAATGTTGACCAAAACTCCTCATAAATCAACTCCACAGGTCAAGTCCATCGCCTTCTCTCAGAAAAGCCCTGGCTCTCTGACGGCGCTGCAAAGGAGGCCCTGATTGCTTGTAGAAAGACAAAAGACAGACATGACAAGGCTGAGGGCTTTCTGACAAGGGGCAGCCCAGGAGTCCCTGTTGATAATATCTCATGGAAATCTCCAACATTGTTCATGGTATTTAAAGACACATACAAGGTAGCAAATCAGGAGCAGAAGCATTGGAAATTCAGATGGTTTACACTTTTCTTTGTATGTACTAGAATAAAGTGTTGCTTTTTTTTATCATTGGTCTTTCTCCTCTCCCATGAATAATGAGTTAAAATGCTTTTACATTCGTTCTGTGAATCTCTAACTCATCACTCATGGAAACTACTAAGAATATGTCTCATCATTAAAGCCATCAACTAAGTATTTTTATAACTTCTTCCTCTCTATTAGATCATTATATGCTTTTATTGAAAATATTTAACTCAATACTTTGCAATGACTAATGCTCTTAGCACACACAGGTCAAGGCAGAAGCTATGTTCATTACACAACATTATGATGCTTCCAGACCTTTGGCATTCAAAAATAAACAGTTAAAAATGGAACAGACTGGCTACAAATTTAAGAAGACACACAGGAAAAGCAATGAATAAGCCAGGTTAGGGATGAAAAAGAGGAGAGTGAGAGATGAGTGAAAAACATCAGGTTGTTAGAAGCTATGTGTTCAGGGTAGACCACAAGGATGGGTTTGTGGACAGGACTGCTTGATAATATCAACTAGGAACATCCAAAGATCTTTAATGAGGAATGAGGAAAATTTACAACTTACAGACCACACCCTATTGAATGATTAAGTATCCATCATCTCGTCTCTGCTACCTTTCCTGGAGCATCCATAGCCTACCTCCTTTACTCTTCAGAAACAGCTCTGAAAACAGAGGACTGTGTAGCCAAGCACACTGTGAGCACCTTTAATAGACAGACCTATTTATCTTGGATTCAGATGCGCAACCACACCCCGAGTCTCCTGCCTTTACTTCATCAGAAAACTAGTCCTCTTTCAATTCCAAAATCAACATGAGTTATCACCCCTAATCACTTCATATCCTGACTCACCTAGGCACCCCAATATACACAGTAGCCACCACAGCAGGGTGAATAAGAGGGTGAGGTTTTAAGTCAGATAGTCCTCAGTTTAAGTCTTGGTTCCTCCCTTATTTGAGTGATTTTATACAACTGACTTAAGATGGCCAGGCCTCAGTTTCTTCATCTATAAAGTGGAATTCTATCTGCCTTGAGAATTAAATTATATAAAACATTTGAAATGCTTAACATAGTACCTGATAGATAGTAGGTACCTCAATATGTTTTGTGTTTTTTTAACTCAAGTAGATCTGAATTATTCATTTCTGCTATTTCAGCTTCTTGACTTTTCTGATACCAGAAAAAAGTCTGATAAAAAATTATATGGATACATTCCTTATCCTAGGACCAAGACAGACAAGATATAAACACACATGCACACCTGCATACACATATACAGATTAAATAAGCCATTCTTTTTATAGTATACAAGGATTCAGTACAAAATGCATAAGGCAAGCAAGAGATACAAGACAAAAAAAGATGCAGCTTTTGATACTTTAACTCCAAAGAGTTTCAGTTTCCTAAATGTAGATGAGCTTAAAACACTAGCACAAGAGCCTGACTAGGTGGAGGCACAGTGGATAGAGCATTGGCCTGGGAAACTGAGGTCCCAGGTTCGAACCCCAAGGTCTCCAGCTTGAACGTGGGCTCACCAGGGGTCTGCTTGAGTGTGGGATCATAGACATAGACCCATGGTCACTGGCTTGAGTGCAGGATCAGAGACATGGCCCTATGGTCACTGGTTTGAGCCCAAAGGTAGCTGGTTTGAACCCAAGATTGCTGGTTTGAGCAAGGAGTCAATGGCTTGCTGGAGCCCCCCAGTCAAGACACATATAAGAAAGCAATCAATGAACAACTAAGATGCTGCAACTAGGAGTTGATGCTTCTCATCTCTCTCCCTTCCTGTCTGTTCCTCTCTCTCTCTCTTTCTAAAAAGAAGAAAAAGAAAAAACCCTAGTACAAAACACAGTCTATATATAGTAAGGGCTTTAAAAATGCTAGATTCTGGCCCTAGCCGGTTGGCTCAGTGGTAGAGCATCAGCCTGGTGTGTGGAAGTCCCAGGTTCGATTCCCAGCCAGGGCACACAGGAGAAGCGCCCATCTGCTTCTCTACCCTTCCCCCTCTCTTTTCTCTCTGTCTCTCTCTTCTCCTCCCACAGCCAAGGCTCCACTGGAGCAAAAGGTTGGCTGGGGCGCTGAGGATGCCTTCATGGCCTCCGTCTCAGACGCTAGAATGGCTCCAGCCTCAATGGAGGAATGCCCCAGATGGGCAGAGCATTGCCCCCTAGTGGGCATGCCAGGTGGATCCCGGTCGGACGCATGCGGGAGTATGTCTGTCTGCTCCCCCACCCCCACTTCTCACTTCAGAAAAATTAAAAAAATTTAAAAATTTTAAAAAAAGCTAGATTCTGCTGCTGTTATTATTGCTGCTTGTGTTTCTTTATTGTCATGATGTTGTGTGATCTATCTGCTAAGCAACTCAAAACTACTAAGAATAATCTTTTTTCTTCCCTCCTTCCTAAAACAATTCCAAGTGCTCCCAACATGTAATTAATGTATATAATAATGACTATGCTATATAATAATTACAATATGCTAATTTTAATACACTAAGAAGTCAAAATCATCAACCTGATCCTTAGGTCATGAGTAAGCTGAGCCTGGCCACTTTGAAAACTTCCTACAGCAGAATGTCTCAGCTGTCCTACTTTATGCTGGATTCTTGAGCACGGACCCATAATCTCTCTGTGCTCTTCCCCAAGTCCCATTCTTACATTCTAGCTCCCTAAAGAACTGTAGAAATTAGAGCAAAATAAACAGTAACACTCCAGAATGGCCCCACTTAACTTTAAGATCTAGAAATGAGGGACCATTCTTACTGGCAAACTAGTAAAATTAGAAGATCAGGGAGGGCCCTGGCCAGTTGGCTCAGTGGATAGAGCGCTGGAATGGTATGCAAACATCCCGGGTTCAATGCTCAATTAGGGCACACGTGAGAAGCGACCATCTGTCCACGGCCATACCACCCTGAACATGCCCAATCTCTTCTGATCTCAGAAGCTAAGCAGGCTCAGGCCTGGTTACTACTTGGACGGATGAATATACTATCTGCTTCTCTTTCCCTCCCTCTCCCCCTTCTCTGTCTCTTCTCTTCTCGCAGCCAGTGGCTTGGCTGGTCTGAGCGTCTGCCTCAGCTGCTAAGGATAGCTAGCTCAGTTGATTGGAGCATCGGACCCAGACAGGATTGCCAGGTAGATCTCGGTTTGGGGGCATGCAGGAGTCTGTTTCTCTACCTCCCCTCCACTTACTTAAAGAAAAACAAACAAAGCCACAGAAGATCAGGTGCCTGGAAAATATTTATTAATGTGGTTTCATGTACAACCTGCAACAGTGCTGGGTTTTAAAATGTCTTCCCCAATGAGCATATTTTTAGCTCAGAGAAAGAAAAACGGATAGATCCAAGAAAAATTTTCATAGTCAACCCTCATTACCCATGGATTACTTATCTACAAATTCACCTACTCACTAAAATTTATATGTAACCCCCAAATCAAAATTTGTGGCCCTTTTGCAGTCATTCACAAACAGAAAAGTGAAAAATTTGAGTCACCCAATGCATGCATAATACCTAGCTAAGGTCAAACAGGGTGACACTCTGCCCTCTTGTTTCAAATCTTCTATAGTACACAAGTGTGCTTTTTGTTGGTGACTTCACTGTTTAGCATGTCCCCCAAGGCAAGCGCTGCAGTGCTACTCGGTCCTCAGCACCGCAGGCTACCTGCGCAGGTGTCAGGGAAGCTTCCTTCAGACCTGACAGTGCTGCTGGCTAGCAGTTGACTGTTAATGAATTTATAGTACACATAAATAAGGTACCTTTAAACAGAAACACACAGAAGACAGGGTTATGTATCAATCAGCTGACAAAAGTGTGACCACAGGCTTGCAGGAACCTAACCCTGGACTTCCCCTAGGGGCGACAGTTCAATATTCCCAAGTTAAATGTTTGTGGTGACTTTATAAAACATAATTACCACAAATAATCAGAACTAAGTATATTGTTATTTCATTTCTTAGGACAAGACTAGCAACAACAATCATTGCCCCTACTAACCTAATGGACTGAGCATTTACATACAACAGGTATGTTACACATTATCTTCCAAAACTTTCACAGCTATTCCAAGAAGGAAATACTATGGCCCCCATATTTTAGGGTGAGAAAACTGAGGTTCAGAAAATCTCAACAGGGGTCCATAGCTAATAAGAATAATAGTTGAGGTATTTCCTGCATATTATGCTGACAGTCTAAGAGAGCTCCCAGAAGACATTGCTCCCTGCTAGCACACTGGAAACACTCAATCCATTTCAGTCATTCTTTATTCAAAAAATACTTACTGGACACACTCACTATCCTTTATCCTAGAGATGACCAGTGAACTAAAATATACCTTATTCCTGTGGGGCCTGCTTCAAGTGAGGTCTCAGAGACAATAAAATAAGTATTGACTACTAGCCTATTTATAGGAAGAAGATGCCTGATTTCCTAAAATACATACTACTTTTAAAATAAGGACTTGAAAGTGACAACTGAAGGCTGTCATTAATGAATATAAGTTTAAAATATATCTCACTTATATATGATCTCTTACATTGTATGAGATCTCATCTATATATGATCTCTTACAATGTATGTCATCTCACTTACGTGTAGAATCTAAAATGAAAAAAACAAGCTCACAGACAAGCTCATAGAACAGACTGCCAGAAATGGGGCAGGGGGATGAAATGGGTTAAGAAGTCAAAAGGTACAAACTTTAAAAAAATTAAAGAGGCTGCTGTGTTAACTAAAGCAGGAAGTCACTATAGGCTGAGCTGAAACCTGACAGCTAGGAATGACAGATTTCCACCTGGAAGCAGCACCGGGGCTCAGCTGCCAGAGTGCAGCGTTGTGAAACCCAGTCAGGCATCCTGTTATTTGTTCCTCTGCCTAGCTGTAGTCTATAATCACGAAGAAGGGAAGCATGTTGATAAGGACAAAGACTGCTCTGACAATGAAAGTAACACCTTCCCCGTACATAGCAAGTGCCTCTCAGAAACCTCGCCATAGGCATTCCACAGGACAGCCCCGCTCGACCTGCATCACCCCAAAGGTCCTGATGCTGACTGCCCAATTTCCAGGTTTCTCAGCCCCCAAACACCCTTCTCTTCTAGGCGACCTCCTCTCTTCCTTCTAGTTGCCTTTGAGCTATTTTCTCTTTATCAAGAGTCTAAAAGTAACAATGCATTTCTAGTCAAAACCTTGCTGCTGTGTAGATACAAAGGGAGCCAGAGCAGGGAAGCAGTCACAGAGCACGGACTCAGAGACAGGCTTGAGGCAGAGGACTTCAACCACTGACCACATTTACCCACACAATTCCCCTACAACTAAAATCATATGATTACCCAGCAGCCCCACTTTGTCCTATGTTGAAACGGGCTACAAAAATAACTTGCCCAGAGATAAAAAGGCTAGTAGGTACTCAGATTGGAATTTAAGTTAAAAATCCTTCTTACTCAAAAGGTTAAACCCAGACCTTTAGACTGACTGGACTGGTTAGAGCTCTGAACTGGTGTTAAGATAAGAAGAGGTTCTGTCAAATGAGGACCAGGGCTTTTCCTCTGGACAAGGTCCATAGCCAAAAAATGCTGTGTACTTGGGATCGTAAAGGTAGCCAAGTCTCCCAGAGAGGAAAGCCCAGAGCTCTTCTCCAGGCTGCCTGCCTGGCACACAGGGACCTGCCCTGCCCTCTCCATGGGAGAAGGGAGAGGCCTCGGGAGACTTAGGAGGGCACAACTGCTCTGTCAGCTCTCCCCTCCGTGTGACAAAACAGATGCTGGTTGCTCAGCCGTTCCGCCCCTCTGTTTTGGAAGCTCCCACACTCTACAAACTGCCTGGAATTCATTAAGACAGGAAAATAGGCTGACTGTCGTATTTCAAGTTTTATTCCGCAGACGTTTTGTGAAAAACAAATTTGGTCATGTGGGTAGGTTCAAAACCACCATCACCCTGTTTCTCAACCAAATCATTAGTCAAGTGACTATGGTATGTTTTGAGTTTCACAGGTTTTGAATCTAGATTAAGCTGCAAACCTCTTAAGAGACTTGGGCCAGACAGCTTAGGGCTAGGTCAACTCCAAGTCACTCAGAGACTACATCTGGACAACCAAGAAACCTCCCTGGTTTCACCAATGTTGGTCTGATGGCTCACTCTCTAGAGGATTTTTCTTTTTTTTTTCTTTCTTTTTTAATCAGTAAGGAATTCTTGTCAATTATCTCTGACCTGACCATAACAAGTAACACGTCATTTTTTAATAAGTGTATTCTAATACAGGTAATTTTTCATTCTAGAATAGTAATACAAGGATAATTCAATATGGAACACAGGATTTATAGTAAAAGCATTACGGTGTTGGTTCTCAAACTTAAGTGTGCATCAGTGTCTTCTGGGGGCTTGTTAAAATAAGACTGCTGGGACCCACCTCTAACAGTTTCTGATTCCAGTACATCTTCAGTAGGGTCTGAGACTACATTTCCAACAAATTTCTGAATAATGCTGATGCTCCTGGTCTGAGAGCCACATTCTGAAAAGCAATATACTTAAGGTGGTGGTGAGGGTGGTGGATTTGCTGTTGGGAAACAGGGTGGTGACATTAATCAATAAACTTGGAATAGGAGGCATTGCATGGAGTCCCTATTCAAGTGACAGAAAACCCAAATAACTATGTGTATTCAGAAAAGGAATTTATTGGTAAGATATAGGTCTAAGGATAGGCATGATTGACCAAAAGGGGAAAACACTATTACTAGGACCATGACAATTATGCCTTGCTATCCACCAAAAATGTGTTCTCTTTTCAGGGTCAAGGTGTTGCTGCCCAGCTGAAGTCTCAATTTCCTAGGTCCCACCCCTGCATCCAGATGTAGACATGAGACTGGTCCTTGCCAATAGAATTTGTGCAAAAGTGATGCCCCTCATTTCTGGACCTTAGTTTACCCCTCCTACTTGTCTTTTCCTTTCCATCACTGGGCACAAAGGGCTCCAGGGTTCTGGAAGGTGGCAGGATAAGAAGATGGCAGGACCCTGCATTCTGCTTTTGGTGAATGGGGCAAAGCTGCCTACCAACCAGGAACTACTTATTACACACATGACTACTGCATGCCACTTCGTTACAGAAACTAACATTAACCTCATGTAAGAACTTAGCTTTTCTCTGTCTCCAAAGTAGGGTGGCAGCTCATTCTCAAGATTCCCAAGTTAAAGGTCAATAGAAATAAAGGGATAATCTGTTCCTCTTAGCACCTAGGCAAAATCCCGAGACTCGTTTTCATTAATTGGCATGCACCTTCCTGAAACTAGCCCCTGGAATAAGGAACTGTGGCTGGGCCTGTGTCAGATTCCCCACTCCAGAAGGCAGGAAACTGAAGAACATGGGAAGGGGCTGGTACAAGAATTTGGAACGATGTGCAGGCAAAATAAAAGTGTCCACTAGAAGAAATATGTAAGGAGATCAAAGTGGCTACCAGTGAGCACTGGTTAAAAGATGTCAGGCATTGAACCCAAGAGTGCGAAAGAGGAAACTCTAAGGCCAGCACAGTGATACACAGGGTAACTGACTCCAAAAGTAAACCCCAATTTATTATCCTTCCATTCAGCCCTCTGCTGTTAATTTATTTTTTTTTAGCAATTTTTTTTTGGAAAGTATGACATGTACTATCATTGATGTCATTGATTTAGGCCCTCTCTTTCTTTTTCTAAAATAGTTTTTTATATTTTATTTATTCATGTCAGAGAGAGGAGAGAGAAAGAGAGAGAGAGAGAGAGAGAGAGAAAGGGGGGAAGAATGGGAAGCATCAACTCATATTTGCTTCCTGTATGTGCCTTGACCAGGAAAGCCCAGGGTTTTGAACCAGCATAATTGTTTTTTTAAGTGCGAGGAGAGGAGATAGACTCCGGCATGCAACCCTACTAGGATCCACCCAGCAAGCCCTATCCAGGGCCGATGTCTAAATCAACCAAGCTATCACCAGCTCCTCAGGTTGATGCTGGAACCAGTCAAGCCACTGGCTATGGGAGGGAAAGAGAGAAAGAAGGGGGAGATGAGGGAGGCAGAAAGAAGCAGATGGTCGCTTCTCATGTGTGCCCTGACCAGGATCAAATCTGAGATGTCTTCATGCTGGGCCGACTCTCTTTCCACTGAGCCAACTGGCCAAGGCCAAATTTTAGTGACTATAATATTATGACCAAGTAAATAACATCAAACCCTTTTGTTATTTCTGCATCAACAAAGATTTAAAGCTTCCATATATAATCAGTATCATTTCAATTGCATTCCACAATCCCATCATTTAGCATTTACACACTAGCATTTTTCTAGTTAAAATATTATTATCCATCTAAAGACCAGTGGACAAATAGCCATGCTAAAATGATGCAAGGTGTGGTGGTTCCAAAAAAATCTGCACACCAATATACCACTAGACCAGGGGTCGGGAAACTTTTTGGCTGAGAGAGCCATGAATGCCACATATTTTAAAATGTAATTCCATGAAAGCCATACAACGACCCATGTACGTTACGCATTATCCAATAAAAATTTGGTGTTGTCCCGGAGGACAGCTGTGATTGGCTCCAGCCACCCACAACCATGAACATGAGTGGTAGGAAATGAATGGATTGTAATACATGAGAATGTTTTATATTTTTAACGTTATTATTTTTTTTTTATTAAAGATTTGTCTGCAAGCCAGATGCAGCCATCAAAAGAGCCACATCTGGCTCCTGAAACATAGGTTCCCGACCCCTGCTCTAGACAGTGCCCATCTCTCACAGGCTACTCTCCAAGCACACTTCCTCGCAACAAGTGGACAAACTTTTATTTGGAATGTAACCAGGGATCATGCCAGTTGTTTATATTTTCAGGGACTATTTTACATAAGCTACTGTAAACTCCTTCTTTAAAAATAAATAGAATTTTTCAAGAATGCATAGTTACTGCCATCCTCTTCTCTTAACAGTAAGTGACCCTAACTGACCAATACTCAGTTAATGTTTATTCATTCTCATTCTCTGCTAAAAGTATTATAAATTCATTGCAAAGGATTTCATTTGCTGAGATGCCAATGTTCTAAATTTAAATGGTGCTGTTATATAGGTCCAGTCATACAACAGAATAAAGCTAACTTTCTACCTTTTGCTGAAAAGCTTCAAATGCTAAAAAAAAAAAACCCAAAAATATTGCTAGTTCTTTTGATAAAGAAGGGGTTGTTACAGTATCTGTCTCTTCATGACTCAGTTATAGACTACTCTCTCCAGCTGTCTGGGACATACCCATGCAAGAGGGCCAGCGTGGCTATAGAGTACTCTCTCCAGCTGTCTGGGACATACCCATGCAAGAGGGCCAGCGTGGCTATAGACTACTCTCTCCAGCTGTCTGGGACATACCCATGCAAGAGGGCCAGCGTGGCTATAGAGTACTCTCTCCAGCTGTCTGGGACATACCCATGCAAGAGGGCCAGCGTGGCTATAGAGTACTCTCTCCAGCTGTCTGGGACATACCCATGCAAGAGGGCCAGCGTGGCTATAGACTACTCTCTCCAGCTGTCTGGGACATACCCATGCAAGAGGGCCAGCGTGGCTATAGAGTACTCTCTCCAGCTGTCTGGGACATACCCATGCAAGAGGGCCAGCGTGGCTATAGAGTACTCTCTCCAGCTGTCTGGGACATACCCATGCAAGAGGGCCAGCGTGGCTATAGACTACTCTCTCCAGCTGTCTGGGACATACCCATGCAAGAGGGCCAGCGTGGCTATAGACTACTCTCTCCAGCTGTCTGGGACATACCCATGCAAGAGGGCCAGCGTGGCTATAGAGTACTCTCTCCAGCTGTCTGGGACATACCCATGCAAGAGGGCCAGCGTGGCTACATCTCACAGAGGTCCCCTCTTCTTTAGGACTGTTAGGTTTCAAGTTAAACAGGAAAATCATCTTTAGGATTTCTATGTGCTTTTCCTTCCATCAAGTTCCAAATTTTCAGTTATAAAAATAAAAAGTATGTTTTGAAAAACACACTTTTCAGAACGAGTTAGTATATGGGAACATATTACAGTAACGGTACCAAAGACAAGATAGCATTCCTCTCTGCCATTCTGTAATTCCATATATAACCTCTGCCATCAGGCTACTGAATCTTCTCTGCCTTCCCATGGAGGTCAGTTAAACTTCCCAGAAGGAAACTGTTCCACAACAGGGGCTGCACATGCTCTGCCAGCATGCCTTTCCCATCTGCCCTTGCTCTCAGGGAAAACAGGGGAATGTCTGTGAGTGATTCAGCAAGTTATCCCACTTTGGGGAAGGGGTGGAGTAGGAGGGCAAAGGCCACAGATGCCTTCCTCAAAAATTGCTCAATAACCCACAATTTTCTTCTAAAACAGGATTCTATCAGTGCCTTCCCCAGACCTGTAAGTAACTCACCAGATTTGAATTTTAAATATCAGCTCCCATACGACCCAATAGTTTTTCTTTAGAAAGTTACCACTTGATTTAAAGAGCGCAGCTACTGAAACTCAAATGCTTTGAAGAATTTTTTTGTAAATGGTTGTACTGAAAACACACCACTGCCTGTGGCTCTCAACGCTGATGAGAGCTTGATGTGGTGTGTGGGGAGGAGAGGCTGTTTCTTTATCACTTCTGCACCAACATGGACATTTTCACATCACCATACACAGGAACCATCATGTAGGGTCCAGAACACAGCACTGGGAGTCAAGAGTTCTCATGAGTTATTCATTTGTGGTGTGCATGTATATTTTTTTAATCAATCTCAGGCTTTACTTTATAATCCCAGGTTACTTAGACCTCTTCTTTATACTAAAAAGTGATTCAGAGTCCACCCAAAAACCATTCCTAGGCTAAAACATAAGGGAAGCATGGTCAGATATGAGTAATCTCAATGCACCAATAGTGAGAAGAACCAGGTGACAACTCAAGTAGGATGATCCTAGAGAAAGGATAACAAAAATAGCAAGACCCATCTCTACATTTTTTTTTTTGTGACAGACGGAGAAAGATACAGGGAGAGGGACAGACAGACAGGAAGGGAGAGAGATGAGAAGCATCAATTCTTCGGTGTGGCACCTTGGTTGTTCATTGATTGCTTTCTCATATGTGCTTTGACCAGGGGGCTACAGCAGACCAATTGACTCCTTGCTCAAGCCAGCGACCTTACGCTCAAGCCAGCAACCTTGGATCCAAGCTGGTGAGCCTTGCTCAAGCCAGATGAGCCCACGCTCAAGCCGGTGACCTCAGGGTCTCAAACCTGAGTCCTCCGCATCCCAGTCCAACGCTCTATCCACTGCGCCAACACCTGGCAGGCCCATCTGTAGTTTTAATCCAGGCAAGCATAAATCTCTGGCTACTCAACATCAAGAAAACACTTAAGACCAAGTTATAATCACTTATAGGAAGATTAACATCTGTACTTCTTTCTGGACTACTCATACAGTTGACGATGTATGCTGACCTTCCTCCCCCACCTCATGCAGTCAAAAATACCCGTGATGACTAAAGTCAATCCTCTGCATCTGAGGATCCCCAACCACGGACTGAATAGTGTTACCTTAAGCCAGTCTTATGTGTCTTCCTGAGCACCTATAAGGTGTGTTGTTTTCCATGCATTACCTTTTATCTTCATAGCAGCCTTGCAAGGGAACTACTGCCCCATTTTACAAAACAGGGAACTGAGTTCAGAGAGGTTAGGTAACTTGTCCAAAGTCATACAGCAGTGAGTGGTAGTGCCAGGATTTGCACATTTATTTTAGAGGTTCAGGTCTTGCCTCAAAATCACTTCCTTCATGAGCTCATTCCTAATGACCCAATCTAATAAAGCCCCCTTCTTTCCCAGTCACACATATTAATAACATTCTATTTAATTTTCATAGCACCAAAAATTATCTTGCCCATCTAGCTGTTTAATTATTAACTGCATCCCCACTTCCAAGATACAACTTGTCTAGGTCCACCTTTGGTGGCCAGCTCAGAGCCGGACAGCTAAAGGCACTTAACAAAGTATTGTAAGGAGAGAGAGCTGGGGAAAGGGAAGGCAAGAAGAGAAACAAACAGGTCCTGCTGACCCCAAAGCTGTACTGCCTCTGCTGAAATGCGTGGAGTGCTGTTTTAGAAGTGCCATTTTGAGATTCCATTTCCTTCCCTAAGGGTCTTTCTCTTACCACTCTCCAAAGCACTGCACCCGTCAGCTGCCCTGGTTCAACACCTGCCAACGAGCTGCCATCTATAACACACTCGGCACACACCTAGCACTCGAGAAGAGAAGCGCCCACCATTCTAATTTCAAGACAGCAGTCTCATGTGAACACTCCAAAGGTGTCTTCTTTGTTCCTCAAAGCACGCATGGAAGGCCACCAGAGGGAAAGGTGTAGCGCAGAAATCAGGAAGCCATGTTTCAGAACCACACTGGAGAAACAAGGAGCCTGGTCCTCCTCCCCAAACCCTCAGGAACAGACAAGCAGGTCTTGGATTGTCCTCAGAGACCCCAGAGGCCAACTTCTCAACAGTGTCATTCCTTGACTGAGAGCTCACACTGTTCACTGGATTCACAAAAAACATCTTACAAACAGCAAACTTGTCTTTACAGTACCAAAAGCTTAAGGTGACTACTTTTACTATCTTTAATCTATCTTCTGAAATTTTTTTTCTTGGAAGTGAGAAGAGGAGAGGCAGAGACAGACTCCCACATGCACCCGACTGGGAGCCACCCGGCATGCCCACTATGGGGCGATGCTCTGTCCATCTGGGGAGTTGTTCCACTGCAACCGGAGCCATTCTAGCACCTGAGGCGGAGACCATGGAGGCATCCTCAGTGTCCTGGCCAACTCTGCTCCCATGGAGCCTTTGCTGTGGGAGGGGAAAAGAGGGATAGAGAGAAAGGAGAGGGGGAAGGGTGGAGAAGCAGATGGGCGTTTCTCCTGTGTGCCCTGGCCGGGAATTGAACCCGGGACTTCCACATGCCAGGCTGATGCTCAGCCGCTGAGCCAACCAGCCAGGGCCCATCTTCCGGATTATTTTCTCCAAATAATTTATACTTGGAGTTAAGTCAAACATATTTTTATAATTTGCTTCAATGAATCAAACCTAACAGCAAAGTATATTTTATACTTAAACCATACACACACACACAGACACACACCCACACACAGACACACACACACACACAGACACACACACACACACAGATACACACAGACACAGACACACACCCACACACAGACACACACACACACACAGATACACACACACACATACACACAGACACACACATGATACTCTTGCTTACTATCCTTGAAAAACAACACACACAAAAAAATTTAACCAAGGATTTTTTTCCTTTTATTTATCCTAATACTGCCAGTTCTGAAACAAAGCAGTTGGAGGGAGAAATTTAGTAACTTTGATATGTCCCAAGATACATTTTTTTACACTGACAGTAAGCACATGTGACCTATTCTAAAAAAAGGATATTTTCCACTTCTTGCACAACTGGAGCAGATATAAACATCAGCCTGTGCACACTGCACTGCAGAACTCAAAGGGAATTAAACATACTCACACACATACACTTAAATCAATTCTATAAATAGCAGTACTCAGGAAAAGGAAAGCTCCAATCACTCACAAAACCAACATTTAGAACCCCACTTTAATCAAGTCTTCCATCAAATCATACTAGGCAAGTAATCTGCATAATAAGATTTGAACATCTGCCAGGTAAGCCTCTTCAATTTTGTCTATTTTGCTTCAGATATGCTCCGAGATTGCTATGCAGAGGGGAAACTGCAATCATGACAACGCCAGCATGAAGGAATTATCACCTCTAGGTGATAATTCTAGGTGCTAGGCACTCTGAGAAGCACTTTTACACATTTATTTCCACCTGAAAACTTCCACAACTCTAAGAGGCTCTATTGGTCCAATTTTATAGGTGGAAAAACTGAGACCCCAAGAGGTTCAGTGTCCTGGACACAGATACAGCAGTTAAGCGGCGAAGCTGAGGGCACAGTGCTCCAGCCCAGCTCCCTCTGAATCTGTCTGCATGCATCCAGTCTTTGCCAGCACCAGGTGGCCGCTGAACACGAGGAAGAAGATCTGGGACTCTGGTTGGAAGTTTAAAAAGCAACCAAACACCCTAACAGTCTATTTTAAGGAATGCCCTCCAAGGCATCTAACATTTTATTTAATGTTGTAGAGAAATATATTTTAGCATTGCTTGGCCTTAAAGCCAAGCTTAAATATCTATTCACAAAACTGCTCCCCAGTTTCCGTTCCTCTGTTCAAGTCCCAGTGCTGACGCCCCCCTCCCCATGTTGATGACACTCTGTCTTGTATGTTGAGCAGGATCCATATGTCCTCTCCCCTCACCTCGTGAGGTGAAACTTGGAGAATGATGGCATGACACCCCTTCTCACAGTCATACATAGAGCCCTTGACACACAGTATAGACTTGTGCACAAGAGCCAGACACCCTCCAACTGAAGCAGGTCTACCTACTGCCTATGCCTCAGTTGTCTTTTTTGTAAAATGAGAGTGATAAAAATACATACGCCCAAGGTTTAAGTGAGGATTAATTGTGTTAATACAAGCAACATATTCAGCATACCTGGTATATAGTTAAGCACTATAAAAGGGTTATCTGTTTTTTAAATTATAATTAAGATGTCATTAGTTTTTATTTACTATTATTGCCTCATGCAGTTATTGCAAGATTAAGTTAATACACATAAAAACACTTAGAACTGTGGCTGATACATGCTTAGTAAATGTTAGCTAGCATTATTGGTGTTACTGTGCACGTATCAGGATTCAACAGATACCCAATGAATATGAATTTTTATATATGTGCTGATGCCGCAACAGCTTTTCTTAAACCAGCTTAAAGAAATCAAGTATTGAAACAAAAATATAAAATACAAAAGATTTGTCTGAACACCTCATTAGAATGAAAGCAAAGAAGAATTTACTAAAATTGGAATCATTTTATTGTAACAATGCTGGTTTAAGAGAACAAAGCCAAAGCCAACAAATACAAAACACCTTCCAGAATTTCAGGACTCACCACTAAGTAACAAAATCACAAGAACCACATCTGCCAACTTTCACTGAGCACTTACAATATACCAGGCTCCATGCTAATACTGTTCTAGTCAACGTCACAGTTAATGTTCCTAAGATCAAGAAGGCAGGTCCCGATTTTCCAGATGAGGAAACTGAAGTCAGAGGCCATCCACCCTGCCATAGGTCACTCAGCTAGTTAGGGACAGACAATGCTATTAATGTCCATGCTAGTGTCTCCCTACAGATTGGACAGACCAAAAAAAAAAAAGAAAGAAAATTTTCATACCACTAAAAAAATAGTTTTGTTTTTCCAAGAATGGATTATCACTTCATAATGGGCATATTGATTGGAGAACAAGGCTCTGGCCAGGTTGCTCAGTGGATAGAGCATCATCCTGGCACACAGAGGTAGCAGGTCTGACCCCCGGTCAGGGCGTGTATGAGAAGCAATCAATGAGCGCAAGACTAAATGGAAAGAGTTGATGCTTCTCTCTCTATCTCTCTTCCCCTCTCTCCTTTCCTTTCTCAAATCAGTGAAAAATTATTTTAATAAAAAGGAAGATAGGAGGGAATATCTCAGAATAAATCTATGAAATGGCAACAGCTTTATACCAGAATATGTGCACATGACTCTACAGGTGACATAAGTCTTTTTCTTGCTCATTTCACCATAATCCTGTGAAAATTTCATACGCCTTTCTATGAATCAGAATTTAAGAACCACCACTATATTCTGACCTGCATTATACAGTAAAAACTCACTTTAATTCCAATTTCTCATTTGCAGGAAGTTATCTAAAATTTGGGGAAGAGAAAATAACTGACATTAGATTCAGCCAATTTTGAAGTCTGTCCAGGAAAAGGGCATTAACAATACAAAGCCCACAGAATTGAGTAAATAAAACAAAAGAAACATGAACCTGAAGATGCTAACATATTTTAAAATGATTTATTCAGGTCCCAAAGACCTACAGAGAGTTTCTTGGCAGTTAGGAGCTTAGCTTATGCAATAGCCTGACCTGAGTGCGCTAACATGTGAATTCCGGGTTCACCCATGACATTCGGCGCTTTTCCTCTACCATTACCATTCAGAGCACATTCCCATGGCACACAAAGGTTTAAAAAACCTGTTGGGGTCACCAAACTGCAAATAATTCATTGGGACCTTTTCTCATAGCATGGGTCTTCCTGCAACACAGCTTTGCCAGTAAGTAGGACCAAAATGTGGTTCTCATCATCTAAATCCAGCAGCTTCACATTCCTAAAGGCAGGAGGTCCGGGTTAGGAAAGAAACGTGGCCTTCTTCATGAAACACTTTCCTATCTGAGCTTAGCACAAATGGAGAGTATATAAAGGGCTCTTGTGAGAGACGCCAGTGGTGTCTATTTTAAAAGGAATGCAATGTTGAATGCAAAAACAAAAACCAAACACTCCTTGTGCTGGACACTGTTCTAGGCCAGTAGTTCCAAAACAGGGTGACTCTGTTCCTCACGGACACTCGGCAATGTCTGAAGACATTTCTGGTTGTCACAACTGGAGGAGGGGTTCAACCGGCCTCCAGCAGGCAGAGGCATGACATGCTGCTAAAAACCCTTCAATGCTCAGGTCAGTAGCGATTCCCTTCTGTTGTAATGACCAAAATGTATCTAGACATTGCCAAACGACTGGGAGGCAAAACTGCCCCTAGGGTGGGAATCAGTTTGAACAGGAACATCATGGCTGCTGTGTTGAAAACCCACAGGAGCAGGTAAAGATGAAAGGCAGGGGACCAGTTAAGAGACTACTGCAATAACTCAGGCGAGGGCTGACGGTGGCTTGGACCAAAATGATAGCAGAAGAGCTGATGAGAAGTAGAAAGATTCTAGATTTATCTTCACCTCCAACAGATACTCTTGAGAATAAAACTGATAGATAAATAGCAACAGCAGACTTAACACCTTTCAATTTTCATTTCCTGAAGACTCATAAGAAGGAAGGTATCCCATCTAAGACTTAAGACAACAAGTCATTAGGATGTGTGGCCCCTGAATGATGTGTGACCCCTCATGATGTTGATGATAATACATTAGACAACCATGAAAAATTTGGGGAAATTTTGCCAATCCCATATATTTATTCACAGATTTTATTTAATTGCTTTATTGCAAAGAGCATGCGTCTGTTCACAACTTGACAACTTATATTTTATTTTATTTCTTTTGTATATATTTTTCCGAAGTTAGAAGTGGGGAGGCAGTCAGACAGACTCCCGCATCCACCCTACCAAGATCCACCCAGCATGCCCACCAGGGACGATGCTCTGCCCATCTGGGGCATTGCTCGATTGTGGCCAGAGCCATCCTAGCGCCTGAGGCAAAGGCCATGGAGCCATCCTCAATGCCCGGGCCAACTTTGCTCCAATGGAGCCTTGGCTGCAGGAGGGGGAGAGAAAGACAGAGATGAAGGAGAAGAGGAGGGGTGGAGAAGCAGATGGCGCTTCTCCTGTGTGCCCTGACCAGGAATCCAACCCAGGACTTCCACACCGGGCCAACGCTCTACCACTGAGCCAACTGGCTAGGGCCCAGTTTGACAACTTTTTTAAATTAGCCTTTCTCTCTACACAGGTTCTGTTCCATACCTGTTTCTAGCTTCAGCATGTAAAGTCATTACTTATCCCATACCACACTTTGCCTGACACATGCCAGCTAGCTACCAAGCACGTTCATTCACCCTTGCAAGTAATTTATTGCCAACTCTGAAAAAGAAGAGGGCAAATCCTTCAACATGAGATTCATAACCCAAATAACATTTGGGTTATTCCAGGTGGTATTTTCATCTCTCTCTCAAACTCATTTAATGTTATCTATCAGCTACCATAAAAAATGGTCCTAACAGTCCAGTTAATTCATTTTTTTTCAGGACAACACACTCTCTCTCTCTCTTTCTCTCTCTCCCTCTCTCTCTCTTCCTTTGCCCCTCATTCTGGCAATCTAAGCATTTGCTTATAGAAGCAAAAGCAGAGACTGCTCAGTAAACACTGGTCCCTTCAGCTGAGTGCACATAAAGCCCCAATGAGCATGATCAACAATACCCTTTGCACAATATTACTCAAAACTCCCAACCCCCAACACACACAATCTATGCTCACACACAAGACAGACATTGTGAAGAGAAATCACCAACTACAGGCTGGTTGTATGCGTCTAACTGCAGAAGTTTCCTTCCAATCTCCATTAGCATCTGCAAAAAGGCTGCTTCAGCAACCGGGTCAATGAGTATGCTGTTCAGACTCTCTTCCCCACCTAGCACTCAAGAGTGTTGACAAGGCCCTGAAACAAACATACCTGGGCTCCACTTTCCACTAGAGCCAAGTACCAGCCCCCGCACGCAGAGGCAAAGACTAGACACCCCCTCATCTAGATTCAATTATTCCCCTTCTTCGTTCACCCTGATTCCTGGACCTCCCCTCCCCTGCTACCTGGACCATTTCCCTCAGGTCCTACCCCAGTGAGGGGCCGGCAGGGAGGTTTGAGATGGAAATAGGAGCACTCTGAACCTTCCAGTTAGGTTACCTTCTCTTACCCACAACTGAGAAACAACCATCTCTTCTCTCAAAGCTCCAAATGACCATCTTCCTCTTAGTAAACATTGAAAATGTTCGGAGTGGCCACAGGAGTGAGAGAAAGGAAGATAGGAGCTAGAACAGTAAATGGGCATCAGAGGTGTATAGGGCGCCAGAGCAGCAATGTCTTCACTCCTCTCCTAAAACGTTTTTTAAGTACCTAGCTAATTAAATACGTGTCACTGCCACGCGGGGGGCACTCCAATTCCCTCCAGTTCCAAGGCGCTTTCCTGTCCAGGGACGGCCCGATTTCAATAGGTCTCTCTGGCCCAGAGTTTAACCTGGACGCGAAGACACACCCACCGCTGCCCCCGCCCGTCCCGCGCCCCCAGCGGCTGCCAGGCAGGTGAGAGGCGGGGCTCGGGGAAACCGCACCTGGAGGCGGTCAGCTCTTCCCGGAGGGGCCGATCATACGAGGGGACAGCAAACGAGCTAATTACTTCCCTCCAACTTCGCGCCTCGATCCCCCCCCCCCAAGTTCTCCCTCCGAGTCCACAGCCCGCTGGGATCTCCAGGAAAGGGGTTCTCTTGAAACTGTTTTCCTCCTTTCCAGCCGGCCAGCCGCCAGGCCCCACGCTCCTCCGCCGGGTCGCGCCCCAGCCCCCACCCGATCTCAGCCGCAGGTATCCCCAGTCGAGGGTGCCCTGGCCGGCTGGCCGCCGTGGGCTGTCCGCGGCGCCCCCGATGTGCGCGTGGCGGAGCCCCCCACAGGCGCGCCGCGTGGGCCCAGACCCCCAACTGCGTGGACGCTCGCAAGGGCACGGGGTCCTTGTCCCGGAGCCCGCGCGACCGTGTCCCCGCACCCCAGCGAGGCAGGTGCCGAGGCCCCGCCGCCGCCGGGCTCCCATCGCTCCAGCTGTCACCACTCACCTGCTCTTCAGGGGCTGACTTTTGAGTTCGTAATAGGTTTTGGGCTCTTCGTGAAACTCCTCCCCGACTTCGAAATCCGGCACGATCCCCGACTCCGACTGCATGGCTCCGGCCTCCCGTCCTCCCACGGCTTCAAAGTGACCACGAGCCCGGGACGAAGGGGAAGCGGCGGGGCCTGGGTCCCGGAGCGCGCGCCCCGCGCAGTGCCCAGCTCAGCCCGCCGCCGGCGCGGCCACCCGGCGCGGGGGTTCACACTCGGGGGCGGGCGGGGCCGCCGCTCGCGGCGCCTGGGATTGTAGTTCGGCCGGGCGGGGCTTTCCCGGCTCGTCGGGGCAGCGGCTCCGGCGGGAACTACAAATCCCAGAAGGCCAGGCAGGCAGGCAGAGGCGGCGTGGTGGACACCGCCGGGCAACTCCTGTTTGGATTCATCTTCAATGTCAGCAGCTCCTCTCCCTCCTCTCTCCCCGCTTGCCTCAAGGGTACAGACTTGGTTATTGAATATGAATAAGGACGAACTCAGCCTACTTTCTTACCGTCACCCCTCTTCCCAGCTCAGACATTCGAGAGGAGATGTCAAGTCCTTATTTAAAAATAATAATAATAATAGTGAGGGATTTGGCACTAGAAAGTTTTAGCCCTCAAATAAAAGGATTCCTTCCAGCTTGCATGCTTCCCAGAGCTGCTACGACAAATCAGTTTTTCCTAGGATTGTAAGAGTGCAAGAACTCGCCTTCACTTCGTAATTAAACATTATTGTAGAAAAGGCTGCTGTGCGTTTCTTTTCTATAATTCAGTCTGCGCTTTAACAATACTATCCATTCAGCAGAGTGGCTCTTTCGCCTTGATCCAATCTCCACTTCTAATCTAAAGCAGCACTTAAAAGGTTCTGTTCACTTAAAAAGGCACAAAGTAACAAAACAGCATCATCACTGTTTGTTTTTAATTTTCAGTCGACTGGGAGATCAGATGAGATTGTCCTAACATTTCAGGAGGGAAGTTGTGGAGCAATGAACTATAAAAGTCTCTCTCTCTTCTCTCTCTCTCTCTCTCTCTCTCAATATCTCACAGACACACACACACGCAGCTTCCCAGAACTCACTTAGGTAATTGAAAAACAGGTTTGACTGTAGCTCACTTTTGTTTCCAGCCCTTTACTCTAGTTAGTTCCACTAAATTGTCTTCCTTCTTTTCAAGGTGTCTGGAGGCATCCGGGAGGCAGTAGAGAGTTAGAGGGTGGCATTTAAAGTTGGTACAGCCCAGAGTTGAAATCCTGAGTCCTTCTTTAAAGCTTTGGGTAATCTTCAGCATGTTGATTCCTAAAAACGTCATTTTTTCATCTCTAAAAGAGGAGATTGGCAAACTTGTTTCAAAAGATGTCACAATGTCAAATGTAAATGAAAGTGATTTGTGATCTACAAAAGTGCTGCTCAATGCTCATTCTTTTATTTATTAGATCTTGAGGATACTCCTTTCAACTAACATTTTTTCTGTGAGTTTCTCCTTTCAAACTAAATTAAATGATCACCCTAGGCGAAAACCCTAAGGAGGCTTAGTCTAATTGAGTGGGCATCTTCTAGGAGTGGCCCGTTTTGCATCACAGTGAAATATTTTAATTTTACATTAGAAAAGATCTTAAGAGTTAAAGATCTTGAAATTCAGGGGAAAGTGCAGGAGGCACACCATATTACGGTAGCAATTACCAAATCCCACAATAAAATTTACTTTCAAAAACACTACTTTTAGGTTCTTCGCTATTCCATCAAAATATGGCAAAATATCCGAACGCTCCTGAAAAAAGTGGACTTTTTGTCCTCTAACTCTGGATCCCAGATTCCTTGACAGACTGATTACTGGAAGCCAGATGTTAAAAGTTAAGAAGGGTTGGTTGCTCTCTGCCAGAAGAAAAGGAAAGATGAAACACAGAGAGAACATTTAATCTGACTGCTGGTCCCACTTTCATTCTCAGTTTGGGTGCTTGAAATGTGGGGAAAGTGTTGATTTTCACAATGACTTGGGGGCATTACAGACATTTCAGGTGTTTGGATGAGAGATGCTATACATTTTGTACAGTGACAACCATTGTCCAAATATCAGAGATTTCCTGTTGAGAAACACTTGAGTCTTCCTAATCTTTTGGTTCTCCAGAAGCTTTTAAATCAAAGGAAAGCTATGGACCCTCTCCCCAGAAAATATAGATATAAACAAGATCCTATACATAATTTTTCTCTATTGATCCCTTGGAGAGTATCAAGGACTTAGTCCTGAAAATGCAGTTTATAACCTCTTTAGAACTGTCGAGAAAAAAAATCTGTTATGTCATCCATTATATCAAAGAGTGACCTGCTAGACCTAAGGGACCAAACCTGACCAGGAAAAACCTGTCAAAAAAAGCTAAGATTCCTGAACTTACCTCCAACTAAGTGTACCTTTCAGAGAGATCTCCAGGGTGCAGAGAGTTCTGAGCTGAGGATGCCTTGAGGTATACACAGATGGGTATTCTTTTCCCTACATCTTTTCTTCTAATCTCAATTTATTCTTGGTTCAGAAAAAGTTATCTTCCATTATATATGGCAGGGTTATCGATTACAGCACCATCTGTTACCCAATGAGAGTAGATGTGTGATCTAATCATGACCAATGAGCGGGCTTCATTCTTTTAACTAAAGTGATTTCTTTAGGAGTGGACATAGGACCCTAATGTGACCAGAAGTTCACCTTTGAATATTTCTGCTAGGACAACTGGGGAAAACTGATTTTTGGAAGCACGATGCTAGAAAGAAAACATTTTGAGCTAATTACTTGTGGTCACGTAGGGAAGCTGACACAAAAATAAGAGTGAATGAATTAAGATCAGATATCATCAGCAGTTATACAAGTAAATATCCTTAGATTTTTCCAGGGATATAAACCAAAACAATTTTTTTTCTTTTTGCTAGAACAGTTACTATGGACTACCACATCTTTAATCCACATAATAACACGTTGACTACCTGATAGATGGCTCCTGTAATTTCTGTTCATTAATGAATTAAACCCTAGGACTAGATACCTCTTCTTTTAAAAGGTGATTTAAGTCAACAGCTCCATACATTTCAACCAAGACCTGTGCCTATTTAAAGCACAAAAGCAATGGCTAAAGATTGTAACTACTGTCACTAATAATAAGACTTATATTTATGGAACACTTTTACTTTGTTGCAAATGCTTGTCACATGTATGTCTTATTTGAGATCATAAAAATCCAGAAAGGATAGATGAGCAAGGGTTGCCACCTTAGTATGCATTGAATGTGCACAAGACAGAAATATAGTATTGTGCTAGATAGCCAGACCGCAGAAAGGAACTGACTTCCTCTCTGCTCTCCAGAGACTCACAGTCCAGGATTTGAGTCAAAGTTTGTTTCACAATGAGCAACTACACATAAGGCAACCAGTAAATAATTGGTGGTTTACAAAAAAATTACAATTTAAAAAATTAATTTGTACTTTTATACCCATTTAGCTTAACAACTATTTCCAAAACACCTACTATGTGCCAGCCATATTATGTGCTAGGTATGGAGAAAATAGCAGTGATGAGCCCTATACAGTCTCTGCACTAAAGGCATGATGCTGGCCATGTTTGAATGAATACAGAGAGTGGTAGGGCGATGGAATGTTACAAGTGTCTGAAAAAGGAGAAACTACTGAGGGCAGTGATGGGGATGAAGTGAAGAATTCTTGGAGCTAAGGAAGGGGAAATTTGGGGTATAAAATATAAAACTCGAATCTAATCAAGCTGCTAGATCTATCCTCCAGTTTACAGGGAAAAGAAATGAGGAGGAACATGTTAATAATACCACAAGGATGCAATCAGACAAACCCAGAAATTGAGAAATTCTACAAGACATTGAGAAATTCTTCAAAAAGTAAATATCATGAAATAAAGAGGCAGGGGGAATGCCTATATATCTTTAAAGATTTAAAAGACACTAGGTACATAAATTATATCTATCTCAATTTAAAAATGAATTTATAAAAAAGAGACACATCACTCAATATATTACATAGACATCATCTGGAGGCTGATTTGAACAACCTGTTGCCAGAATTCATCTTAGAACTTGGAGAATTTGGAAATGCGCTGGAATTAGATGATATTAAAGAATTATTGTTTATTTTATTAGGTGTGACAGTGGTATTGTGCCTATCTTATTTGTTAAAGTTCTTATCTGTTCGTCAGAGTAAAATGTTGAAACTAGGTAATGCCTATGGAAGTTTACTATACTATTCTCTCAACTTTTGTGTACATTTGAAAACTTACATGACATAAAATAAAACTTTAAAAAGCTGAGAGAGCCCTGGCCGGTTGGCTCGGTGATAGAGCGTCGGCCTGGCGTGCGGAAGTCCCGGGTTCGATTCCCAGCCAGGGCACACAGGAGAGGCGCCTATGTGCTTCTCGACCCCTCCCCCTCTCCTTCCTCTCTGTCTCTCTCTTCCCCTCCCACAGCGAGGCTCCATTGGAGCGGGGATGGCCCGGGCGCTGGGGATGGCTCCTTGGCCTCTGCCCCAGGCGCTCGAGTGGCTCTGGTCGCGACAGAGTGACACCCCGGAGGGGCAGAGCATCGCCCCCTGGTGGGCAGAGCGTCGCCCCCTAGTGGGCGTGCCGGGTGGATCCCGGTCGGGTGCATGTGGGAGTCTGTCTGACTGTCTATCCCCGTTTCCAGCTTCAGAAAAATATTCAATACAAAAAAAAAAAAAAAAGCTGAGAGATACAGAGAGGAAACTGTCATAATGGCTTTTTAAAAAAAAAACAGGGTACACTTTCTGATAAAATTAGGTAACAAGGCATGTCATTCAAAAAAAGAAAATGGGCATGAGGAAGATATGGAAGCCAGGTTGCACCTTGTAGGTTTGAGGAAAGAGCCAATGGAAAGTGACTATGCTTGATTTACATTGAAAGAAAGTTATTGAAAGGATATTGAGTAGCACACAGACCCTCAGGAAGGGCAGCACAAGTTGGCACAAAAGCTGTGCAAATAAGAACAACTCCAAAAGGTATGCCACAGAACTGAACTAGTGAAGGCACCCAGCAGCACCATCACCGGGTCACTAAACATCACAGCTTGCACCTCTGACATGACAAGACCTAGGATGCTGGCAAGATGGATTTAGCTACAACCACCCAGTACCAGAATAGACAATGTTCCAGCTACGACACCTGCTTATCACCCAGCCCAAGGGCAAGGCTTGATTAGATTGCTGAATCTAGGTTTTGTGCCCCAAATTCTAACCAACTAAAGCCATCCAGAATATTTTCTTTCACTACTTTAGAGACTTAAGAAACTTTTTTTTTTTTTTTTTTTTTTTTTGTCTTTTTTTTTTTTTTCCTTTTCATTTTTCTGAAGCTGGAAACAGGGAGAGACAGTCTGACAGACTCCCGCATGCGCCCGACCGGGATCCACCCGGCACGCCCACCAGGGGGCGATGCTCTGCCCACCAGGGGGCGATGCTCTGCCCATCCTGGGCGTCGCCATGTTGCGACCAGAGCCACTCTAGCGCCTGAGGCAGAGGCCACAGAGCCATCCCCAGCGCCCGGGCCATTTTTGCTCCAATAGAGCCTTGGCTGCAGGAGGGGAAGAGAGAGACAGAGAGGAAAGCGCGGCGGAGGGGTGGAGAAGCAAATGGGTGCTTCTCCTGTGTGCCCTGGCCGGAATCGAACCCGGGTCCTCCGCACGCTAGGCCGACGCTCTACCGCTGAGCCAACCGGCCAGGGCTAAGAAACTTTTTTAATAAATAAAGAAAACTATTTTGCAGTGTCCCTAACAGCAATACATTCAGTCATGAGTACCAAAATCCATAAAGTTTCCATACACCCCCTTAATAACATAATCAGATTCAAGTTTTATTTCTATTACTTGAAATATACAATTTTTTTTGTATTTTTCTGAAGTTGGAAACGGGGAGGCAGTCAGACAGACTCCCGCATGCGCCCGACCGGGATCCACCCGGCATGCCCACCAGAGGGCGATGCTCTGCCCATCCGGGGCATCACTCTGTTGCGACCAGAGTCATTCTAGCGCCTGAGGCAGAGGCCATGGAGCCATCCTCAGCGCCCGGGCCAACTTTGCTCCAATGGAGCCTTGGCTGCGGGAGGGGAAGAGAGAGACAGAGAGGAAGGAGAGGGGGAGGGGTAGAGAAGCAGATGGGCGCCTCTCCTGTGTGCCCTGGCTGGGAATTGAACCTGGGACTCCTGCACGTCAGGCCAACGCTTTACCACTGAGCCAACCAGTCAGGGCTTTGAAATATACATATTTTAATAAGAATAGGATTGAAGAGTAATGAGACTATTTACTTACTTAAATAAATAAATAAAAAAAGTGAGACAGGCCCAGATAAAGAGCAATATAAATAACAGAAAAATGCTGAGAGAAAAAGATGATGAGGGGTAAGGGAGGAGTGAAAGAGGCAAGTTTTCTGCACCATCCTCTCAGCATATGTCCTTTCTATGCATGCCAAGGCAAGCCTCAGACACTAGCCTGCCCTAAGAAAACAATCTAAGCTATGCAAAATTCAGACATGAAACATATCAAGTGTAAAGATACTGGTAATTAATTTTCAAGTTATACATCTGCTTAGTGGCTTGTAAGACTTTTAAAATTTTTGGATATTGAATTTCTTTAAGAGTATGATGAAAATTACAGATTTTCTTATCAGAAAAAAAATGAGAAACCTGACTGGTGGTGGCGCAGTGGATAGAGCTTCAACCTGGGATGCTGAGATTCCAGGTTCAAAACCCAGAGGTCAGCAGCTTGATCATGGGGTCGTGGCTTGAGCATGGGATCATCAACATGCTCCCAAGGTCTCTGATATGAACCCAAGGTAGTTGGCTTGAGGAAGAGGTCACTGGCTTAGCTTGAACCCCCTAGTCAAGGTATATATGAGAAGCAATCAATAAATAATTAAAGTGGCCCTGGACAGTTGGCTCATTGGATAGAGCGTCGCCCCAGCATATGGATGTTCCAGGTTTGATTCCCAATCAGGGCACACAGGAGAAGCGCCCATCTGCTTTCCCCCCCTTCTCTCTCTCTTCACCTCTCACAGCCAGTGTCTTGAGTGGGCACTGAAGATAGCTCAGCTGGAGCATCAACCCCAGACGGGGGTTGCTGGGTAGATCCCAGTCAGGGCACATGCAGGAGTCTATCTTGCCATGTCCCCTCCTCTTATTTAAAAAAAAGAAAGAAAGAAAAGAAATAACTAAAGTGACAGAAATACAAATTGATGCTTCTCATCTTTCTCCCCCCTGTCTGTCTGTCTGTGTCTGTCTGTCTCTCTCTCTAAAAATAGGTATACACAATATGTTATTCGCAACTTCAGAGGTGCCATGGACTACCTTGTGGTCATCCATGCTCCTCCAATAATCTATGCATCCTGGTCTGCCAAATATACTGTTCTTAAAAGTGCTGTATACTAACACTGTCTGGAGACACTGGAAAGGGGAGAGGGAAGAGGGCTGTGCTGTGTAGACCAAGAGAGGAAAGCAGTGTGCCTTCTCAGAATGTTGTCCATGAAACCATGTCACCAGAATTCACTGGGGTGCCGATTAAAATGCAGATTTCCAAGCCCAAAATCACAAATACTAAATTAGATTCTGAAGAAGCGGAGATTGAAAATCTGCATCTTTACCAAGCTCCTCAGCTAGTTGTTAAAACACTTGGAAATTTTAGAACCAGTACTTTAAGGGATGACACCAAGACAGGCAGAAAGAAAGTACTGCAACAGGAAGAGAGTAGAAATGAGGCTGGAAGAAAGATAGAAAGAGGATGACCGACAAATTATCCAGTGCAAAATCCATGAAGTTTGGGTCAGGACATAAACAGCAACATAAATGGATGAGGAAAAGGCTGACTGAGATCTGGAGTGTGATTATCAGTGCCCTTAGAAATAGAAACTCGTGGGTCTCAAGAACAAGCTGATTGCGATGCAGCAACTGAAGAGTTGCTGGGAAAAAGAAATGAGCTGTGGTTTGGGGGTGGTTTTACCTTGTTAAAAGCTGTTAAAGACTCTGGCTGGTTGGCTCAGTGAATAGAGCATCACCCCAGCGTATGGATGTCCTGCATTCGATTCCCAGTCAGGGCACACAGGAGAAGCGCCCATCTGCTTCTCCACTTCTTCTCCTCTTGTTTCTCTCTCTCTCTCTCTCTCTCTCTTTCTCTCTCTCTCTTTCCCTTCTGCAGCCATGGCTCTATTAGAGTGAGTTGGCTGCAGGCAGTGAGAATAGCTCTGTGGCCACTGCCTCTGGTGCTAGAAAGAGCTTGGTTGCTGAGCAACAGAGCAACACCCCAGAGGGGCAGAGCATTGCCCCCTAGTGGGTGTGCTGGGTGGATCCCAGTTGGGGTGCATACAGGACTCTGTCTCTGCCTCCCCTTCTCTCACTGAATAATACTAAAATAAAAACCTACTAAAGAAAAAATTATTCTGACAATATTGAAATTATTCAAAACACAGGGAGACCAGCCTCATCCAGGGCAAATATTGCAATAAACAGAATGACTATTGTTAGAGGGTTTGCAACAGAGGAGAGAGTTTGGGTTCAACTCCAAATACAAAAAGGAACATTTGGGGATTTATAGTCAAGAAGTAGAATGGGAAAGGGGTGGAAGGTGGTCAGTAGGTAGAAAATTACTAAAAGAGTAGTATAATTCTTAGCTAAACTGACCTAACAGGATTCTCACGGAAGGCACCTATCATCATATTACCTGGGGGCGTGGGGGGATGGAAGGAAATAAGAAAGGTGATCAGATATCCAGAGTAGGGGAGAGGTGTTGGCTAAACCGACTTGACAGGATTTTTCTTAAAATTGTTCAATGCAAATGGAAGTCCAAAAGTGAAGATCTAGTAGGGAAGAGAATTCAGAGAAAACTGACTAAAGTTTGGTCAAGGAAAGACTCAGAGCAAAATAGTGCCTTTTCTAACTCATAAACCCCCAAACCAGGCCAGTGGCTGTCACCTGACAACTACAAATGCAATGGAGGAAGAATGGTTTGACCCTATAGTGTGGACTTGTGACTGCAAACCCGGACTGTGAGCAACCTAAGGGCTGGGGCCCTGCCTGTGATACATAATTAATAGCTGTTTGCTGAACAAATGAATGGATTAGCCATCCAGTCAAAGAAAACATGTTTTCTAGCAAACTCACATTGTTCCTTTTTGTAAAATTGCAATAATAATACAAAAGAAAATGGAATTTTCACTAGGTTGTCCACAGTGTGCATTAGTGCATCAGGCAACTATTGATCGCACAAAGTAATTTCATCACTAGGACACCCTCCCAGTCTAAATTGATTTATCAGAGTAGAATATAGTCTGAGTCCCAGTGGCATTCCTAATAAGGAGGCTGAGATCTCTTCATCAGAACAAGCAGACACATTCAGACTTGCTAGTGGGTGATTTGGAGAAATATCATGCTGGAAAATAACTGAGTGAATCATATTTAGCACTTATTAAAAGAACTAAACTGAGAAACCAAAGTAAGCCAAGATGTAAGTGCATTTCTTGTTGTGAAGGTTACAGGGATAAACCTCAAGGGATTTGATGTTCCTATCCATGTTAACACAAAAAGTTGTCAGAATGTTTTAAAAGACAAGGACTTGTTTGTCAGGTTACAGATGAAAATATATTTATCTTTGTTCACCCTAGAACACAGTAGGAGCTGGGACTCAATTTACTGCTGCTGACTTGATTGGGTAACATTAAAATTTTAAGCTCCAGCCTGACCAGGCAGTGGCACAGTGGATAGAGCATTGGACTGGGATGCAGTTGACCCAGGTTTGAGACCCCGAGGTTGCCAGCTTGAGCGCGGGCTCATCTGGTTTGAGCAAAAGCTCACCAACTTGGACCCAAGGTCGCTGGCTCAAGCAAGGGGTCATTCAGTCTGCTGAAGGCCCGTGGTCAAGGCACATATGAGAAAGCAATCAATGAACAACTAAGGTCTCGCAAGGGAAAACTGATGATTGATACTTCTCACCTCTCTTTGTTCCTGTCTGTCTGTCCCTATCTATCCCTCTCTCTGACTCTCTCTCAATTCCTGTAAAAAAAAAAAAAAAAATTCAAGCTCCGGGGGTCAACAGACAAGCGCCTGCCTCAGGGCAGAAGAAGAAGGTCCTCGGGAACTCAGTATTAGAGATGAGTTAGAATAGACATCAGGGATGGTCAGAGGGCTGTGAAGGAATTAGTACTTGTACAACACATAGAACAGTGTTTGACACATGAGACATTCCATGCGAGGATTTTTTTAAAAATAAATAAATCTCTATTTCTTTATTCATTTAAAAAATATCTGTTTAGCCTGACCAGGTGGTGGCACAGTTGATAAAGCATCAGACTGGGGTGCAGAGGGCCCAGTTTTGAAACCCAGAGGCTTAAGGGCAGGCTCATCTGGCTTGAGCACGGGTTCATCAGCTTGAGCGTGGAATTGCTGGCTTGATCATGGGATCATAGACATGACCCCATGGTGGCTAGTTTGAGTGCAGAGGTCGCTGGCTTGAAGCCCAAGGTTGATTGCTTGAGCCCAAGGTCACTGGCTTGAGCAAGGGGTTACTCGGTCTGCTGTAGCCCCCAGTCAAGGCACATATGAGAAAGCAATCAATGAGCAACTGAAGAGCTGCAACGATAAATTGATGCTTCTCATCTGTCTCCCTTCCTATCTGTATGTCCCCATCTGTTCCTCTCTCTGATTTTCTCTCTGTCTCTGTCCAAAAATTTAAAAAAAAATTGTTTATTATTTACTTTACACCAGTCACATTTGAGAAAAACTAGTTGACTGATCCAGCTAAAGGTTTCCTAAGGTAGTTCAACATAAGCAAAAATAAAGAGTTTAAAAATGTATACCAGTAATCGGACCTCTGCAGAAGAGCACAGTGGCCAGCTTCTCACCCTGGCTCCACCATTTATTGGCCCCGTGTCCTTGAGCAGGATACCTCACTCACCTAATTCTCAATTTCATTAGCTGCAAAAGGGAATAATAGAACCAAATTGGTTGTTATGAGGATTAAATAAGGAAATTGGTATTGAGCACTTTGCTTTATATTCTCTAGAACTCATAAGAACTGTTGGCTAATTTCATATTACTATTTGGTGTTACGTGTTGCTGTTGTTATTATTCTTTTGACCATACTTTACATTAGCTTTTAGCAACCCATTGATTTGTGTTATAGGCATTTTTTGGTTTTCATGTAAATCTTCTTCTGGTTTAATTTTTTTAGAAGAAACTTTCTTTTCTTTGCAATTTTAAAATATGTTATTATACTTTGAAAAAGTACATAAAACATAAATTTATTATTTTAAAAGTAATAATTCTTATTCACTCACAACTTCTTCCCTTCAACAAATAAACACTTTTACGGTAATTATTACCCTCTTTTTTCTATAGTTTTACCACATAAATATGCCCCCTTAAGCAATATAGTCTAACTTTAGATAAGTGAAGTTATGGTCATTTATGGTATCCAGCTTCCAAAATGGCCCCAATGATTCTGGTGTCCTGGCAGGCCCTTCCTGCATTCAATTAGGGTTGGTCTGTGTGACCAACTTGTAAGGTCGTCATAAAAGTGTATTGGAGTTTCCGCATAGCTTTCAGATTGTTCACTCTGGAGGGAGCATCAGGAAACCCAAGCAGTTCTGTGAAGAAGCTTCTCACAGACAGCCAGCACCATCTGGTCAACCTGTGATTAAGCCACCTGAGAAGTGGATCTTCCTGTCCAAGTCAAGCCTTCAGATGTCTGTAAGTCCAAAAGACATTTGTCTGCAACCTTGTGAGCAACACTGAACCAGAATTGTTCCAAGCCGCTCCCAAATATCTGACCCACAGAAACCATGAGCAATAATAAAAGATTTGTCTTGTATTGAGTCAAGAAGCTTTGGAATAATTTGTTATGCAGCAATAGATAATCCCAAATTGTACAAATTGTTTTGTATCTTGATACTTTTACTCAACGTTTTTTAAGGATTTATTTATGCCCTGGCCAGATACTTAAGTTAGTTAGAGCCTCACCCCTATATGCCAAAGTTGCGAGTTCAATCCCTACTCAGGGCACATATAAGAATCAACCAATAAATGCATAAATAAGTGGAACAATAAATCTATGTTTTTCTCTGTGTGTTTCTCTCCCTTCCTCTCTTTCTCTCTATAATCAATAAAAATTTTAAAACATTCATTTATGAATACTGTGTGTAGTTTGGTTTGCTTATTTTTATAAATTGTACAACATTCCATTGTATGGATACATTTTGGTTTGATTTATATAAACATGTCTGTGGAGGAAATTCTTAACCTTTAGAAATTTAGAAGGAGTTTCTTTCTCTAATTGAGGCATGTCTTTGCAGAATTAGGAGGGAAAGATATCATATTTTCCCATGTATAAGATGCACCTTTTTTTGAAAAATTTGGGGACTGAAAACTGGGCATGTTTTATACAGTGGTTGTAGATTTTTTTTTTTACTTGCACTTACTGCTTTTTTTGTGCTTGTTTTTGTGTTCATTATTGCAGAATATTTTACTTGCATTTCCAGCTTTTTCACACTTGTTGTCTTTGCACTCATTATTTCATACCAGTTACCTGTAGATTATTACGGTAGGTTACATTTTGCCACGTTCTGCCCAGAAATGACTCAGAAAAGATTTTCATACAGTGCTGAATTCAACTTAAAAGTGATCCAGTTTGCAAAAGTGAATGAAAATGACTTATATAGTTGGGAACCAACTATAGGAGAAGTTTGTATCTGGGTAAAAAGATCCTGGGATAATATCAAGATTGAGATGGTTGTCAAGTCAGTTAAGAAGTGTGGCATTCAAAGTGTGGCAGTTCCATAGACGGAACTGAGGACGAGGCAATGTATGAAGACAGTGATTAGTCATCAGATGCAGATGAAGAAAAGCTATTGCATGGGAGTTTTGACAGTGATGAGGAGTTGTATGAATTTTATGATGAATATAACTTGAGTTCAGTAACTTTATGTAATACTTTTTTTTTTCAAATATCAGGCCCCAAAATTAAGGTGCATCTTATACATGGGAGCATCTTATACCTGGAGAAATATGATAAAAGCATTTCACAACATTTAAGCCAATTTACTATTAGTATTTTAGTAATCCAAATATCTTGAGTAACAAAAAAAAGCACAACAACAATAAAAAACAAGACTTGCTTCTTTTCATTGCAAATAGCATCATCCTGAGTGACAACCTTACTAATCCTTCATATCTCCTCAAATAGTCACTGGATTTTTTGTTTCTGTCCCTCAGATAGAGAGTAGGAGAGAAGATGGTGTGGAGACAAACACTCTCTCCTGGGACATGCAGTCGTGTGCCATGGAACAACGTTTCAGTCAACAGGGGACTGCGCGTACAACAGTGGTCTCATAAGATTATAACAGAGCTGAAAAATTCCTATCGTCTGGTGACGTTGTACTTGTGGTAAGGTCATAACGCAATGCATTAATCACATGTTTGTGGTGATGCTGTTGTAAATAAACCCACCGTACTGACTGCCCACCGTATACAAGCACAGCATCTACCATTACAGTAGTAGGTTTACATTATCTAGATTTGTGTAAGTGCACTCTATAATGTTGTACAACAATGAAATTGACCAACGACGCATTTCTCCAAATTTTTTCCTGTTGTACAGTAAGTTGTGTTGTACAGTATTTTCCTCTAACAATGAAACCAAATCAAACATGTTATCTATTGCAGACTCAGAAATTCATGCTTTCTTTACCGTTGAAGCACTCGGTCAAGCAGGAGTTTTGAGCACCTTGAGCCCACAGCAAGCTGGGCAGCTCCGCTTCTTGCACTCTGCTACTGCTGCCGCAGCACACAGATCAACTAAGGAAGGAGGGCTACAATCAGACACTTGGACTGACACAAAGAACAAACATTTCATTTCTAGGAATCTGTACTACAGAAATACTCTCACAGAAGTGCCAACATATATATACTACAAGAATTGTCACTGCAATATTTTTCATTATTTTGGAGAACTGGGTCTATGGTATGGGAGTTGTAGATAAATTATGATGCATTCTGACAGTTGAACTCCACACAAGTATTAGAAACAGTGAGACTGAGCTCTGTGAACAGACACAGAAGGATGTTTAAAATGTTACATGAAGAAAAAGCACATTGTAAACAATATACAGTATGTTTATTCTATCTTCATTTAAGAAATGATTGTGTGTGTGTGTTTGTGTGTGTGTTGTTGTATCTAGGTTAAACCATTAATAGCTACTAATTGGACTGAAAGAGGAATTATAAATAAATTTCACTTTCAAAAGTCACACATTCTCATAATGTTGTATTTTGTTACAACATATGGATATGGTTTTTCAAAGCTTAAACAAAGCCTATCACTGACTGCCACACCTAAGACATTGATAGGCAGAAGAAAAGCACAAAATTGAAAAATTTGTTATAGCAAGTAAGAGAAAGAGAAGCATAGCCTGACCAGGTGGTGGCACAGTGGATAGAACATTGGAATGGGAAGCAGAGGACCCAGGTTCAAAACTCTGAGGTCGCCTGTTTGAGCGCAGGCTCATCTGGCTTTAGTGCGGACTCACCAACTTGAGCATGGGATCATAGACATGACCCTATGGTCGCTGGCTTGAGCCCAAGGTTGCTGGCTTGAGCAAGGGGTCACTCACTCTGCTGTAGGCCTCAGTCAAGGCACATATGAGAAAGCAGAACAACTAAAGTGCTGCAGCAAAGAATTGATGCTTCTCATCTCTCTCCCTTCCTGTCTGTCTGTCCCTGTCTCTCTCTCTCTCTCTCTCACGCTCTCAAAGAGAGAGCGAGAGAGAGAGAGAGAGAGAGAGAGTGAGAGAGAAAGAGAGAGAGAAGCATAGAGATAGGATGAAGAAACAGGAGGAAATTAGTGCAGTGAATACTTGTTTTGATTGAGTTGGCCTTCCTTCTTTCTATTTCTCAGAGAAGCACCTTCCTTTGCTTTTAGGGAACTGTCCTATCTCCAGTGCAGATAGTATTGGTATGGTCGTCAATCAGCAGTATCCACCTATCTCTGCTGACTCAAGCTAGATCAGCAAACTTCTCTTTCCCAGAAAGCCAAATCTTTTACAGAGAAACCCTAGGAGGGAAGGCTGTTGGAGCTGAGTCATCCATAACGGCACCCTACAAAATCGACCATGAGTTCCTTCTACTAAGATCCCTCAAGAACCCTGGTTCCTGTCCTTACACAGGAATGCTTGTTCAGCCCTCCCTTCTGGTCTCCAAGCTATACAATAGTCTTCCAATCAATTCCTTCTTCTTGCTTCAGTTAGTGAGAGTCAGTGTCTGTTTGCAACAACACAAATCCTAATAGAATTAAATCCATGGGTATAGTGAGAACATATGGTCCACCCCTTGATTTTTGTTGTTGTTGAGCAAAACACACACACAGGCCCAATGATGTCAAGATATCTTGCAAAAGTTTCACAGCTATTAAAGATAGAGTCAGGATCAAACACAGATTCCTCTTCAGTGGACTATAAATTTCTTGAGGACAGTCTTGTTTAGCATTGAGTACTTCATCCCCAAAACAGTGAGAGACACAGTCAAGGTGTTCAATAAATGATGGTTGTAAATGTTTGTAGTTATTTCTTTGTTTAAAATAAGTATTTCTAAGATATTCTATTGAATAAAAAACAATTTGCAAAATACTATATATTGTGTGAACTTATTTTTGAAAAATTTTAAAGGCTGTAATATTTATAATTATATTGTATAAAAAATTATCCGGAATTTTGTCCTTACCCTACCTGTTAAGAGAGAAAGTAGACTTAGGATGATGAGCACACAATGCAATGTGCAGGTGATGCATTACAGAATTGGGTACTTGAAATCTATATAATTTTATTGACCGGTGTAACCCCAATAAATTCAATTTAAATTTAATAAAAAGATAGAGAAAAATTTTCTCTAGCAGGAAAAAATACCTAGGCAAATTTTTTAATGTTTCATTGTTATTGAATTTATTGGCTTAAAATATTATTTTTGTGGTTTATTGAATTTACTCAATTTAAATATATCATTTTTGTGATTATAAAATAATTGTTTAAAAGAAAGAAGGACAGAGAAAAAGAGTGATAAAATATTTTTGTTTTTTTATAGATAAATTTTTATTAATGTTAATGGGGTGACATCAATAAATCAGGGTACATATATTCAAAGAAAATATGTCCAGATTACCTTGGCATTCAATTATCTTGCATACCCATCACCCAGAGTCAGATTGTTCTCCGTCACCCTCTATCTAGTTTTCTTTGTGCCCCTCCCCCTCCCCCTCTCCTCCTTTCCTCCTGCGCCCCCCCCGCTCCCCCACCCCCGGTAACCACCACACTCTTGTCCATGTCTCTTAGTCTCGTTTTTATGTCCCACCAATGTATGGAATCATGTAGTTCTTGGTTTTTTCTGATTCACTAATTTCACTCCATATAATGTTATCAAGATCCCACCATTTTGTTGTAAATGATCCGATGTCATCATTTCTTATGGCTGAGTAGTATTCCATAGTGTATATGTGCCACATCTTCTTTATCCAGTCTTCTATTGAAGGGCTTTTTGGTTGTTTCCATGTCTTGGCCACTGTGAACAATGCTACAATGAACATGGGGCTACATGTATCCTTACGTATCAATGCTTCTAAGTTTTGGGGGTATATACCCAGTAGAGGGATTGCTGGGTCATAAGGTAGTTCTATTTTCAGTTTTTTGAGGTACCACCATACTTTCTTCCATAATGGTTGTACTACTTTACAGTCCCATCAACAGTGAATCAGGGTTCCTTTTTCTCCACAGCCTCTCCAGCATTTGCTATTACCTGTCTTGTTAATAATAGCTAATCTAACAGCTGTGAGGTGGTATCTCATTGTAGTTTTGATTTGCATTTCTCTAATAACTAATGAAGATGAGCATCTTTTCATATATCTGTTGGCCATTTGTAATTCTTCCTGGGAGAAGTGTCTGTTCATGTCATCTTCCCATTTTTTAATTGTATTGTTTGTTTGTTTGTTGTTGAGTTTTATGAGTTCTTTGTAAATTTTGGATATTAGGCCCTTATCTGAGCTGTTGTTTAAAAATATCATTTCCCATTTAGTTGGCTGTCTGTTTATTTTGTTGTCAGTTTCTCTTGCTGAGCAAAAACTTTTTAGTCTGATGTAGTCCCATTCATTTATCTTTGCCTTCACTTCTCTTGCCTTTGAAGTCAAATTCATAAATGCTCTTTAAAACCCACGTCCATGAGTTTAGTACCTATGTCTTCTTCTATGTACTTTATTGTTTCAGGTCTTATATTTAGGTCTTTGGTCCATTTTGAATTAATTTTCATACAAGGGGACAAGCTGTAGTCTAGTTTCATTCTTTTGCATGTGGCTTTCCAGTTTTCCCAGCACCATTTGTTGAAGAGGTTTTCTTTTCTCCATTGTGTGTTGTTGGCCTCTTTAATCGAAAATTATTTGACCATATATATGTGGTTTTATTTCTGGACTTTCTATTCTGTTCCATTGGTCTGAGTGTCTATTTATCTGCCAATACCATGCTGTTTTGATTGTCGTAGCCCTATAATATAGTTTGAAGTCAGGTATTGTAATAACCCCAGCTTCATTCTTTTTCCTTAGGATTGCTTTGGCTAATCGAGGTTTTTTATAGTTCCATATAAATCTGATGATTTTTGTTCCATTTCTTTAAAGAATGTCATAGGAATTTTGATGGGAATTGCATTAAATTTATATATTGCTTTGGGTAATATGGCCACTTTGATTATATTTATTCTTCCTATCCACGAACAAGGAATATTTTTCCATTTTATTGTATCTTTTTTGATTTCCCTTAACAATGCTTTGTAGTTTTCATTATACAGGTCCTTTACATTCCTTGTTATGTTTATTCCTAGATATTTTATTTACTTTTGTTGCAATCGTGAAGGGGATTATTTTTTTGAGTTCATTTTCTAATGTTTCATTGTTGGTATATAGAAAGGCTATGGACTTTTGTATGTTAATTTTCTATCCTGCGACCTTACTGTATTGATTTATTGTTTTTAGTAATCTTTTTGTGGAGTCTTTGTGGTTTTCGATGTATAGGATCATATCATCTGCAAAAAGTGATACCTTTACTTCTTCTTTTCCAATATGGATGCTTTTATTTCTTTGTCTTGTCTGATTGCTCTGGCCAGAACTTCTAGCAGCACATTAAATAAGAGTGGAGAGAGTGGATGACCCTGTCTTGTTCCTGATTTAAGGTGGAATGTCATCACTTTTATGCCATTTAATATGATGTTGGCTGATGGTTTATCATATATGGCCTTTATCATGTTGAGATATTTTCCTTCTATACCCATTTTGTTGAGTGTCTTAAACATAAAGTTGTGTTGTATTTTATCAAATGCCTTTTCTGCATCTATTGATAAGATCATGTGGTTTTTGTTCTTTGTTTTGTTGATATGGTGTATTACGTTAACCGTTTTACATATGTTGAAGCATCCTTGAGATTCTGGGATGAATCCCACTTGATCATGATGTATTATTTTTTTAATATGTTGTTGTATTTGATTTGCCAGTATTTTGTTTAGTATTTTAGCATCTGTATTCATTAGAGATATTGGTCTGTAGTTTTCTTTTTTTGTGCCATCCTTGCCAAAATTCGGTATGAGGGTTATGTTGGGCTCATAAAATGTATTTGGAAGTATTACTTCTTTTTCAATTTTTTGGAAGACTTTGAGTAGAATAGGAACCAAGTCTTCTTTGAATGTTTGATAGAATTCTCTAGTATAACCGTCTGGGTCTGGACTTTTATTTTTGGGAAGGTTTTTAATAACTTTTTCTATTTCCTCCCTGCTAATCGGTCTGTTTAGGCTTTCTGCTTCTTCATGACTCAGTCTAGGAAGGTTGTATTGTTCTAGAAATTTATCCATTTCTTCTAGATTGTTGAATTTGGTGGCATATAGTTTTTCATAGTATTCTACAATAATTCTTTCTATATCTATGATGTCTGTTGTGATTTCTCCTCTTTCATTTTGGATTTTGTTTATATGATTCCTTTCTCTTTTTTTCTTGGTTAGTCTTGCTAAGGGTTTGTTAATTTTGTTGATCTTTTCAAAGAACCATCTCCTTGTTTTATTAATTTTTTTTATAGTTTTTCTGTTCTCTATTTCATTTATTTCTGCTCTGATTTTTATTATTTCCTTTCTTCAGCTGCTTTTGGGTTGTCTTTGTTCTTCCTTTTCTAGTTCCTTAAGGTGTGAAGTTAAGTTGTTCACTTGGGCTCTCTCTTGTTTGTTCATGTGGGCCTGAAGTGATATGAACTTCCCTCTTATTACTGCTTTTGCTGCATCCCACAGATTCTGATATGTCGTATTGTCATTTTCATTTGTCTGTATATATATCTTTTGATCTCTGCGCTTATTTCTTCTTTGACCCATTCATTTTTTAAAAGTATGTTATTTAGTTTCCACATTTTTGTGGAGGGTTTTCCCTCTTTTTTGCAGTTGATTTCTAGTTTCAAGGCTTTATGATCAGAAAATATGCTTGGTACAATTTCAATTTTTCTGAATTTGCTGATGTTATTTTTGTGGCCCAACATATGGTCAATTCTTGAGAATGTTCCATGTACACTAGAGAAAAATGTATACTCTGTTGCTTTGGATGAAGTGTCCTGTAGATGTCTATCATATCCAGGTGCTCTAGTGTTTTGTTTAAGGCCAATATATCTTTATTGATTCTCTGTTTGGATGACCGATCTAGAACCGTCAGCGGTGTATTGAGGTCTCCCAGTATGATTGCATTTTTTGTTTTTATGTCAATAAGTAGCTGTCTTATATATTTTGGTGCTCCTTGGTTTGGTGCATATATATTAAGGTTTGTTATGTCTTCTTGATTCAGCATCCCCTTAATCATTATGAAATGACCATTTTTGTCTCTGAGTACTTTTGCTGTCTTGTAGTCAGCATTATTAGATATGAGTATTGCTACACCTGCTTTTTTTTTTGTTATTTGCTTGGAGTATTGTTTTCCAACCTTTCACTTTGAATTTGTTTTTATCCTTGTTGCTTAGATGTGTTTCTTGTAGGCAGTATACAGGTGGATTTTCTTTTTTAATCCATTCTGCTACTCTGTGTCTTTTTATTGGTGAGCTTAATCCATTTACATTTAGTGGAATTATTGACACTTGTGGATTCCCTATTGACATTTTATACATTGTTTTCTGTTAGTTTTGTATCTTGTTTGATTTGTTTCTTTTGTTTTTCTATCATTTGTTTTTGTTTGTTTGTCATTCCATACTTCTTTCCTCTGTTGCTACCTTTTTAAATCATGTGTTTCTGTGGTGGTTTTTTCAAGGGTGGTTACCATTAAGTAATAAAAAGGGTACCTACCGTATTCATTGTAGTACCCTATCTTGCTAGTGTTTCTGCACTTAATCGTCCTTTGCACTGTTAATCTCTGTCCTCTCCCCTTTTTCTTTTGTTTTTGTTGTCACAGTTTAAATTTGGTTTTATTGTGTTCTTGGTGGAGCTTTTACTTGTGGTTTTTTGTTTTGTTCTTTGGATCTGGTTGGAAAACCCCCTTTAGTATTTCCTGGAGTGGGGGTATTCTGATGATAAATTCCCTCATCTTTTCTGTATCTGTGAATGTTTTTATTTCTCCTTTGTACTTGAAGGATAACTTTGATGGGTATAGTATTCTTGGCTGAAAGTTTCTCTCTTCAGGGTTTTAAATATTGGGGTCCACTCTCTTCTAGCTTGTAGAGTTTCTGCTGAGAAATCTGATGATAATCTAATAGGCCTTCCTTTATATATTGTATTCTTCTTTTTTCTGGCTGCCTTGAGAATTTTTTCTTTGTTGTTGGTTTGTGCCATTTTCATTATGATGTGCCTTGGAGTAGGTTTGTTGTGCTTAAGAAAACTTGGAGTTCTGTTTGCTTCTTGAATTTGAGGCTTTAGTTCTTTCCACAGGCTTGGGAAGTTCTTGTCTATTATTTGTTTGAATAAATTCTCCATTCCATTTTCTCTTTCTTCTCCCTCTGATATACCTATTATTCTTATGTTATTCTTTTTGATGGATCAGAAAATTCCTGTAGGGCTTTCTCATTTTTTTTTTAAATTTTTGAGTCTATCTCTTCTTCTCTCTGTTGTGCCTCAAGTTGCTTGTCTTCTATGTCACTAATCCTACCTTCTATCTGGCCTGTTCTATTAGCTAAGCTTGTTACCTCATTTTTCAGTTCATGAATTGAGTTTTTCATCTCTGTTTGATTTGTTTTTATAGTTTTAATTTCCTTGGTAATATATTCTTTGTGTTCGTTGAGTTGTTTTCTGAGCTCCCTAAATTGCCTTTCTGTGTTTTCTTGTATATCTTTTGAGTATTTTTAGGATTTCTATTTTAAATTCTCTGTCATTTAGCTCCAAGTTTTCCAATATATTAAATTTTTTCTTCATAGATTTTTCCTCATCTATCTGTGCTACCTCTCTTTCTTTTGTATCCATGATATTTGATCTTCTCTTTCTTAATGGCATCTGAGTGTGGTCTTGTTGATAGCACTAATGAGAATTAATAAAGAATAAAAAGTAGAAAAAAAAGTAAAAAATAATGAAAGAAAATTTGGGAAAAAAACACACAAAAAAACCAATAATAATTTATTATTTCCCTCTCCTTTTCTTTCTTCTCTTCCCTTCCTCTTCCCTCCTCCTTAGGAAAATATTGTGATAAACTGTGAATTATATCATGCTGTAATGGAACAAAAACTGCCTATAACAGAGGGCCTGAGTTGGGGGGAACTGTTCAAGGGGCAAAAAAGGAAGTAGGAGCCCACAAAATGCAAAAAAGGAAAAAATTTGGGTCAAGTATAAAATAATTTGCTTCTAAGTGATGGTTGACTAAGAGATATAATGAGAGGGATAAGAGAGAAACCTGAAAAAGGAGGGAAAAAACAAAACAAAAAACTATTGTATTAAGTGGAGCAAAGACTGAATAGAATGGAGATCCTGGGTTGGGAGGAATGCTAATGTGTTAAAAAGCAAAGTAAAAAGCACCCAAAATGCCACAAAAAAAAACTAAAAAACTTGAGTTCCAAATTAAATAATTTGTTCGTGATTGAGGATTGAATGAGAGAAAATTAAAAGGAGAAAAGAAGAAACTAATAGAAAGGGAGAAACAAGAAAAAGAGGAAAAGGAATGGAAGAAAAAAGAAAAGAGAGAGAGAGAGAGTTAAGGGTTTTGGAGTGTAACCCTCATGGAGAGTAAGGAAGAAGAAAAGAAATAAAATGAAACACTTATGGGTAGTATAGTTTAAGAAAAGAAAAGAGTAAGAAGGGTCGAGAATAAAAGGACCAAGGTGGAGGAAATAGAAATAATACTAATAAAGGCAAGAAGATGAAACAAACAAACAAACAAACAAACAAACAAACAAAAATAGTGGAACAAATTATAAAGTCTGTGGATTTTTCTTGAATTTGAGAGGTTAACTTCTTCTTCCCTTTTCTTTCCTCTCCCTCTTCCTGGTCAGTGACTCTGTACCCCAGGCTCTGCCCCTGTGGCATGCTTAGGTAGGGATTTGCAGTTGATGAGACTCTATGGCAATGTCATATATTTGGCTTCAGTCTCGTTGGTAGTCGACAATGAGAGAGTCCATTTTCCTGGAGCCTCTCTCCTAGTCTCTCCTTCCTGAATTAGAAGCCTGATGATCCAGCTATGAGGCTGCCGCTGCCTCTGCCTGGGGAGTAAGAGGCTCAAAGACCTGGCAAATCCCCACTCTATCCCCACTCAATGCAGGGCTCAGGATAAGGCTCTGGCAGTCAGAGCAGCCAGCGTAATCAGGCGGGGCTGGGAGCCAATTGCTCTCAAGGTGACTTTCTATGAGCCTCCAGGCCTGTTCAGCACACCTAGCACTGTGTGGGACCACTCTCCCCAGGCTTTTTTCACTTTGTAACCTGTTTTGGCTGGGAAGAAGATGCCCTAGTCACCACCTGCTGTACAGGAAGTCTTAACACTGCCAAGTCCCTCTTTTTAGCATATATCCCTGAGTATGAAAGCTCTGCCAATCAGAAGTTGCCCCCACCCCTTTAGCAAGAGGCACTAAAAAATATCATGCCTCTTGTCTTGGATCCCTGAACTGAGAGAGATCTTGTCAATTAGAGCCGCGTAGGTCAGTTGGGAGGTGAGCAGCCTGTGGGTTAGGCTAATTTCAGCGATTGGATCCACAGAATTTCTCCAGAATGAACTGCAAGCCGTGCGTGTGCCTCTCCCCCAACGCTTAATTGTTAGCTTGAATGGCTGGGTGAGGTGCTGCGCCTGTCTAGAGAAGCTCGGGTGTAGGGAAGTTCGCTTTGGTGCACTCCCCGTGCGCAGCTGGCAGCTGCTGCTTGTGGCGCTGGCAGTTACTTGAGGTTGGGCTGTTCGCAGCACAGTGCGCGGGAGGTTGGGCTGCTCGAGGCACGGGCGCACGGGAGGTTGGGCTGCTTGAGGCGCGGCACGCGGGAGGTTGGGCTGCTCGAGGCGCACACGGATGGCCGGGATGCTCGCGGCACACGGGCGTTTGCTTGTGTGGGCTGATTCACCACAGGCACCCTCTTTCCTCGGCTTGAAGGAACGTCCGTGCTGCAGTTAGCTTCCTTCACACCCCTAGCTCCTCCTGACTCTCAGTTCCAAGTGAAAGCAGCCTTTGCTCAGGTTAGTGAGGAAGGCAGAGAGTTTCTTTGTTCGACTTATTTCCTTCAGGGTTGATTATATATTTAGCCAATTTTTTGCTCGACCCTACCTTCGCCTTCAGGGTGTGGAACTCTCGGATGCTCCAAGGATAGATTTTTCTGTCTCTGGTTGATGAACTTGTTGAAATTTTAGGGAGATTTTTCGGTCGCACTCCTCACGGCACCATTTCTATGATGTCACTCTGATAAAAATAATTTAAAAGATAAAACATATATAAGAAGAAAGGGAGTAAAAAGTAGAGAACAAAAAGGGAAGAGGAGGCCAAAGGGCAGAGGGACTTCCTGCTGGCACTCTGTCAGAGGCCCCTCAGTACAGTGATCAACAGCATTGTTCAGTGATATCCAATTTTCTTCTTCCACTCACATGGTAAGATTGAACTTCCTACACTCTCGAAGTTAGACCTGGCCATGTGTCTTGCTTTGGTTAACAAAATGTGGATGGAAGCGATGTGTCACATCTCAGCAGAAACCTTTAAGAGTCAATGTGGGATTTATTACCTTCGCCTCCCTTGTCTGCAACAATCACTGATGGTGGAGACTCCTTACACCTGGGACCCTGAGAGAGAACAGAAACACAGTCCTCCACCACGCATGATGGACATGGAACATAAGTGAGAAATAAAACTTTATTTCAGCCACTGAGATTAAGGAGTATCTATTTTTATAACTTCAGCATTCCAAGTCTATTGTGGGGTAAATCTCCCCCAATGCTGAAGGCTATAACATTGTCTCATATCTGCTGTGGACTAAATGTTTGTGTCCCTGCCTCCCAAGATTTATAAATTGATGCCCTATCCCTATGGGAAGTATATTTGGAAATGAGGTCTTTGGGAAGTAAGTAGGTTTAGATGAGGCCACAAGGGTGGGGACCTTGTGATGGGATTAGTGCTCTTATACAAAGAGACACTGGAGAACTCTCTCCATCTCTGTCCAGCATGTGAGCACACAGTGAAAGGGAGGCCTTCTGCCAGCTGGGAAGAAGGTCTTCCTCAGAATCTGGCATGCTGGTCTTGCACTTCCCAGCCTCCAGCACTAAGAGAAATAAATTCCTGTTGTTAAAGCCACCCAGTCTATGGTATTTTTTATGGCTGCCTGAGCAGATTAAGACAATCTCCTAAAGAAATCAGCTGTGCCCCTCTTACCCAAAGAGCTCAGGACTATCTAGCATTGTTCACGCTTCTCTTTCACCCTGTGCACCAGCTATTCAGTTATCTGAATATTTTATGATGCCACAGCTATATTTTTCACTTTTGCATGTATTCAGCCCTTAATCTCTCTGAAAAGCCTTCTTGGACTACCCCCTCCACTCACATACAGGTCTTACTTTGGTCTTCTTTCTAAAGTGTGTAATCCCACCTCGGGGCTTGTCACTTTACAAATTGTTTCTGGTTTTGTTTGGTTGGTTGGTTTTGGTGGAGGGTATCTTAGTTTTTAAAATACAACTTTTTTATTTAAAGATCATAGATTTACATAAAAGTTGCAAGTATTCTACAGAGCATTTCCATAGCCCATGCGCCCATCTTCCTCTTATATTAGCATAGCCATGGTGCATTGGGCAAAACTAAGAAATTAACATTGGTACAATACCATTATTTTATTATGTCATAGACTATTCAGATTTCATTAGTTTTCTGCTAATGTCCTTTTTCTGTTCCAGATTCTAGTCCAGGATACCACATTGCATTTATTCTTTGAATATTCTTAATCTCTTAAAGTCTGTGACAGTATCTCAGTCTTTTTTTCAATGACATTAAAAATTTTGAAGAGTATTTGTTAAGTACTTTGTAAAATGTCCCTAAATTTGGATTTGTCTGATGTTTTCTCAGAAGTGGTCTGGGATTATGGATTTGGAAAAATACCACAAGGTGAGATAAACTTCTCATCATGTGACATTAGCACAACTTATCTCAGGTACTGTTAACCTTAGTTGCTTGGTTTAATTGGTATTTGCCATATTTCTCAATGGTATAATTACTATTTTTCCCTGTCTATTTATATTTTTTAGAAGAGTTACTAAATTCAGCACATACTCAACAAGAGAATTAAGCTCCACCACTCTCTGTCCCAGTTCTGGAGGAGGTCTGCTGCCTGTCATGTAAACAACCCAAAGGAAAGGGTCACACAATGAGGAACAGAACTCTCCCACCAGTAGCCCCATGACTGAGTGTGGAAGTGCACTGTGCAGCTCTAGCCAACATCTTGACCGCATAGAGACCCTGAGCCACAAATTCCCTCAGAAATTGTGTGAGCTAATAAATATTGGTTGTTTTAACCTGCAATGTTTGGATAATTTGTTGTACAGCAATAGATAATAAATTCACCAGGCAACAGTTCACCACCTTTTCTTTGGCTTTTCTCTCCACATCTGCTTTGTTCTTTCTTCTCTTTGCATGTAATTCCTCTTGAACTTCAGCCCTTGCTTGCAATGGTTACTTACATTTCCCAGAGGAACTCCTTGGCTCAAGGCACCAGACCACCCCAAACAGCAGTCATCTAATTACAAATTAGGGAGAGAGGAATTGATCGGTCCCTGATGGGTCATGTCTGATTAACATGGATGAAATCAAGTTGTTTGAACATGGCAGCTTGAGATCCAGTCCTCTATGTGTTTGGAGAAGGGCAATTCTCAGAGGAAGAGGGTTAACAGGGTCTGGCAAATGCCCACCAGTATCAAATTCTGACACACTCAAAGGAGTGAAAGATGAGACCTGAGTTCGCACTGGATCCCATATTTAGGAACATATGGTGAAATGGGAAATGTGGGGAGTTGTGAGACCTCTTCAGGGTCTTCCAAAACAGGCAACATCTACATTCCTATGGCTGGACCGATTCCTCCTATGAAGGGCAGAAAGGATGATATTTTCACAAACAAGGGGTGACCTCAGAGACAAATGTGTGAAACTGCACAAGTTATGTTACAAACAACAGAGGTGACAGTTATGTAATCCCTGTCACTTTGGACATCCGGTGATATTTTCAGCCCAAGATCCAGTGAGTCTTGCACTTATTTGTCAGTAAGGTGATAGCTCTTTCAAGGATTTGTTTAAAAATAAATACACCATTGGTGAACTGCTCAAGGCAAAGCATGAATAAAGGAACAAGTGTCTGGATGAGTTAACACTAAGGTTGGAAGACTTCCGTTAGGGTTTCGAGAAGCTGATGAAATCTAGCACGTTTAGCAAAGGACGATGAAGTGCAGAAATACTTATAAGATAGGGTACTACAATGAATATGGTAGGTACCCTTTTCATTACTTAATGGTAACCACCCTAGAAAAAACCACCACAAAAACACGACTTAAAAAAGGTAGCAACAGAGGAAAGAAGTATGGAACACAAACAAACAGAAACAAATGATAGAAAAACAAAAGAAAAGAATCAAACTAGATACAAAACTAACAGAAAGCAATTTATAAAATGGCAGTAGGGAACCCACAAGTGTCAATAATTACACTAAATGTAAATGGATTAAACTTACCAATAAAGAGACACAGAGTAGCAGAATGGATTAAAAAAGAAAATCCAACTATATGCTGCCTACAAGAAACACATCTAAGCAACAAGGATAAAAACAAATTCAAAGTGAAAGGCTGGAAAACAATACTCCAAGCAAACAACACCCAAAAAAAAGCAGGTGTAGCAATACTCATATCTGATAATGCTGACTACAAGACAGAAAAAGTACTCAAAGACAAAAATGGTCACTTCATAATGATTAAGGGGACACTGAATCAAGAAGACATAACAATCCTTAATATATATGCACCAAACCAAGGAGCACCAAAATATATAAGACAGCTACTTATTGACCTTAAAACAAAAACTAACAAAAATACAATCATACTTGGAGACCTCAATACTCCGCTGACGGCTCTAGATCGGTCATCCAAACAGAGAATCAATAAAGATATAGTGGCCTTGAACGAAATACTAGAACACCTGGATATGATAGACATCTACAGGACACTTCATCCCAAAGCGACAGAGTATACATTTTTCTCTAGTGTACATGGAACATTCTCAAGAATTGACCATATGTTGGGCCACAAAGACAATATCAGCAAATTTAGAAAAATTGAAATTGTACCAAGCATATTTTCTGATCATAAAGCCTTGAAACTAGAATTCAACTGTAAAAAAGAGGGGGAAAAACCCACAAAAATGTGGAAACTAAACAACATACTTCTAAAAAATGAATGGGTCAAAGAAGAAATAAGCGCAGAGATCAAAAGATACATACAGACAAATGAAAATGAAAATACGACATATCAGAATCTCTGGGATGCAGCAAAAGCAGTAATAAGAGGAAAGTTCATATCACTTCAGGCCTATATGAACAAACAAGAGAGAGCCGAAATAAACCACTTAACTTCACACCTTAAGGAACTAGAAAAAGAAGAACAAAGACAACCCAAAACCAGCCGAAGAAAGGAGATAATAAAAATCAGAGCAGAAATAAATGAAATAGAGAACAGAAAAACTATAGAAAAAATCAATAAAACAAGGAGCTGGTTCGTTGAAAAGATCAACAAAATTGACAAACCCTTAGCAAGACTCACCAAGGAAAAAAGGCACAGGACTCAAATAAATAAAATCCAAAATGAAAGAGGAGAGATCACCACAGACATCATAGATATACAAAGAATTATTGTAGAATACTATGAAAAATTATATGCCACCAAATACAACAATCTAGAAGAAATGGATAAATTCCTAGAACAATACAACCTTCCTAGACTGAGTCATGAAGAAGCAGAAAGCCTAAACAGACCAATCAGCAGGGAGGAAATAGAAAAAACTATTAAAAACCTCCCCAAAAATAAAAGTCCAGGCCCAGACGGTTATACTAGTGAATTCTATCAAACATTCAAAGAAGACTTGGTTCCTATTCTACTCAAAGTCTTACAAAAAATTGAAGAAGAAGCAATACTTCCAAACACATTTTATGAGGCCAACATAACCCTCATACCAAAACCTGGCAAGGATGGCACAAAGAAAGAAAACTACAGACCAATATCTCTAATGAATACAGATGCTAAAATTCTAAACAAAATACTGGCAAACCGAATACAACAACATATTAAAAAAATAATACATCATGATCAAGTGGGATTCATCCCAGAATCTCAAGGATGGTTCAACATACGCAAAATGGTTAACGTAATACACCATATCAACAAAACAAAGAACAAAAACCACATGATCTTATCAATAGATGCAGAAAAGGCTTTTGATAAAATACAACACAATTTTATGTTTAAGACTCTCAACAAAATGGGTATAGAAGGAAAATATCTCAACATGATAAAGGCCATATATAATAAACCATCAGCCAACATCATTTTAAACGGCAAAAAACTGAGGACTTTCTACCTTAAATCAGGAACAAGACAGGGTTGTCCACTCTCTCCACTCTTATTTAACGTGGTGCTAGAAGTTCTGGCCAGAGCAATCAGACAAGACAAAGAAATAAAAGGCATCCATATTGGAAAAGAAGAAGTAAAGGTATCACTTTTTGCTGATGATATGATCCTATGCATCGAAAACCCAAAGGACTCCACAAAAAGATTATTAGAAACAATAAACCAATACAGTAAGGTCGCAGGATACAAAATTAACATACAGAAGTCCATAGCCTTTCTCTATGCCAACAATGAAATATTAGAAAACGAACTCAAAAAAATAATCCCCTTCACGATTGCAACAAAAAAAATAAAATACCTAGGAATAAACATAACAAAGAATATAAAGGACCTATATAATGAAAATTACAAAGCATTGTTAAGGGAAATCGAAAAAGATACAATGAGATGGAAAAATATTCCTTGTTCTTGGATAGGAAGAATAAATATAATCAAAATGGCCATATTACCCAAAGCAATATACAAATTTAATGCAATTCCCATCAAAATCCTTATGAGATTTTTTAAAGAAATGGAACAAAAAATCATCAGATTTATATGGAACTATAAAAAACCCCGAATAGCCAAAACAATCCTAAGGAAAAAGAATGAAGCTGGGGGCATTACAATACCTGACTTTAAACTATATTACAGGGCCACAATAATCAAAACAGCATGGTATTGGCAGAAAAATAGACACTCAGACCAATGGAACAGAATAGAAAGCCCAGAAATAAAACCACATATATATGGTCAAATAATCTTTGATAAAGGGGCCAACAACACACAATGGAGAAAAGAAAGCCTCTTCAATAAATGGTGTTGGGAAAACTGGAAAGCCACATGCAAAAGAATGAAACTCGACTACAGCCTGTCCCCGTGTACTAAAATTAATTCAAAATGGATCAAAGACCTAAATATAAGACCTGAAACAATAAAGTACATAGAAGAAGACATAGGTACTAAAATCATGGACCTGGGTTTTAAAGAACATTTTATGAACTTGACTCCAATGGCAAGAGAAGTGAAGGCAAAGATAAATGAATGGGAATACATCAGAATAAAAAGTTTTTGCTCAGCAAGAGAAACTGATATCAAAATAAACAGACAGCCAACTAAATGGGAAATGATATTTTCAAACAACAGCTCAGATAAGGGCCTAATTTCCAAAATTTACAAAGAACTCATAAAACTCAACAACAAACAAACAAACAATCCAATAAAAAAATGGGAAGAAGACATGAATAGACACTTCTCCCAGGAAGAGATACAAATGGCCAACAGATATATGAAAAAATGCTCAGCTTCATTAGTTATTAGGGAAATGCAAATCAAAACTACAATGAGATACCACCTCACACCTGTTAGATTAGCTATGATCAACAAGACGGGTAATAGCAAATGTTGGAGAGGCTGTGGAGAAAAAGGAACCCTCATTCACTGTTGGTGGGACTGTAAAGTAGTACAACCATTATGGAGGAAAGTATGGTGGTTCCTCAAAAAACTGCAAATAGAACTACCTTATGACCCAGCAATCCCTCTACTGGGTATATACCCCAAAACCTCAGAAACATTGATACGTGAAGACACATGTAGCCCCATGTTCATTGCAGCACTGTTCACAGTGGCCAAGACATGGAAACAACCAAAAAGCCCTTCAATAGAAGACTGGATAAAGAAGATGTGGCACATATACACTATGGAATACTACTCAGCCATAAGAAACGATGACATCAGATCATTTACAGCAAAATGGTGGGATCTTGATAACATTATAAGGAGTGAAATAAGTAAATCAGAAAAAAACAAGAACTACATGATTCCATACATTGGTGGAACATAAAAATGAGACTAAGAGACATGGACAAGAGTGTGGTGGTTACCAGGGGTGGGGGGAGGGAGGACAGGGGGAGAGTTAGGGGGAGGGGGAGGGGCACAGAGAACTAGATAGAGGGTGGCGAAGGACAATCTGACTTTGGGCGAGGGGTATGCAACATAATTTAATGACAAAATAACCTAGACATGTTTTCTTTGAATATATGTACCCTGATTTATTAATGTCATCCCATTACCATTAATAAAAATTTATTAAAAAATAAATAAATAAATAAATAAATAATGCACCCATAAAAAAAAAAAAAAAAAAAAAAAAAAGAAATCTAGCACGTTTTACTGGTTGGTGTCCAGCAACAGTAGTATGTTAATGGCCTGGCTTGTTAAAATCTAACTGTCTGCCATGAGGCAATGGAAATGGCAAAACCTGTGTCACACAGTAGTAGATACAATTTCTGACACTACATGGATGAACTAAAATTGCCTTTTACAATGTGAGAATTGTCTCAGATTTTTAATAGTGTTAATATACTGATATTATAATCCGATGTAATTAAAACACACACATCAGATTGGCTGGGGAGGTAGTAAAGCAATACATAAAATATTATCCAAAATTCAAGCCCACCACCAACGTAGGTCATATGCAAACATTTATTTTAATGCTATTTAAAATATCCTTGAGATTAGGGATGCAAAAAGTCCCCTTCAAGTACAAAGTTACCTGGTTCAGTTCTAGCCAGCCTTCTGCTAATCATCCCTTCCAGATCCAGGAGAGAGGGCTGATCACATTGATAATCAAGATTTGCTAAAACAAAACAAAAAAAATCTTCTGACTCATCAGGTAGTAGCTGGAAAGCCTTAGATACACACTGTGGAGTTTTGTGAGTCTATAGATATCCTTCTTACTTTTAAACCTGTTCTCTTGAATTTGACTGTGGAATTTCAGTGCTCCTCTTCTCATAACTCTACTTTCAGAGAAAGAATCACAAACAGAGACAATAATAAGCATCTATCACAAGAATAATAGTTTTAGAAGAAACACCAGGAGAGGCTATGGATGACACTGAGCTGCTTTTATGGTAGGGCCCTTGCTGGCCATGTGCCTTTTGCTCTCAGCTCCATTTCTTAGGGAACTCCATTCTTCAGGCTCTATGGCCCTGTGGCCCACCAATGGTTTGGCCAACAGGAGGCACTGGTGCAGGGCTGAAGACAGAGGCAGATTAAGGCTGGTTGAAGCTCTAGGCACAGAAGAAAATATTAGGCCCCTTTAAAAAAAGAGAGAGGGGGCCCTGGCCGGTTGGCTCAGCGGTAGAGCATTGGCCTGGCGTGCGGGGGACCCGGGTTCGATTCCCGGCCAGGGCACATAGGAGAAGCCCCCATTTGCTTCTCCACCCCCCACCCCCTCCCTCCTCCCTGTCTCTCTCTTCCCCTCCCGCTTCCCCTCCCGCAGCCAAGGCCTCCATTGGAGCAAAGATGGCCCGGGCGCTGGGGATGGCTCCTTGGCCTCTGCCCCAGGCGCTAGAGTGGCTCTGGTCGCGGCAGAGCGACGCCCCGGAGGGGCAGAGCATCGCCCCCTGGTGGGCAGAGCGTCGCCCCTGGTGGGCGTGCCGGGTGGATCCCGGTCGGGCGCATGCGGGAGTCTATCTGACTGTCTCTCCCCGTTTCCAGCTTCAGAAAGAAAAAGAAAAAGAAAAAAATAAAAATAAAAAATAAAAAAAGAGAGAGGGGAAATATAAATACATGTTAACCATATTTTTTAAATAAATAAAAATACTATGTACTATTAATGTTAAAAATTGCACATATGAAATCAAACTTGGTGGTGTTAGCAAAAACTGTAAAGTTGGGGTTTTGCGGGGCCCTTCAGAAGTCAGGGCCCAGGGCGTGTGCCCGGTGCGCCTGCCGGTAAACCCACTTCTGGCTGAAGGACGTGAGGACAGAAGCAGGGTGCTGCTGCTCTGTCTGCCCTGGGTAACTGGTGGGGCTGGTCTCGCTGGCGGCTCACTCTCTGCAGCAGAGCCCCTCTCTTCTTCCCCTCAGCTCCCACCAGACAGCCTGCTAGGATTCCAGCTTCCAGCAGGTAGTCCCAAAGCCAGGGCTTTGGCTACTCACCTTTTCCTCTCTCTTGTCTGAGGGCTTGTACTTACTTCCATTTGTTTCTAATCTCATGTCCTGTTTGGTTTTTCAGCTCTTTCATTGCCTGTGTAACAATTCCCTATATTAAATCATCTCTGTTGGAATAATTGGTGGTTTCTTGCCTGGACCCTAAATGACACAGGGATACAAAAGCAACATGTGTATTCCAAAGTTACAGAATTACATAATTAATTGAGTAAATTGGATAGTCCAATAAGCACTCACAGAAGGCAGAGATGAGAGAGCCCTAGAAATTAAGCTCTCCTGTGGTTCATCATGATTCCCAGTGATCTTTCTTCTAGATCTTGACCTTTCAGCCTCAGCTTCTGTAAGTAATAGCCTTTTCTTGTTAGTATTAGCCAGGCAAATTTTTGAGGACTTATTATGTTATGGCATTCTTGGCATCAGATGCTAGTTAGTCAATTCACAGGATGCTTTGCCTATTCATTGGTTTTCCTCATTTACGGTCTAATGGGCCCTGACCCCATAAGGTCTGAACACAATGGTAATGATAGCTGACATTAATTGATGTCAGGCAATAAGGAACCTTTAATCAGTTATCTCATTTAATTTCTAAAACAACCTCTTAAGTTGTATGCTATTATTATCTCCATTTTTAAGATGGGAAATTTAAGGCTTAGAAATTAAATATTCTCTCTCCAAGCACAATTTCTTACTGCTGCAACTTCTGTGAGGGTTGCCTCTTCACTGGTCCAGTCCCTCCTAGAAGGCCCGGGTGTTGGAGGTTCTGGTAGATACTGAGGATGGAGGATTCATAGGAGGGAGCTAGATTATGGAAAGGCTTGCAAATCAAGGCCAGGAGGTTCCTTTGAACAGTCATTGGATTCTCCACTAAGTGAACGATATTAGTACAAAGCATAACCTTTGTAGTTAGGAACAATCCACTCAGTTTCAATTCTTTATAAGAACGGTGTCAGCCCTGGTCAGAGAGCTCGGGTGGTTAAAGCATAGTCTCAAAGCACTGAGGTGGCTGTTTTGATCCCTGGCCAGGGCACACATAAGAACAACTCAATGTTCCTGTCTCTCTGTCTCTCTTCCTGCCTCTTTGGAAAAAACATGGTCTTGGCCCGCTTCTGGAAGGATCTGAAGATCTTCTCTTATTTAAAATGAATAATACCAACACCATGTTCACAGTTTCCATAGGAGCACCATTATTTGAAGCCCATTTATAATTTTTTTTAATTTTTTTTAAAGGCAGAGTTACTAGATTTAGAAACAGAGTAATCACACCTAACCAAAATAAATATCATTACCATATACCTCCACCTCCATCTCCACATAAAATGTACAGAAAAACAGTTCTGGTTTACTGGTTGCCCAACCATAGGCCAGTGCACTGCAGTGATCATTCCTGTGTGTTATGTTGAAAAGAGTAAATATTCAGTTCTTACACAGAGCGGTACAATTGTCTTTTTATATAGACACTTGCTAAGGTTTTCTTGTTGTTTATTTGTTTTAATTGTATCTGTTGAAAGTAGGAGTGTCAAGTGTTTTTAATAAGTCAGCAAATAGCAAAATTAAGCATACAATTCACAATGAACACACACACACACACACACACTCACACACACATTCCATTTACACAGTGTGGGTTCTGACTTAACTCCCTGTACTTTGTTGGAAGGCAGAGAATGCAGACCTGCACCTCTACGCGGCAATGAGGCTCCATTATGGAGAATGACAGCTGAAATATAGAATTTTAAAAATAGAGCCTAATGAGAACATCAGCCTGTTATCAAGCCCAGCAGTGCCAAGCTACAGGCTCTTCAGTGGGCAGATTATGGAAAGGAGGCGACATGGCCACTGCTGACATTAGCCCTTTAAAATCCTGCCAGCTCCTTGAAGCAAAGCGTTTCTGCAGAAGATTGAGTCTGAAGTTAGAAAAATAGAAAAACAACACAATTTCATATTTGATGTATAGCAAAAACACAAAGGAAAAATGTCTTTTGTTCCCTTGTAACCAGGAAGTCATCAAATTATCAGGAGTAAATTTGAGCATCCTTGGTTTAGAATTTGAATACTTTAATGTCTCATTTCATACAATGAGAAGGGAGTCTGAGAAAAGGTAAAAGGTACGTTTGAAGCTGGTTTGGTTTCAAAGCTTAAATTAATTTCCTTAATTTCCAAAATTCACAGTGTTGTGAACCAAGCACTGCTGGAAAACCTATGCTTTTCTCTAGCTCTGCAAACTTGGGCACGTAATTTGTTGGGAGATTTTTGTTTTGTTTTAGAAATTAAATTTAATGGGGTGACATTGATCAATAAGAGTACATAGGTTTCAGGTGAACATGTCTAAAGTGTTTGAACTGTGGATTGTGTTGTGTGCCCATCACCCAAAGTCAAATCATTTTCTGTCACTAAAGAGTTGTCTCTCTTTACTCCCCCCGGCCCCCTTCCCCTGCGTAACCACTTCACTCTTATCTATGTCCATGGGTCTCAGCTTTATGTCCCACCTATATGGAATCATACAATTCTTAGTTTTTTCTGATTTAATTATTTCACTCAGTGTAATGTTCTCGAGGTCCATCCATGTTATTGCAAATGGCAATATATCATCATTTCTTATGGTTGAGTAATAGTCCATTGTATATATTTATTACATCTTCATTAGCATGTACTTTGATTCAATTTATCAAATGAGCATGTCAATCTTGCCTTGTAGTCAGGGAAAATTATCAGTCATTGTGCTCTGGTATGCATCTACATGACTGCACCAAATGTTAAAATATGTAAATATTTACATAGTCATGTGTCTCAGAATCACTGCAGTGCTAGTTAGAAATGTCTCACTACCTGAGAGCCTGTTCAGGAGGCTGAGGGTGCCTAAGCATCTCGTCTGAGTAAGTATTGTAATGCATGATACTGTTACTGCTGATCTCTATTGCTGTGTTCTCAGGACTCTGTGTGGGACTCACTGGTCTGTCCTCTGTGCCTTGTACAGAGCTTGGCACATAGCAGGGTGTCAGAAAAATGTGTTAAACATGACGGTCATTCTCAGTCCCACCAGTGTTCTCAGGCGAATGCAAACAACCTTTACTTCTGATAACAAAGGTGACCTTTCCCCATCTTAATGTAAACAGTATACTTTCAAAATTCAAGGCCCACTAAACTACATCAATAACGTATTATACAAAAATTGTCATGGTCAAATAAATTTGAAAATGCTCTGTTTATGAGATACAATGCAAGCTACCAATAAAATTTACCCTCCATGATTGTCTCTAAGGTAAATGTTAACTGATTTCTTCATGAAAATTATATTCTTTAAATAAATGCTTTAAATTTTTATATATTTTTTTCTTAACTCTAAAGGTAAACCTCGGAAAATATAAAAACTGGAGCACAGTTTTCTTTAGCTTTTGTAGCTGTAGGCTGTGATAAATTAATATAGTGGAGGCTAATGGAGAAAATTTTGGAGTTACACATTTGAAAATAATAATTAAAAAGCATGTATTAAACTTTTTTTTTTTTAGTGAGATGAGGGGAGGCAGAAACAGACTCCTGCATGTGCTCCAACCAGGATCCACTTGCAAGCCCACTAGGGGGCAATATTTTGACCATCTGGGGCCCTTGCTCCATCGCAACCAAAGTCATGTTTTAGCAGCTGAGGTGGAGGACACAGAGCTGTCCTCAGCACCTCAGCACCCGGGGCCAACTCACTCTAAACGTTCTAATTGAGCCTGGGCTGCAGGAGGGAAAGAGGAGAGAGAGACAGAGAGACAGAGAGAGAGAGAGAGAGAGAGAGAAGTGAGGGGGAGGGGTGGAGAAGCAGATGGGCGCTTCTTCTGTGTGCCCTGACTGGGAATCGAATCCAGGACATTCACACTCCAGGCCGATGCTCTACCACAGAGCCACCAGCCAGGGCCTTTAAACTTTTTATATCTAAGGTTAGAATGGTGCAATATCTTCAGAAGGTGGGTTTCTGCTGAATGTTTCTTCTTATTTTTAGTATTTAAACAAAAAAACCCAAGGCACTACTATTTCTAAGACAAGTCTTGAATCACCTTTGCAAATGCTGAATGTTATTAACTCATTTTTTTTTTATTACTGTAGAGTTGGGAATACACTCCAAACCAAACATGATGAAACAACTCCCATGCAGAAAGACTGCGTTTCCAAAGTAGTGTCCTCAGCTCGATGTAGATAATTGAATGTAGCCAAGCAGGTCTCTGGGATGGTCATTAGTGCTAATGGGAAGGATATGGCCAAGGCTTATAACAGGTGCGTAGCTTCTGAAGAGTTAGATTATTTGAGGGGCCCAATTAGCCTCTGAGTGAGCAACAATTTTAGTGCTTGCCATTTGAGGACCTCTCCTCTTTCAGAGTTCCTTCCTGTCATTTTTAGTTGGTCTTCATGCCATCTTTTGAAAGCAGAATAATTCTCTTCAGATGGATAAAATGGTAAATTGTTTCACAATAACTACAGGGGTGGCAGAAAGAGCTGAAAGGTCCTCAAGTACTTTCCTTATTCTTTTGAGATCCAGAGAGTGGGACTGAATACAAACAAGTCATGTCATTAAATAGTGAATGGCAGAGAAGTTTGGACTTCACTTTAGGAATTCAGCAACAGAGATGGCTCCCTGCCAAGGGCTTTGATTGGTCACTAGAGTCTGGATTTGGTGGAGACCAATTCTGGCAACTTGAGGTTGGATGAGGTAAAACATATGACAGAACACAAAAGTACAGGGGAAGCCTAATGTTTGTATTCTGATATGGCCTCATAACTTATGGTACAATGGGGATCCCTTCTCTAACACAGCTCTCCTGTCTGCTAAATGGGTAACAAATTCAAAGTGTTGAAGCTTAATTACTTAGTACATGCAAACCAAACTTGTAATTGTCTTAGGCTGTTCACTACTCAGAAGCAGAAGAAGATACAGCACCCCATTCACTGAGTTAGAGGGCAGAGAATCGTAGCATTTTTAAGCATCTCAAACCAACTGTCATTACTAGCCTTGAATGGGAATTAACCACAACAGACATGTTTAAATGACTGATGTTTGCCCTAAATCGAGCGAATGATGCTTTTCAATCATCTAAGTCAGTGGTAGTCAACCTGGTACCTACCGCCCACTAGTGGGTGTTCCAGCTTTCCTGGTGGGCGGTAGCAGAGCAACCAAAATATAAATAAAAAAGATAGATTTAACTATAGTAAGTTGTTTTATAAAGATTTATTCTGCCAAACTTAGCGAAAATTTGACATAAAGTACTTGATAAGTAATTATTATTATATGCTTTAACTTGCTGTAACTCTGCTTTATAAATTTTATAAAGTAAAGTTACTTCCCTACTTTATAAATCACCATTACTGTGGAACCGGTGGGCGGTTAGAAAATTTTACTACTAACAGAGATACAAAAGTGGGTGGTAGGTGTAAAAAGGTTAACTACTCCTGGTCTAAGTGATTAGACCTGTGTACATCTACAGACACAGATAAGTTCAAAATAGGAAGCTTTCTATGAAATGAATTTGGGGAAAACAGTAGCTAAAGTCTAAACATATATTATCTAACGTTGGAAATAAATCTGTTTCTTTGATGGCATAGCAGATGAAGTAACTGACTTTTAGGGGCTATTTTGTGTAAATGTATACATAAAAGATATTTACTCTGAAGTAAAAAGTGTTGGTTGCTCAATGTGTGTGTGTGTGTGTGTGTGTGTGCGCGCGCGCGCGCGCACGCGTGTTTGCACGCAGCACACACTGGTTGAATTTGTTCATTGATCTGTGGTAGGCACCTTGAATTTAAGAACTCTGTTTTTAATACCTGCATAAGAATAAGTACTTAGTGGATTCTTGTTAATGGTTTTTATTGTTGGTGCAGTAACTAATTGTAGCTTCTAATGTAATTACTAATGTAAAACAGCTTTGTCAGAGCCACTGAGCACAGAAATATGTTAGGTCAGTGCTCTGCAGTCCTCCACAGTAACACAGGACTCTTGTCTTGGTCTTCATAGCTTTTGATTCTGATTCTTTTCCTCATCTATTTGTCCAAATATAGGCTAAAAAAAGTTTCTATCCTACTTACTGGGAAAACAGCTGTGTTAGGTTTGTTTGCTTACACTTTGTGATTAGCTGTGAACATGTGGCAGAGACATATGTGTACAGTCTATGCAAGGCTACAGGTGCTTTAACTCAGGGCAGAATGCGGATCACCTGCCAGCCACTGCGAGGGGCCATTTTGCTGTTTGTTCACCTGCTGCCATGAGAAGTGGTTTCCCCTGCCTATTTGCTCGTCCTCTGATGCAAAATTCTATTAAACCGGAATGGCTCAATGCTTTCTGGCTCTGCAGTTTCTCTACTACTTGCCCAAATCCAACGTGAACCTGACTAGCCTTGGCCACTGGCATTACACTACTTTGCCTAACCAGATTTAACCAGTGGTCATCATTAGCCTTCTGAGAGGCAGATACCAAAAACTGTAGTGTGCTACTAACTAGAGCTGGGCCCAGCCCACACTCCAATCCCTCAGTCTTTCCTTATGACTATGGTCACAGCTGTGATTTCAGGTATCTAGTTCCATACGTGAGTCTGAAACCAGTTTCCTTCATTTGCCAAGGTAGGATGTGGAGACCATGGGAGTGTGACCCTCCAATCACAGGGAGAACTACTGACTAAGCCCCAGCTGCTCTCCAATAAGATGCATCACTGTGCTTGGACTGAAGCCACACTTCCCATGACCAGTGATTGTGTGTGGCAAAGATGCTGAGTCAGGAGCATCTTTGGAGGCACAGAACTCCTCTGATGGTGACTTGGCTTGAGAACTACCCAATGGCCTTGACAAAGTTTCCTTAGAACTGCACTTAGATCTTCCATCTCTCCTTCATCACGGACAGATTTGCAATAAGTTCTGATGGCTCCCCCAACCATTACCCCTGATAAACTTCTATACATTTAATCCTGTCTTAGCATCTGTTTCTGAAAGCACCCAGACTAATATATGAAAGGTATGCTTTTACATGAGGAATGGTACATTGTATATAGGGATGCCAATCTTATGAGGCATTCTGGAACTGGGACAGTCCTTCAGAGTTGTCTCACTGTCTCAGTGGTATGAGAATGACTCTGAAGGCACAGGGTTGCGGGCAAAAGTGCTGCCCCTCCTGTTTTCTGTACCTACGATGAATGTTGCTGATTGATCGTGCCTCTGTGTGAAACAGAGCAGTGTTGTATTAGCAACAACGGCCACGGGTACAAGTGCTTGTGGTGGAGTCGACTCCAGGCATTTGCCATTCTGTTTCAGACCTGTCAGCCTCTTATCAGGATGCCTTTGTCAAGATTTCCTCATGCGTCCCATGAGTCTGTGCTGGTTGGGGCAGGTCATGCTATCTTTTATCCCCTCTACACTCGCCATTGACCGCACACTATCACTACATAGCAGGTCATTTTCTACCATTTTTAACTTTCTATTAAATATATTTAAATTTTTAATTAAATACATGCATGTGTATGACTTTAAACATCGTGTGTAAGCAATACTTAAGGTTTATAATTTAAAAAGCCATCCCTTCGATCAGGGGTTCTCAAAGTGTGCGACAGGGTGCACTGGTGCACCCTGGAAGATTTCCAGGTGCACCCTATGGTATTCCAGAGAAATATGTTCCTGTTGGGGACCAAACAACCAACCGGGATTTTGTAGTTTAGATTTTTGGGGGACAGAGGTGTGGGGAATTGGCTGTAAGATGACAGTGTGCCCAACCCCCCACCTCACTTGCCTGATTAGGTTGCAAAAGGCTGTTAAGCTGTGGTGTTGGATTGTTTACACTACCCCTATATTCCCTGGAAAGACTGGAGGCAAGTTTCTTCTATCCTTTGTTTGTTGTAAAGATAGATGATATGTATGGTGGGGGTTTTCTGCACTCAACACAATTAAGAATAAAAACAGAGTAATTCTTCAATGTATTGATGAGGAAATGAGAGTTTGCCTTTCAAATATATGACCCAACATTGAAGAAATCGCTTCAATGTTTTTGACACATCAGTCTCATGTTTCTCATAAACACAAGAATGAAAAATCTTAATACATTTGCACCGGGACCTGCCAAATTTACTAAATCTTACTAAGAATGTTTCTGTATATATAAAAAGATAACTTTTTGGTGTTTTATTATTTTTTTTAACTCCTCTGTTTTATAAATTGTAAGAAGCATAACAAAAAATGTAACATAAAAATGTTTTTTAATGTCAGAATAAATTTAATTTTGTCATATTTATTTCATTTAATTACCATAAAAGCATGCTTGGACTTAATATTTTTTTCTTTACTATTTGACTTAATTATTATAACATATTTCTCAGAAATTTGTATATAGTATACCTACAATTATTTGTAGAATTTTAAATGCGCCCCTACTTGAAAAAGCTTGAGAACCACTGCCTTAGACCATCTTTCATTTCTATCCCCTGGAAGCAAACCCCTCTTAAATTGTAGCTATCGGCCCTGGCCGGTTGGCTCAGCGGTAGAGCGTCGGCCTGGCGTGCGGGGGACCCGGGTTCGATTCCCGGCCGGGGCACATAGGAGAGGCGCCCATTTGCTTCTCCACCCCTCCCCCTCTCCTTCCTCTCTGTCTCTCTCTTCCCCTCCCGCAGCCAAGGCTCTATTGGAGCAAAGATGGCCCGGGCGCTGGGGATGGCTCCTTGGCCTCTGCCCCAGGCGCTAGAGTGGCTCTGGTCGCGGCACGGCGACGCCCCAGAGGGGCAGAGCGTCGCCCCCTGGTGGGCAGAGCGTCGCCCCTGGTGGGCGTGCCGGGTGGATCCCGGTCGGGTGCATGCGGGAGTCTGTCTGACTGTCTCTCCCCGTTTCCAGCTTCAGAAAAATACAAAAAAAAAAAAAAAATTGTAGCTATCTCTCTTAGATTTTCTTCCATATTTATTTCTTCTTTTTTTAAATTTTACAGAGAGGCAGGGAGAAAGAGACAGAGCAACAAGAACATCGATCTGTTTCTGTATGTGCCCTGGCAGGGAATTGAACCAGCAACCTCTGCGTTTCAGGTCCATGCTCCAACCAACCGAGCTATCCAGTCAGGGCTTTCCATATTTTCTTTCTTTTTTTTTTTAAACAATTTTTAAACAAGTTTATTGAGATGCAATTCACATACCATATGTTTCATAAATTTAAAGTATATGACTCAGTGAATAGATGGGCATTCATAACCACAATAGCACTTTCTTTTATTATTATTATTATTTTTGGTTAATTATTGGTTAATTTTTTTATTTATGATTTCAATTTGTGTTTACATAGATTCAAGTGTCCCACCGAATATATCTCCCCCCACCCCCTTATTCACCCTCGGACCCCCCCATGCCCCCTCCCCCAATGCCTTCCCCCCTTCCCTCCAGGATTTGCTGTCCTGTTCTCTATAATGCTGTGTTATGTATATATAATTTCATTAATATTTTTCCCTTTTCTGATCCCCTCTTCTCTTCTAATTTCCCACTAACCATTTTCCCCCTGGTCCCTTTGATCCCACATTTGCCTCTATTCTGTTGCTCAGTTCACATTGTTTATTGGATTCCTCAAATGAATGAGGTCATATGGTATTTTTCTTTCTCTGCCTGGCTTATTTCAATTAGCATAATAGTATTCAGGTCCATCCATGTTGTCACGAAAGGTAAGATTTTCTTTTCCCTCATGGCTGCGTAGTATTCCATTGTATATATGTACCACTGCTTTTTAATCCACTTGTCCACTGATGGACACTTGGGCTATTTCCAGATCTTGCCTATTGTAAACAATGCTGCAATAAACATGGGAGTGCATATCTTCTTTAGAATCAGTGATTTGGTATTCTTAGGATATATTCTTAAAAGTGGAATAGCTGAGACAAAGGGCAGTTTCCTTTTTAATTTTTTGAGGAATCTCCATACTATTTTCCACAGAGGCTGCACCAGTCTGCATTCCCACCAGCAGTCCAGGAGGGTTCCCTTTTCCCTGAACCCTCTCCAGCACTTATTATGTGTTGTTTTGTTGATAAGCACCATTCTGACTGGTGTGAGGTGGAATCTCATTGTGGTTTTAATTTGCATTTCTCTAATGATTAATGATGAACATTTTTTCATCTGCCTATTGACAATCTGTATGTCCTTTTTGGAGTAGTGTCTATTCATTTCTTTTGCCCATTATTCAATTGGATTGTTTATCTACCTGCTGTTGAGTTTTATAAGTTCTTTATAAATTTTGGTTATTAACCCTTTATCAGACGTATTGGCGAATATATTCTCCCATTGTGTGGTTTGTCTTTTTATTTTGTTAATGGTATCTTTTGCTGTGCAAAAGCTTTTTAGTTTCATATAGTCCCATTTGTTTATCCTGTCCTTTATTTCACTTGACCATGGAGATAAATCAGCAAAAATATTGCTACAAGAGATATCGAAAAGTTTACTGCCTATGTTTTCTTCCAAGATGTTATGGTTTCACGACTTATATTTAAGTCATTTATCCATTTTGAGTTTACCTTTGTGAATGGTGTAAGTTGGTGATCCAGTTTCATTTTTTTGCAAGTACCTGTCCAATTTTCCCAACACTATTTGTTAAAGAGACTGTCTTTACTCCATTGTATGCTCTTACCTCCTTTGTCAAATATCAATTGTCTATATAGGTGTGGGTTTATTTCTGGGTTCTCTGTTCTGTTCCATTGATCTGTATGCCTGTTCTTATGCCAGTAACAAGCTGTTTTGAGTACAAGGGCCTTGTAGTATAACTTGATATCAGGAAGTGTGATTACCCCACACTTTATTCTTCTTTTTCAGGATTGCTGAGGCTATTAGTGTTCTTTTTTAGTTCCATATATATTTTTGGAATATTTGTTTTATATCTTTGAAGTATGTCATTGGTATTTTAATAGGAATTGCATTGAATTTATAGATTGCTTTGGGTAATATAAACATTTTAATGATGTTTATTATTCCTATCCATGAATACAGTATATGCTTCCATTTGTTTGTATCATCCTTGATTTCCCTTAACAATGTTTTATAATTTTCTCAGTACAAGTCTTTAACCTCTTTCGTTAAATTTACTCCTAGGTACTTTTTTTTGTTGTTGCAATAGTGAAGGGAATTGTTTTCTTAATTTCTCTTTCAGAAAGTTCATTGTTGACCCTGGCCGGTTGGCTAAGTGGTAGAGCATCAGCCTGGCTTGCGGAAGTCCAGCGTTCAATTCCCGGCCAGGGCACACAGGAGAAGCACCTATCTGCTTCTCCACCCCTCCCCCTCTCCTTCCTCTCTGTCTCTCTCTTCCCCTCCCACAGCCGAGGCTCCATTGGAGCAAAGATGGCCTGGGCGCTGGGGATGGCTCCTTGGCCTCTGCCCCAGGCGCTAGAGTGGCTCTGGTCACAACGAGCGACGCCCCGGAGGGGCAGAGCATCACCCCCTGGTGGGCAGAGCATCGCCCCCTGGTGGGCGTGCCGGTGGATCCTGGTCAGGCACATGCGGGAGTCTGTCTGACTGTCTCTCCCCGTTTCCAGCTTCAGAAAAATACAAAAAAAAAAAAAAAAAAAAAAAAAAAAAAAAAAAAAAAAAAAAAGTTCATTGTTGGTGTATAAAAATGCCACTGATTTCTGAATATTGATTTTATATCCTGCCACCCTACTGAATTCATTTATCATGTCCAGTTGTTTTTTGACTGGGACTTTAGGGTTTTCTATGTACAGTATCATATCATCAGCAAATAATGATAGTTTTATTTCTTCTTTTCCAATTTGGATGCCTTTTATCCCTTCTTCTTGTCTGATTGCTGTGGCTAGGACTTCCAGAACTATGTTGAATAAGAGTGATGAAAGGGACACCCCTGCCTTGTTCCTGATCTTAAGGGGATTGCTTTTAATTTTTGCCCATTGAGTATGATGTTGGCTGTGGGTTTGTCATAGATGGCCTTTATCATGTTGAGGTATGTTCCCTGTATCCCCACTTTGCTGAGAGTTTTGATCATGAATGGGTGCTGAATTTTATCAAATGCTTTTTCTGCATCTATGGATATTATCATGTGATTTTTATCCTTTCTTTTGTTTATGTGTTTAATCACACTGATTGATTTGTGGACGTTGTACCAGCCTATTCTCCCTAGAATAAATCCCACCTGATCATGATGTGTGATTTTTGTCATGTATTGCTATCCGGTTTGCTAATATTTTGTTGAGAATTTTGGCATCTAAGTTCACCAGGGATATCGGTCTATAGTTTTCTTTCTTTGTAGTGTCTTTGCCTGGTTTTGGAATCAGTATTACGCTTGCCTCATAAAAGGAGTTTGGAAGACTTCCCTCCTCTTGAATTTTTAAAAACAGCTTGAGAAGGATAGGAGTTCTTCTTTGAATATTTGGTAGAATTCGCCTGTGAAACCATCTGGCCCAGGACTTTTTTGTTGGGAGTTTTTGATAACTGTTTCAATCTCATTTGATGAAATCAGTCTGTTTTGGTTTTTTGATTCTTCTATATTGATTTTTGAAAGATTATATGTTTCAGGGAATTTGGCCATTTTGCCTAGGTTGTCTAATTTTATGGCATACACTTCATAGTATTTTCTTACAATCCTTTGTATTTCTGCTGTGTCAGTTATTACTTCTCCTGTGTCATTTCTAATTTTATTTATTTGAGTCCTCTCTCTTTTTTTTCTTGGTGAGTCTGGTTAAAGGTTCACCAATTTTGTTTACCTTTTCAAAAAACAAGCTCTTGGTTTCACTGATATTCTGTATTTTTTTTAGCCTCTATGTCATTTATTTTCACTCTGATCTTTATTATTTCCTTCCTTTTACTTCCTCTGGGTTTTACTTGCTGTTCTTTTTCTAGTTCCTTAGATTCAGGGTTAAATTGTTTATTTGAGCTCATCCTAGCTTCTTAAGGTATGCCTGTAGTGCTATGAACTTCCCTCTCAGTACTGCTTTTGCTGTGTCCCATAAACTTTGAGTTGTTGTATGCTTGTTTTCACTGGTTTCAAAGAAATTTTTGAATTCTTCCTTGATCTCATTGTTAACCCATTTGTTACTTAATAACATGCTATTTAGTTTCCAAGTGTTTGAGTGTTTTTCAGTTTTTTTTATTGTAGTTGATTTATAGTTTCATGACATTGTGATTCGAGAAGATGCTTGATATGATTTCAATCTTCTTAAATTTGTTGAGACTCGTTTTGGGTCCTAACATGTGGTCTATCCTAGAGAATGTACCATGAGCACTTGAAAAAAGAGTGTATATTCTGCTGCTTTAGGGTGAAAGGTTCTGAAGATGTTTATTAAATCCAGTTGTGCTAGTGTGTCCTTTAAGTCTGTTGTTGCTTTATTGATTTTCTTTCATAAGGATCTATCCAGTGATGTTTATGGGATATTAAAATCCCCTACTATTATAGTATTGCTGTTGATCTCACCCTTTATGTCTATCAAAGTCTGCTTTATATATTTAGGTGCTCCTATATTAGGTGCATAGATATTTATAATGGTTATATCTTCCTGTTGATTGCTCCCTTTATTATTATGTAGTGACCTTCTTTATCCCTTACTATAGCCTTTGTTTTAAAGTCTATTTTGTCTGATAGATATAAGTATTGCTACCAGAACTTTTTTAATTTCAATTTGCATGAAATATTTTTTCCATCCCTTTACTTTCAGTCTATGTGTATCTTTTGTTTTGAGGTCGGTCTCTTGTAGACAGCATATGTATGGATCCTGTTTTCTTATCCACACAGCTACCGTATATCCTTTGATTGGAGCATTTAATCCATTTACATTTAAGGTTATTATTGTTATGTAGTTATTGCCATTTTATTCTTTAAATCTACATTCCTCTTTTACTAGATTCCCCCCCCCTTTGTTTTGTTTATAGCAGGTCCCTTAATATTTCTTGTAGCATTGGTTTGATTGTAATGAATTCCTTGAGGTTTTTTTTGTGTGTGTCTCTGGGAAACTTTTTATTTCTCCTTCAATTTTAAATGATAGTCTTCCTGGATAGAGAATTCTTGGTTGTAGACTCTTGTTTTTCAGCTTTTGAATATTTTTTGCCATTCCCTTCTGGCCTCTAATGTTTCTGTTGAGAAGTAAGATGTCATCATTATGGGGGCTCCTTTGTAGGTAATAGACTGCTTTTCTCTAACAGCTTTTAGTATTCTTTCTTTATCTTTTAATTTTTGTATTTTAACTATGATGTGTCTTGGTGTTGCCCTTTTTGGGTTCATTCTTTTTTTTTTTTTTTTTTTCATTTTTCTGAAGCTGGAAACAGGGAGAGACAGTCAGACAGACTCCCACATGCGCCCAACCGGGATCCACCCGGCACGCCCACCAGGGGCGGCGCTCTGCCCACCAGGGGGCGATGCTCTGCCCATCCTGGGCGTCGCCATGTTGTGACCAGAGCCACTCTAGCGCCTGAGGCAGAGGCCACAGAGCCATCCCCAGCGCCCGGGCCATCTTTGCTCCAATGGAGCCTTGGCTGCGGGAGGGGAAGAGAGAGACAGAGAGGAAAGCGCGGGGGAGGGGTGGAAAAGCAAATGGGCGCTTCTCCTGTGTGCCCTGGCCGGGAATCGAACCCGGGTCCTCCGCACGCTAGGCCGACGCTCTACCGCTGAGCCAACCGGCCAGGGCTTTGGGTTCATTCTTAATGGAACTCACTATGCTTCTTGAACTTGTGTGACTTTTTCTTTCATCAATTTAAGGACATTTTCAGCTATGATTTCTTCAATCAGATTCTCTATTCTATGTTTTTTCTCTTCTCCTTCAGGAACCCCTATGATGTGGATGTTATTTCTCTTCATGTTGTTACAGAGCTCTCTTAGAGGTTTCCTCAGACTTTTTGAGCCTCTTTTCTTTTTGCTGCTTTGCTCCCGTGCTTTTTTTTTTATCTTGTCCTCTAAATCGCTGATTCGGTCCTCAGCTTCATCCATCCTGCTTTTAATTCCTTGCAGTGTGGTTTTCATTTCTGATACTGTATTTGTCATTTCTTACTGATTCTTCTTATTATTTCAGTGTCCTTTTTTATACTTGCTATCTCTTTATTTAGGTGCTCGTTATGTCCTTCCATTGTTGCACTAAGATCTTACAGCATCCTAATAATCATTATTTTAAACTCTGCATCTGGTAATTTGGTTATTTCTGACTCATTCAAATCATATTCTGGGGATTTCTCTTGATTCATTTGGGTTGCATTCCTCAGTCTTCCCATTTTGTCTGTTTATAAGAAGGGTGTGGTCACAGGAGTCCAATGGGTGTGGCCTCTGTGCTCCCTAGGGTTGGTCTGCCTGCAGGCCTGCTGCCCCCTCTGCTGCTGCTTCTGGGGTGTTGGGGCACAGATATTGCTGGTGCCGGCCACTGCAGCAGTTGCTGCAGTTTCTGTCTCGCCTCCACAGGCGGGACTGTGTTTGTGTGCCCAGGCTGCAAGCTTTGGCTGGCCTGGCCTTTGCCCTGACCCGCTGCCCCCCCCCCCCACGTGCATGCGCAGGATTGCGCTTCTACGTCCAGACTACAAGCCTTAGCTGGCCTCCACCTTCACTCTGCCCCTGTGGGCAGGACTGCTATTGTGAGCCCAGCCCAGCCGTAAGTCTCAGCCATTTCCCGGCTTTTGCCTTGCCCCTGTGGGTGGGATTGCAGGTGGGACTGCTCTTGCTTGCCCTGCCCGCAGCCACAGGTCAGACCACTTTAATGCACCTCTTCGCTGCTGGGGCTGCACTCAGCCCCTTCCGTGCTGGACTGTGCTTGTGCCCCGCCCCCGCTAGTAGGATTATGCTGGTGCCCGGGCCACAGCCGGGGCTAGCCCCGGGCTTCCGCTCCTGCTGACAGGACTGCGCTTCCCTCTGCCCTCCAGCAAGCACTCAGCAGTGTTGCGGGTGGCGATGTAGCTCAGATCTCAGCACTCAACACTGTATCCCTGATGGTTCCCTTCTTCCAAGCGACTCAGCTCTGACTACAGCAGGAGAGCTTCTGTTTGGCTGATGACCTGCTTTTCTTTGCTGTTATTGCTGGTTCCAAAGGAAATACTAACTTTAGATTTTAGAAGTGACTCAGCCCAGGGGTTAGGGTGGCTGTCCCTCAAAGTGTTTCTCCCTGTGCCTCCTAGATTACTCTTTCTTCCTGCTACACCGATCCTCTCGTCTCTCCCTGTCCCCCGGAGCCCTGGGTGAGTGGTTGTGAGAGAGGTGTTCTGCGCGGTCCCTTTAAGAAGAATCCTGGGTCTGAGAAATCTATTTCTCATGAACAGTATCCTGGCTTGTTTCACAGCTAAATACTGTCCGTACATCTCTTCTATGCTCTGGGGCTGCAGGGTGGGGCTTCGTTCCTGGGGCCCAGGACCCTCCCCTCTCTGCTTAACTCACTTGCCCCTGCACGAGTCCCTCTGGGCTGCTGTTCGCTTGGGGGAGCTGGGCAGCCCTCTCCGTGTTTCCACTTTTCCTACCAGTCTCAGTGTGGCTTCTTCAGTAATCCTTGGTTCAAGAGTCCTCTTAGTTTAGTCCAAAGTTGGTTTTTCCAGATGATTGTTCTTAAAATTAGTTTGTAATCCACTTGGTTCTGGGAGTGGAAGTTGGTACGTCCACCTACTCCATCGCATTCTTGCTGCCCTCAGGGCTTGTCATATTTCTGAAATTTTGCATATACTGCTATTTCTTGGCTTACCGATTTAAGAGGGTACCCACTGACTTCACTACGTGCTACATGAAGACTTATCATCATTTCTACCAGTTTTCTGTTTTTCACACTTCAACATAGTCATGTTTTACTAAATCAATAGCCAATGTTTACATTGTTATGATTATGCAAATATCATTCAGCTCACTAGAATTATGCCTCCCCTTTGTGTACAAACATATATTTCTGCTGAAGATAATAGCTACTTTATTAATTATTATTATTTATTATTATTAATAATAATTATCTTGGTTTCTAGATCCCTCCCACCTAGAGCCCTCTGATCTGATTCTATCTGGGCTGATCTCCATTTAGTTTGCTGCAAGGAGACATCCTTAGGTCTGTCTCTTAATCAACCTTCTGGATAACACCCCATGTTTTCCTGCATCCCATGTCCCCTCTGTCTTGCTTTACCTCTTATTTTGGTTGACTGTATTCAGTCTGCTGCTGTTGCTCCTTGTATCATTTCACTCCAGTATTTTCCAAATAAAGATTAAGAAAGAGGTAGGCAGGCCCTAGCCCATTAGTCGGTTAAGAGCAGAAGTAAATACATGTAAATCTTCATCAGGTTGCACACTTAGCATTTGCATACATTGCTGCATGCATGTTATACCTCAATGTTAAAAACTTTCTTTAGTGGCCCTAGCTTTAGCTCAGTCAGTTAAGAGCATTGTCCTGAAAAGACAAGGTTGAGGATTCAATTCTTGGTCAGAGCATACATGGGAAGCAGCCAAGGAGTGTACACTGAATGAAAGAACAAGTGAAGGCTTCCCTTCCCTTCTCTCTTCCTTCCTCTCTGTCTCTCTGAAAAGAGGAAATAAAAAAAGAAAGAAAGAACTTAAACCTTCGCCAGCTAGCTTGGTTAGTTGGAGCGTTGTCATGCAGCACGGAGGTTGCCGTTTGGATTCCCTGGTCAGGGCACACACAGGAGCAGATCTGTGTTCCTGTCTCTCTCGCCCTGCCTCTATCAAAAAAATTTTATTTAAAAAGAAAGGTATACTTATTGGGTGTTTATCTATATAAAAATGTCTTCATGCCATCTTTGTACTTATTTAGTTATATACCCAAAATGAAATCCATAGTCTAGGAGTAAATCTAAATATATTATGATTTTTTTTTTTTAATTTAAGGCTCTTTTCTTGATTCCAGTGTTGCTGTTGAGGAATCAAACACCATTCTGTTTCCAGTTTCTTTACAGTTGATCTATTGTGTTTTGTTTTTTTCCTGAAAGTTTTTAATATTTGAGCTCTTACATTTTACCACAGTAAGTTTTGGTATGGCCTTAGCTTGGGTTCAGAGACAGAGATTGTTGTGCAGGAAGTTTATTGGGGACTGCTCTTGAAGACCACATTTGTAAGGGCTAAGGAAAGTAGGGCTGGGCAGAGGAAGGAGTTGACTGTGATGTACACACTTCAGCTAATTTAATGGGAAGTTCTGGACCTAGAGTATTTCAGAGTTATCCTACCTTAGATAGGTAGGCTAGGCCTTTTTCTACCACTGTTGACTTGTCATGGATGAAGGCCATTCCCAAGAAGGAACCGACAATGGGGGAGAGAATACCCTTGTGTCAATGTTAATTTCCCATTAGAAAATCACCTGAGACCCATCAGCCACCAACATACCTGGGACATAGGGAATGAGTGTCAGTCCTGTGGGCAAATCTGTAGCACACAACAGATAATAGGTCCTGTTTTAATAATTGTGCTGAGCTCCTGCTGTATTTATTCAGTCTGAAGAGCAATGTCCTTCAGTTTTGGGAAATATTCTTGTGTTTGTTCTTGGATAATTTCTTCTCTTTTTTTTTCTTTTGTTCTTTTCTCTCCTTTTCTATGAATCATATTCTAGTTCTGCAAGATTAATTTTCTAATCTTATCTTTTTTCTTCTATTAACCATCTTTGATACTTTCAATTTATATCCTTAGAGATTTTTTCAACAATATTATTTTCTAATATGCTTGCTGTGATCATCTAGTGACATGAGTCTGACAGACAGGAGTGGGCACCAACCTCATCTGCTATGTAATTAATAACTTACTTATCCCTCTGGTGTCGTTTTGTGGAACTCTGGGAGGAAGAATAAATAAACACAAGTAGTCCATCTGAAATTCTGAACCAGGAAACATCCATTTCAGACTGTCTTTATCTGCTACTGTCCCCCTCTGAATCTCTTTCCATCAAGTGTTATCAAAGAGAAGCTAGTAAAAGCTGAGACCAGGGTATAATGTTCAGCAAGACTTTATGAAAGACCTCAGAGTAACTGAAATGCACACAGAAATTTATATGTTAAGTTTGACTCCTCTCAGTGTCTATCGGTCCAATTTACTTCACAGCAGGCATCAGTTGGTTTAATTAATCTACACTTTGACCCAAGTTTCAGAATACAGCTTGTTATTTCTTCTTTGGAGGCCCCTGAATTCATCTCTTCTGCCTGTGTCTACAAAAAACAAAGAGATAAAATCTCCTTTTACCTCTAAAGTTTTACCAGGGGACCCCAAACTTTTTACACAGGGGGCCAGTTCACTGTCCCTCAGACCACTGGAGGGCTCCCACATACAGTGCTCCTCTCACTGACCACCAATGAGAGAGTTTCCCCTTCTGGAAGTGTGGCGGGAGCTGGATAAATGGCCTTAGGGGGCCAAATTGCGGCCTGCGGGCCGCAGTTTGGGGACGCCTGTTTTAGGCTTTCCAACAGAGTCCTTATTTTTTTAAGGTGAGAGGAGGGGAGATAGTGAGGCTGACTTCAGCATGAACCCTGACCAGAATCCACCCAGCAACCCCATCTGGGGCTGATGCTCAAGTACGGAGCCATTTGTAGCACCTAAAGCTGATGCTCAGACCAACTAAGCCAGGGGTCGAGAACCTATGGCTCGTGAGCTAGAAGTGGCTCTTTCGATGGCTGAATCTGGCTCGCAGACAAATCTTTAATAAAAAAAATAATGTTAAAAATATAAAACATTCTCATGTATTACAATCTATTTATTTCCTACTGCTCCTGTTCATGGTTGAGGGTGGCTGGAGCCAATCACAGCTGTCCTACGGGACAACACCAAATTTTTATTGGATAATGCATAAGGTACATGGCTTGTTGTATGGCTCTCATGGAATTACATTTTAAAATATGTGACATTAATGGCTCTCTCAGCCAAAAAGTTTTCTGACCTCTGGACTAAGCCATCCTCAGCATCTGGGACCATGCTGAAACCAATCAAGCCATTGGCTGTGGGAGGTGAAGAGGGAGAAAGGGAGAGGTGGAGGGAGAGAGGAGCAGATGGTTGCTTTTCCTGTGTGCCCTGACTGAGAATTCAATCTGGGACATCCATATGCCAGACCAATGCTCTATTCATTGAGCCACTGGCCAGGGCCAGAGTCCTTAACCCTTGGAGTAGTGAGTTGTTTTCATGCTTCCTGACCCCTGCGAGTGAGTTCTTTTTTTTTTTTTTAAATAATTTTATTTTTTTAATGGGGCGACATCAATAAATCAGGATACATATATTCAAAGATAACAAGTCTAGGTTATCTTGTTGTTCAATTATGTTGCATACCCATCACCAAAAGTCAGATTGTCCTTCATCTTCTTCTATGTAGTTTTCTTTGTGCCCCTCCCCCTCCCTCTTTCCCTCTCCCTTTCCCCCCTCCCCCTGTAACCACCACACTCTTATCAATGTCTCTTAGTTTCACTTTTATGTCCCACTTACGTATGGAATAATGCAGTTCCTGTTTTTTTCTGATTTACTTATTTCACTTCGTATAATGTTATCAAGATCCCAACATTTTGCTGTAAATGATCCGATGTCATCATTTCTTATGGCTGAGTATTATTGCATAGTGTATATGTGCCACATCTTCTTTATCCAGTTATCTATTGATGGGCTTTTTGGTTGTTTCCATGTCCTGGCCACTGTGAACAATGCTGCAATGAACATGGGGCTGCATGTGTCTTTACCTACCAATGTTTCTGAGTTTTTGGGGTATATACCCAGTAGAGGGATTGCTGGGTCATAAGGTAGTTCTATTTTCAGTTTTTTGAGGAACCACCATACTTTCTTCCATAATGGTTGTACTACTTTACATTCCCACCAGCAGTGTATGAGGGTTCCTTTTTCTCCACAGCCCCTCAAACATTTGCTATTACCTGTCTTGTTAATAATAGCTAATATAACAGGTGTGAGGTGGTATCTCATTGCAATTTTTATTTGCATTTCTCTAATAATTAAAGAAGATGAGCATCTTTTCATATATCTGTTGGCCATTTGTACTTCTTCCTGGGAGAAGTGTCTGTTCATGTCCTCTTCCCATTTTTTTATTGGATTGTGTGTTTGTTTGTTGTTGAGTTTTATGAGTTCTTTGTATATTTTGGATATTAGGCCCTTATCCGAGCTGTTGTTTGAAAATATCATTTCCCATTTAGTTGGCTTTCTGTTTACTTTGTTATCAGTTTCTCTTGCTGAGCAAAAACTTCTTAGTCTGATGTAGTCCCATTCATTAATTTTTGCCTTCACTTCTCTTGCCATTGGAGTCAAATTCATAAAATGCTCTTTAAAACCCAGGTCCATGAGTTTAGTACCTATTTCTTCTTCTATGTACTTAATTGTTTCAGGTCTTATGTTTAAATCTTTGATCCATTTTGAGTTAATTTTAGTACAAGGGAACAAATTGTAGTCCAGTATCATTCTTTTGCATGTGGCTTTCCAGTTTTCCCAGCACCATTTATTGAAGAGGCTTTCTTTTCTCCATTGTGTGTTGTTGGCCCCTTTATCAAAAATTATTTGACTATATATATGTGGATTTATTTCTGGGCTTTCTATTCTGTTCCATTGGTCTGAGTGTCTACTTTTCTGCCAAATACCATGCTGTTTTGATTGTCGTGGCCCTATAACATAGTTTGAAGTCAGGTATTGTAATGCCCCCAGCTTCATTCTTTTTCTTTAGGATTGCTTTGGCTATTCGGGGTTTTTTATAGTTCCATATAAATCTGATGATTTTTTGCTCTATTTCTTTAAAAAATGTCATTGGAATTTTGATGGGAATTGCATTAAATTTGTATATTGCTTTGAGTAATATGGCCATCTTGATTATATTTATTCTTCCTAACCAAGAACAAGGTACATTCTTCCATCTCATTATATCTTTTTCGATTTCTCTTAACAATGGTTTATAGTTTTCATTATATAAGTCCTTTACATTCTTTGTTATGTTTATTCCTAAGTATTTTATTTTTTTGTTGTTGCAATTGTGAAGGGGATTATTCTTTTGAGTTCGTTCTCAGTTGTTTCATTGTTGGCATATAGAAAGGCTATTGACTTCTGTATGTTAATTTTGTATCCTGCGACCTTACTGTATTGGCTTATTGTTTCTAGTAGTCTTTTTGTGGATTCTTTGGGGTTTTCGATGTATAGGATCATATCGTCTGCAAAAAGTGATACCTTTACTTCTTCTTTTCCAATATGGATGCCTTTTATTTCTTTGTCTTTTCTGATTGCTCTGGCTAGAACCTCTAGTACCACATTAAATAAGAGTGGAGAGAGTGGACAACCCTGTCTTGTTCCTGATTTAAGGGGGAAAGCCTTCAGTTTAGTGCCATTTAATATGATGTTAGCTGATGGTTTATCATATATGGCCTTTATCATGTTGAGATATTTTCCTTCTATACCCATTTTGTTGAGAGTCTTAAACATAAAATTGTGTTGCATTTTATCAAAAGGCTTTTCTGCGTCTATTGATAAGATCATGTGGTTTTTGTTCTTTGTTTTATTGATATGGTGTATTACGTTAACCGTTTTACATATGTTGAACCATCCTTGAGATTCTGGGGTGAATCCCACTTGATCATGATGTATTATTTTTTTAATATGTTGTTGTATTTGATTTGCTAGTATTTTGTTTAGTATTTTAGCATCTGTATTCATTAGAGATATTGGTCTGTAGTTTTCTTTTTTTGTGCCATCCTTGCCTGGTTTTGGTATGAGGGTTATGTTGGCCTCATAAAATGTGTTAGGAAGTTTTGCTTCTTCTTCAATTTTTTGGAAGACTGAGTAGAATAGGAACCAAGTCTTCTCTGAATGTTTGATAAAATTCACTGGTATAGCCGTCAGGGCCTGGACTTTTATTTTTGGGGAGGTTTTTAATAGTTTTTTCTATTTCTTCTCTACTAACCGGTCTGTTTAGGCTTTCTGCTTCTTCTTGACTCAGTCTAGGAAGGTTGTATTGTTCTAGGAATTTATCCATTTCTTCAAGATTGTTGAATTTAGTGGCATAAAGTTTTTCATAGTATTCTACAATAATTCTTTGTATATCTATGGTGTCCGTGGTGATTTCTCCTCTTTCATTTTGGATTTTGTTTATATGAGTTCTTTCTCTTTTTTCCTTGGTAAGTCTTGCCAAGGGTTTGTCAATTTTGTTGATCTTTTCAAAGAACCAGCTCTTTGTTCTATTAATTTTTTCTATAGTTCTACTATTCTCTATTTCATTTATTTCTGCTCTGATTTATATTATCTCCTTTCTTCGGCTGGTTTTGGGTTGTCTTTGTTCTTCTTTTTCTAGTTCCTCAAGGTGTGAAGTTAAGTTGTTCACTTGGGCTTTCTCTTGTTTGTTCATATATGCCTGAAGTGATTTGAACTTCCCTCTTATCACTGCTTTTGCTGCATCCCATAGATTCTGATATGGCGTATTGTCATTTTCATTAGTCTGTATATATCTTTTGATCTCTGCACTTATTTCTTCTTTGACCCATTCATTTTTTAAAAGTATATTGTTTAGTTTCCACATTTTTGTGGGATTTTTTTCCTCTTTTTTGCAGTTGAATTCTAGTTTCAAGGCTTTATGATCAGAAAATATGCTTGGTACAACTTCAATTTTTCTGAATTTGCTGATGTTGTTTTTGTGGCCCAACATATGGTCAATTCTTGAGAATGATCCATGTACACTAGAGAAAAATGTATACTCAGTCACTTTGGGATGAAATGTCCTGTAGATGTCTATCATATCCAGGTGCTCTAGTGTTTTGTTTAAGGCCACTATATCTTTGTTGATTCTCTGTTTGGATGACCGATCTAGAGCCATCAGTGGTGTATTGAGGTCTCCAAGTATGATTGTATTTTTGTCAGTTTTTGTTTTAAGGTCAATAAGTAGCTGTCTTATATATTTTGGTGCTCCTTGGTTTGGTGCATATATATTAAGAATTGTTATGTCTTCTTGATTCAGTGTCCCCTTAGCCATTATGAAATGGCCATTTTTGTCTCTGAGTACTTTTGCTGTCTTGTAGTCAGCATTATCAGATATGAGTATTACTACGCCTGCTTTTTTTTGGATATTATTTGCTTGGAGTATTGTTTTCCAGCCTTTCACTTTGAATTTGTTTTTATCTTTGTTACTTAGATGAGTTTCCTGTAGGCAGCATACAATTGGATTTTCTTTTTTAATCCATTCTGCTACTCTGTGCCTTTTTATTGGTGAGTTCAATCCATTTATATTTAGTGTAATTATTGACACTTGTGAGTTCCCTATTGTCATTTTATATATTGCTTTCTGTTAGTTTTGTGTCTTGTTTGATCCTTCTCTTTCGTTTTTCTATCTTTTGTTTTTATTTGGTTGTATTCCATACATCTTTCCTCTGTTGCTATCTTTTTTATCTCATGTGCTTCCGTGGTGGTTTTTTTAATGGTGGTTACCTTTAAGTAATGAAAAAGGTTCCTACCCTCTTCTTTGTAGTGCACTATTTTGTGAGTACTTTGCACTCCATCATCCTTTGCTACTGTTAATCTCCATCTTCTCCCCCCTTTCTTTTTGTTGTTGTCACAGTTTAAATTTAGTTTTATTGTGTTCTTCTTGGAGTTTTACTTGTGGCTTTGTTTTTTTTTTGTTCTTTGTATCTGATTGGAGAACCCCCTTTAGTAATTCCTGGAGTGGGGGTTTTCTGATGATAAATTCCCTCATCTTTTCTGTATCTGTGAATGTTTTTATTTCTCCTTCATATTTAAAGGATAGCTTTGATGGGTATAGTATTCATGGCTGAAAATTCCTCTCTTTCAGTACTTTAAATATTGGGGTCCACTCTCTTCTAACTTGTAGAGTTTCTGCTGAGAAATCTGATGATAATCTAATGGGCCTTCCTTTATATGTTGTATTCTTCTTTTCCCTGGCTGCCTTGAGAATTTTTTCTTTGCTGTTGGTTTGTGACAATTTCATTATGATGTGCCTTGGATTAGGTTTCTTGGGGTTAAGAAAACTTGGAGTTCTGTTTGGTCCTTGATTTTGAGGCTTTAGTTCTTTCCACAGACTTGGGAAGTTCTCATATATTATTTGTTTGAGTATGTTCTCCATTCCATTTTCTCTCTCTTCGCCCTCTGATATACCTATAATTCTTATGTTATTCTTTTTGATGGAGTCAGATAATTCCTCTAGGGCTATCTCATTTTTTTTAATTTTTGAGTCTCTTTCTTCTTCTCTCTGTTGTGCCTCAAGTTGCTTGTCTTCTATTTCACTAATCCTCTCTTCTATCTGGCCTGTTCTATTAGTTAAGCTTGTTACCTCGTTTTTCAGCTCATGAATTGAGTTTTTCATCTCTGTTTGATTTGTTTTTATAGTTTCAATTTCCTTGGAAATATATTCTTTGTGTTCATTGAGTTGTTTTCTGAACTCCCTAAATTGCCTTTCTGTGTTTTCTTGTATATCTCGGAGGATTTTTAGGATTTCTATCTTGAATTCTCTGTCATTTAGCTCCAAGGTTTCCAATATATTAAATTTTTTCTCCATAGATTTTTCCTCATCTAGCTGTGTTACCTCTCTTTCTTTTGTATCCATGATATTCAATTTTCTCTTCCTTAATGGCATCTGAGGGTGGTTGTTGATAGTATTAATGAGATTTAATAAAGAATTAAAAGTTAAAAAAATAAAAAATTGAAAAATGTGTTTTTTAAAAAAATCAATAATGAAATAAAGAAAAATAAAATAATTAAAATTAAAAAAAAAGGAAATTACTTCCCCCCTCCTTTTTTTCCTCTCCTCTCCTCTCCCCTCTTTCTTGAGAAAATCTTGCAGTGAACTGTGAATTATATTGTATTAAATAGAACAAACAATGCCTATAATGGAGGGCCTGGATTGGGGAAAAGTAATAAAGCAGCAAAAAAAAAAAAAAAGAAAAAAGGGGGGGTATGGACCCACAAAAAGCAAATAAGGAAAAAATTTGGATCAAGAATAAAATGATTTGCGTTTAGGTATTGGTTGACTGATAGTTATGATGAGAGGAATAAGAGGGAAACAGGAAAATGGGGGAACAAATTAAAAAATTACTATTGTATTTAGTGGAACAAGAGCTAGATAAAATGGAGAGCCAGGGATGGGAGCACTGCTAGTGAGTTAAAAAGGTGAAGTAAAACCCCCCCAAAATGCCACAAACATAAGTTTGAGTCCCAGATAAGATATTTTGTTCATTATTGAGGTTTGAATGAGAGGAGACGTAAAGGAGAAAGGAAGAAACTAATATAGAGAGAGAAAAGAAAGAGAGAGAGAGAGAGAAAAAAAAAGAGAAAACCACTAAAAGAAAAAAAAAGAAAAAAGAGGAGAGAGAGAGAGTTAAGGATTTTGGAGTGCAACCCTCATAGAGAGAAAGGAAGAGGAAACAAAAGATAATGGAAGATGTAACACTTATGGGTAGTGTAGTTCAAGGAGAGGAGAGAGTAAGACCGGCAGAGAGTTAAACGACCAAATTGAAGGAGGAAAAAAAAAAAATCAAGAATGAAGATAAGAGAAACAAACGAACAAATATAATAAAATGGGATAAGTTATAAAGTCTGCGGATTATTCTTGATTTTGGGAGGTTATCTTCTTGCTTTTTCTTTTCTCTCCCTCTTCCTGGTCGGTGACTCTGTACCCCAGGTTCTGTCCCTTTGGTATGCTCAGGTAGAGGTTTGCAGTTGATAAGTCTCTATGGCGATGTCATGTATTGTGTTTTAGTCTCGTTGGCAGTCGAAGCTCATTAGCATTTATAGGCTTCAACAGTCAGAGAGTCCGTGTTCCTGGAGCCTTTCTCCTAGTCTTTCCTTCCTCAATTATTAGCCTGATGATCCAGCTATGGGGTTGCTGCTGACTCTGCCTGGATAGTAAGAGGCTCAAAGAGCTGGCAACTCCCCACTCTATTCCCACTCAGCACAGGGCTCTGGGTAAGGCTCAGTCAGTCAGAGCTGCTAGCATAATCAGGCGGGGCTTCCGCCCATTCAAAGACCTCTGTCTCTGCCACTCTGTCCGGTAACACGGGCAGGCACCCACTCCTGGGGAGCTTGGAGGAAACGCTCGCTATCTGCGTGTGCAGACCAGGATGTCAGGCCGGAAGTCTCACCCTCTGAGTGAAACCCCTGCCCGCACTGAAAAGTTCCAGCGTTGGAATTGGCTCTCGCTCCGTCCCTGTGTGCGGCTTTTTCAAGGCGCTGGGGCGGCCTGAGATTCCGCTTTCGGCCCACACAAAGGCCCCTGACTTTGCTCCTCTGTGGGATAGCACAGGCTCCCACTCCTGAGGTGCTGGGAGGAGTCTCTTGCCCACTCTCCATGCGCGCCGACCAGGATATCACGCCAGCCGCCTCACCCTCTGAGTGAAACCCCACCCGCACGGAAAGTTCCAGCGTTGGAATTGGCTCTCGCTCCCTTCCTGTGCGCGGCTCCCTCAGGCGCTGGGGCGGTCCGAGATTCCGCTTTTGGCCCACACAAAGCCCCTGACTCTGCCTCTCTGTGGGGTAACACGGGCACACACTGCCGAGGCACTCGGAGGAATCTCTCGCTCACTATCTGCACGCGCAGACCAGGATATCAGGCTGGCCGCCTCACCCTCTGAGTGAAACCTCACCAGCACGGAAAAGTTTTAGCGTTGGATTTAGTTCTTGCTCCCTTCTCGTGCGCGGCTCCCTCAGGGTGCTGGGGAGGCCCGATATTCCACTTTGAGCCCACACAAAGGCCTCTGACTCTGCCTCTCTGTGGGATAACACGGGCACTCACTCCCGGGGCTTTGGAAGGAATCTCTCGCCCACTATCTGCGTGCGCCGAGCAGGAGATCGGGTAAAATGGCTGCCCCGCTTGTCTTTCTTTGTCTGGGTTTGGCACGAGTGTTAGCTGTATTGCCCGGGTTGTCACAGGAACAGTTTTTCCTCGGCTTGGATCTCCCTGCCACAGCCTGGTTCGGCCGTTTGTGCCACGGCCTGGATCTATTCACCCCCTTTGCCCACCTCAGTTTCTATATTCTCAGTTCCCAGTGAAATCCGCCTTGTTTAGGTTAGTGAGGAAGGCGGAGCATTTCTTACTCCCTATTTCCTTCGGGGTTTGGTTATATATTTAACCAATTTTTCTCTCCATCATACCTTTGGGTGTATTGCGAAACATCTGGAGGCTCCAAGGATAGGTTTTTCTGTTTCTGGTTGAAGATCTTGTTGAGTTTTGGGGGAGATTTATCGGTATCGCTTCCTACCCCGCCATTACTCTGACGTCATCCGAGTTCTTTTTTAAAAAATGAAATTAGTTCCAGTTCCAGTTTTATTAATATAAAATCATGTTTGCTTGATAACCAATTTATGGAAACAAGAACATACATTTGCCTTTTTTTAATGTTGCCTTACACATTTTTAAAATAAATTGATCGTACTCTAGATGGTCAGGAGGCTCGAGGACATACAAGAACATTTGTACTACTCAAAGGGTTCATTTTAATCCAGGACTGGCCTTTTTCTAGGATGACTGGTGGTAGGAATTTCCATTCTCTCAGAAGTGCTATGGCCTTCAGCAGGGCTACGATTTTGCGCTCAGGAAGTGCTCATTAGAAGTCCTGTCATTCATTAACAGTTTAGTCCAGGGAAAGCACACATGACCCAGGGATTCCTCGGGTTCACTTTGACAATCAGATATACACTTCCCTCCTGTCACTTTATGTTCTTGATTCCTTTTCTCTATCAGGCAACTGTTGAAATAATAAAACACATGTGCATGAGCGTACATGAACACACACACACATACACAGACTGCATGCACACACACACACTTCCTTCCAAAACCAATTATAATATATAGACATTATGGGAATCAAAGCCACCAGAGATGAAAAAATTCATTGAATGAAATAGTTTTGTATGTTTCCCGGCAGAGCAGTCAAACTCCTCAAACCACAGTTCTTCCAGTAGAGGGACTTCTGTCACATTAGTATAATCAATGCTTTCCTCTGTTCAAGGGACATTTAGCTCCAAACTCCTGTCAAGTTTCCATCTACTGCAAACAGAAAAGTGCTCCCTGTTGGAGATTTGTGATGACAGGGTTTGTTTTTCCATGTATTAGAACTTAATGTTTACAGCTAATGACTGTGAAGTCAGTCAGTGATGATGGGCTCAGATCTCAGCTCTGTTGCCTCCTAACAGTGTGTCCTTGGGACATCTATTTTATTTTCTGTCCTTCAGCTTTATTATCTGTAAAACAGGAATAGTTAAGAGAACCATCTCAGAAAGTCGTTGTTAAAATTAAGTGAAGAAATCCATGTAAAAGGTCTTCACACAGTGGTTAATGAAAATTTTTTTCAATAAATTGTAACTATAATGGCTAATTAACTAATAACTTCATTATTAATTAAGAGTGTGGATGCTTCTTCTGCTTCATAGTCACAATATGTATATCGAGTAATTTGTTATGTATTAAGACTGGACACAGGCGATGTAAACTGGAAACTCCAGGAAGAATCCTCTGAATCTCTTCCCATCAAGTGTTATCAAAGAGAAGCTATAACTATAAGGGCTAATTATACAGCAGTTATAAGGAGACTACCAATTAAAAAACATGCATGTTAGAGGTTAGAGTAGATTTTTAGCCCCAGCTAGCAAGATGACCCCCTAATTTGGTTCAAAGCCCCTGTTTCAATTCATTCAAGAAAAGACCCCCAGATTCTGCAGTTTTTTTCTCTCCTTCTGACATGAGGGAGAGGCTCAGGAATCCATGGCCAATTTAAAGCTTGACCAATTTAAAGCTGACAATTGCCTGCCAGTCCAAGTTGTTCAAAAGATGAGTGATAATGAGGAGTTTCCTAATTACCAAGGTTTCAGGCTTGTCAGATTATAAATCTTTCTGTGAGATGTAGCTAATTGGTAACATCAAGGAGAAAATTTCAGAAAGACCTAGATAATAAGCAGATATTGAATTCAGTTGAGATGGCTGTTTTCTATTGTGTCTGTTCATAGCCCTCTTACATGATGAATCTTCCATCTTTCTGTTCACATCTTGGCATAAAGTGAGTCCTGCCCTTTCTTCTCCTTTTTCGATGGTGTGTTGCTAAGAAGAGAAGTCTGTGGAATATTATTCCTATTCCTACTGGAGGGTTTAAAAATCTAAATCTGAAGTCATGTAGATACTTTCTTACTGGTTTTTTTGAAGGCTCGAGTACCATGTTTCGTGAAATGAACTTAGATTTGAAAACAGAAGGTAAAGTTTCAATGCAATCTTGCTGTTTGAGAACTGGAGTGGTTATGCCACTGCTAAGAGACTCAGTTTCCTCATCTGTGAGACAAAGAAAGGAGCATCTATTTCACAGATGTTTAAATAAGGTAAATTAGCTAAAACCATAAGCATAGTAGCCACCCAGGGTAAGTAGTCACCACACTGTAAAGTGGTCCCAAAATAATTTCTAACCACTTTGCTGTACATTTGAAACTAATACAGAATAATATTGAATATAAACTGTAATTGAAAATTTTTTAAATGAAAAAAAAGTAGAACTCTTTTTGTTAAATAGATTTTTAAATAAAAATTTCAGGTACTTCTTTTCCTAAAAAAAAAACTGTTGCACTCCAAACCCAAATAAATAAATCTAACAGAAATAAAGTGTTTGAAGAAAATACACAATTCAGTTTCCAATATTATCATTAAAAAATTAATTTAAAGCTCTCTGAAATGTATTGCTTAAATACACTTGCATGTGCAGACATTTAAGTCCAAGTGTGTGTGTGAGAGAGAGACACATATACACAGTGTCACATTATAGATTAGTAACCTAATCATCCTTCACTGAGAATAATACTGTATAAACTGTAAAAATAATAAAATGATTCTGTAGATTCAGATGTCATGTGATATCATCTAATGATAATATCAAGAAAAAATAGCAAGTATGTTAGATTTTCTAGTTTTGGTATTAAAAAAAAAGGACTGATGGACACGAAGGCTTCTATACGCTATCTCTGGGAAGATGTACCAACTTACACCATTCACAAAAACAAACTCCAAATAGATAAAGACTTAAATTTAAGTTATGACAGCCTCAAAATCTTGGAAGAAAACATAAGTAGTAAACTCTGTGATATCTCTTGTGGTAGCATTTTTGCCAATATATCTCCAGGGGCAAGTGAAATAAAGGACAAAATAAACAAATGAGAGTATATCAAACTAAAAAGCTTTTGCACAGCAAAAGACACCCCCAGCAAAATAAAAAGACAACCACACAATGGGAGAACATATTTGCCAATATATCTGATAAGGCAGGAGTCCTCAAACTACGGCCCGCGGGCCACATGCGGCCCCCTGAGGCCATTTATCTGGCCCCCACTGCACTTCCGGAAGGGGCACCTCTTTCATTGGTGGTCAGTGAGAGGAGCATAGTTCTCATTGAAATACTGGTAAGTTTGTTGATTTAAATTTAGTTGTTCTTTATTTTAAATATTGTATTTGTTCCCGTTTTGTTTTTTTACTTTAAAATAAGATGTGCTGTGTGCATAGGGATTTGTTCATAGTTTTTTTTATAGTCCGGCCCTCCAATGGTCTGAGGGACAGTGAACTGGCCCCCTGTGTAAAAAGTTTGGGGACCCCTGTGATAAGGGGTTAATAACCGAAATTTATAGAGAACTTCTAAAACTCAAAACCAGGAAAGTAAATAACCTAATTTAAAAAATGGGCAAAGGACCTGGATAGACACTTCTCCAAAGAGGACATACAGTGGCCAATAGGCATATGAAAAAATGCTCAACTGTCACTAATCATCAGAGAAATGCAAATTAAAATCACAATGAGATACCACCTCACATCAGTCAGAATGGCACTCATCAACAAAACAATACAGAATAAGTGCTGGCAAGGATGTGGAGAAAAGGGAACCCTCCTGCACTGCTGGTGGGAATGCAGACTGGTGCAGCCTCTGTGGAAAACAGTATGGAGATTCCTCAAAAAATTGAAAATCGAACTGCCTTTTGACCCAGCCATCCCACTTTTAGGAATATACCATAAGAACACCATAGCACAATTTCAAAAGGAGAAATGCACCCCCATGTTTATGGCAGCATTGTTCACAATAGCCAAGATCTGGAAACAACCCAAGTGTCTGTCAGTGGACGAGTGGATAAAAAAACAGTGGTCCATATACACAATGGAATACTATGGGGCCATGAAACAGAAGGAAATCTTACCTTTTGCAACAACATGGATGGACCCGGAGATTATTATGGTAAGTGAAATAAGCCAGGCACAGAAAAACAAATATCATACGGTCCCACTTATATGTGGAATTTAATGAACATGATGAACTTAGGAATGGAATAGAGGCAGAGCTGGGGTCACAGGGAGCAGAAAGAAAGCAGTCAGAGGGAAGGGGGATGAGGGGATGGGATCAGAGAAGGTGAAGAGATGAGTGAAATCATATATAATACACACAGATACAGATAACAGGACAGCAAGTCCCACAGGGAAGGGGAAGAGGGAGTCAGGGGGAGGGGGCAAAGCAGGTGTAATGGGAGCACATTTTTGGGGGGTGACTGTGTTATATGGAGTGGGACACTTGAATCTATGTTAACACAATAAATTTTAAAAAATTAAAATTAAACTAATAAAAAGAAGAAGTGCTGAGATGATTTACGGAATGTCTCCGTCTCTTTAGGAACCTCTTCTGAAAGTGGTCTGGTCCTACACTGACACAACAGAACCTCCCCCACTCCACCATCTACCTCAGTGTTCCCTTCTAGTGGGGTACGTGCCAGAGCTTTGCACACGTGTATTTTGTATACTGATCATGGATCATCATAGTTTCATGCAGAGTATTTTCACTGCCCTAAAAATCATCTGTGCTCTCTCTTGTCTATTCATCACACACCCCTAATCCTGGCAACCACTAATCTTTTTACTGTCTTCATAATTTTGGCTCTTCCAAAATGTCATACAGTTGGAATCATACAGTATGTAGCCTTTTCAGACTGGCCTCTTTCACTCAGCAATATGCTTTTAAGTTTCCCCCATGTCTTCATGGGTTCAAAGCATATTTCTTTTTAGTGACAAATAATATTCCACTGTGTAGATGTACCATTCGACTTCTGAAGGATATCTTGGCTGTTTCCAAGTTTTGGTAACTATGAATAAAGCTACAATAAACATCTGCATGCAGGTTTTTGTGTGGATGTAAGTGTTCACCTCCTTTATGTAAATATAAAAAGTGTGATTGCCCAATTATAAGGTAAAAGATATTAGTGTTATAAGAACTACGAAATGTCTTTCAAAATTTTCATGAGTCATGAAATCACATTTATCTTTTCATTTTTCCTTTCATTTAGATATATAGAAACCATACCTAACTGTATAACATTCAAAACAAGTGGTGGCTAGGTTTGGCCATTCTGCAGTAACTTGTCAACTTCTCCTCTGTCATTTAGTTTAAATGATATTTTTTCCTTCTTTTAAATGTGACATATTTATTTATCTTTCTTAGCATCAGAGTTCTTACTTTTAAAATGGAGTGTTTAGTGGGCCCAGTTAACAGCCCTGAGCATGATGCTGGAGAGAGGCGTCTGGTACCTCCCCTCCCATACACTGATGCATTTACATTTTCTTATAGTTTGGATGATCAGCATTCTTTCAATTACAAGTAATTAAAAAATTTCCACTGGCTTCAACAACAAAGGGTATTTGTTAGCTTACATAGCCTGAGAGCTCAGGCACAGCTGCACTCAGAGACTTAAGCAATGTCAGTGGGAAAAACACCCTCTCCACTCCCCATGCCGTTTCTCATGTGGTAGATTATCTTGTCAGACAACTTCCCTTCCAGTGCTGGCTTCTAGTGGCTTCCAGCTTCTAGCATCTCAAGTTTATGCTCAGTAGAAAAAAGTAAATCTCTTTTTCAGGGGCTTGAGCAAAATGTCCGCATTAACTCCGGTTGGACTGGCTTGGCTTGGGTAAATGTTCCTCTCTGTTGGATGGATGTGATCTTCTACTGTCTAGGTGGTTGTCACACATCTACTTCCGGAGCAGAGTGTGGAAGGGAAGTAAAATCAACTCCATCCAAAGACGTAACTTAGAGAATGAGGGCCCCCTAAAACAAAATCAGGATGGCTGTCATCTAATAAGTAATAAATGGACAATAAGCAGCAACACTCACAAATGGAAACTTCAGAATTCTTACCCACAAAATCTGATATCATTAAGAGTCTGGCCTACTTTCTTTCTAATTCTAGGGCAATAGGATGAGATATATTTGCATAACTGATGAGTCTATTTTTATAGCGGTTGGTTTTATTGGGTGTTTCACAATGTTTCAAAGAACTGTGTCTTTTCAGTCTTTATGTTGTTTGTCTCCCAGAGAGCAATGACTTCAGAGAATCAGATCTCTGAAGCTTAATCTCTCCCAAGAGGCCTAATATGAACAGCACTCCCCTTTCTTGTACTGTTTCTTAATTCTCCGCGAATTCCTTCCTGGCCAGAGATTCTACCAGACACTGCAAGCCCAACCACATAAATAAAGTGTAAACTTCCTTATCACCCCCCAGGCACTCAGCCAACATTACAAAGAGCAGAAAAGACCTCAGAGGCTGTCTTATCTACTGTCATTAGTGACGATGAAGTTAGATAATTCAAGACAGCCTAATCTTTTTCTTCAAAGACTTCTCTACTGACAATCCTGGATCAATGTCTGAAATTTTAAAAATACACAAAATTATATCCCATAAAGTATACCCTTTCATTGTAGCAATGTTAAATGAGGTCTTCTTAAAATCTCTTCCCTTTTTTGGCCAGTAAAATACACCTCTCGGTTCTTTCCCTGACGTCCTGATCAGCCCGGTCCCTCCTCTCTTGTGCCCCCCCTCTTGGTTGCTCTCTCTCAGTCATGTCCTTTCCTCTTCTCCCTACTTGCCTTCCACCAGCTCACAGCTCTTCTCTGTCTACACATTCCCCTTTAGCGATTTCATTTGTTTTCACATTTCAATGATCACTTATTGATCTTCAATAATAAAAGCTACAGTTTATTGACCATATACTATATATTTGCTCCTCTTGATAGTTCTGAGAGGTAGCTGACAAAACTTACATTTTACAGTAAGAATTGGTGACTTCCTAAAGGTCACAAGCTTGGTAATTGGGAGAGTTGGAGTTCAAGCCTATCTGATTCCAAGGTTCATTTCCTTTTCACTGCTTTTCACGATGTTCAATCTCTTCTGTAATTTGGCACAGATCTCTTGAGCATCTATGTTGAACCAAGCATCGTATATTAGAAATCACACACACACACACACAAATCCCCAGTCCCCATCTTCAAAAAGTTCACAGTCTAGTAAGGGAAACAAGCAGTCAATATAATTATAGTATGCCTGCTATGTCAGAAGCATGCGCATATTACAAAATTAGATCTAAGGCCCAGATCTTTTGCCTGAGCTCCATGCCCATATCACTAAGGATCTTTTGAACATTTTCATTTGGATGTTGTTTTCATTACACTGGGAAACAAAATTTTTGTTGCATCCAGAAAAACACTTGTTCTTACCTAATTCAAGTATGCTGAACTCAAATCTGACATTAGTTTTTCTCTGTAAGCTACAGTTTTTTGTGCAATTCAAGAGTTTAGGTTTTTATCTTATTGTAAAATTTTCAACATTTCAGCTTTGTGAAAATATAATAATTTATATAATGCAGTAAATACATTAATACACTAAAAATATGAATGCATCAGAATTTATCTACAATTTCAAAACAGAACATATTAAAACACTTATTTTAATCATAAAATTTGCGCAAAACTTATTTAAATTCTATTCAGGCAGAAATTTGCATTGGTAGCTCTTGCATTTGTGTACTTGTTGAGGACAATCTTGTTTGATGCTCCAGCAGTAGTCTGCTCATCACTAACAGCTCCAAGATTTTCTGGAAACTTATCAAGGTGACTGTTCAGGAACTGAATCTTAACGCTCATGTTACATCCAATGTTGTGGAAAGCCAACAGCATCCTTTGAACCAGAAGTTCATAATTTCCTGATTTTTTTCTTGCCAAGGGAGTTCTTTGTAACTGCCACAAAAGACTGCCATGCTGCTTTCTCCTCCTTATTCATCTTCCTGGAAAATTCTTCATCATGTGTGAGGGTTTGAATTTGAGGTCCATTGAATACACCTGATTTATCTTCTTGAAAGACAAGGCAGGAAAAACAGAAATAATATGTTGAAAGCATTCACTTTCTCTATTCAAAGCCTGAACAAACTACTTCATTAAGCCAAGTTTGATGTGAAGTGGGGGAAAAATGATCCTGTCTCGATTAACTACAGGTTCATTTACAATATTGATCACCATGTTGACTTTCTTCATCCTTAGAAGAAATAAAACCATTGAAAACTGGAACTGGGAGTGTCTCAGAGTGTGGGATAGGTCGTATTGTTGAAGGAATATTAGGATATGCGATCATATGCCATTTTTTCTTGCCAATGCCCTTTGTATGGATCAGACAGAAATAACAGTCACTTCTGTGGTCCTTAGGTTCACGCCAAACCATGGGGATACCAAAAGGAACTCTTTGCGTTTTCTTTTTGTCCAGTCACGAAGCATTTCCTCACAATTATGACACACAATGTGAGGAGCCTAATTCTTGTCTTGATTGCCAAGGGGAACTTGAAAATAGGCAATATATGCACGTGTCACAAATGATGAAATATTGTGCCTTTGACCTTGAAGTGTGTAACAGCCACATAGATTACAGAAGGTGTCAGGACTATTCTTACATTTACGTCTAATCGAAGAAGCCATGATTCAATCTTAAAACAAAATAAGAGGGTGTTTTTATCAGATAATAATTTTTTAATTAAAAAAACTACAATCATGTAAAAGTGATGTTTGTAAAACATTAATTGCCTTGTGGTTATGTTCAATCCAAGAGTCGTTGCCCTTTAACTCCAATTTAAAAACCAATGCATACCATTAACTGTAACAAAAAAAATTAAAATTGCATAAAAACTAGAGCATGCACCAAAAAATGGATTTTAGATTTGGAATCAGCAATACAGAAATATATAGAAACAGTTCTAAAACCTCATGCAATAGGAAATGAAAAAAAAAAATTGTTCTCCAGTGTTATCTACTGCCACTCAACAAAATACTCCGAGTTTAGTGGCTTAAAACAACAATTTGTGATTTCTCATGTTTGTGAGTTTGACTGAGCTCAGTGAGTGGTTTTTGTGCTAAAGTCACTCCCCTCTTTCCATTCATCCAGAAGTTAGTTTGGGGCGGAAATATGAAAGATGTGCTGCCATAGCCCTGCCTCGCTCTGCCCAGGACCTCCACCATTCAGTGGAAGAGCCTTAGTTTCCTTACATTATGGTGATTGGGTCCAGGAGGACCAGCCTCAGTGCACACTCAGTAAGCCTCTGCCTGCCTTGTGTTAACGTCTCATTGACCAGAGAAGTCACATAGCCAACTACAGAGTCATGGTTACTGGAGCCATGGATCCCTAGGGGCCATCAATGAGACTGTCCACCATAAGACCCAGCTTTCACCTCCACATCTTAAACTGAAATCACAATGTGCCTTCAAAACAATCTTACGCTGGTATTTTTATTTCTGGTATTACCAGTCTCAAAATTTATAGCTTACTTTCATCTCTAAAATCTATCCTAACTACATCTAATTAGTTACCAATTGTTTTAAATTTCTTCTGTAAAATATCTTCATGTTTTTCACTTCCTTTTTCATATACATCACTACCTATTTAGCTCAAGAAAGCCTACAACCTGAGAAGATCCCAGCTGTAGGCTGGTGCTCACAACCATGCTATAAAATGGTTATAGGTCTGAGGAGACAGTGGCCCTCATTTGATGACCCTGAAATGAAAGCCTTGAGCAGCTGGAGTCTCTGGACTAGTCACTGCCAATGAGCAAGCTGCCTTGTTCATTTGCTCCCATGAGCAATTCATACATCAATTTTCAATGTGCCACAGCATGAATAATTTTGAAAACAATGCTGTAACTTTATCTCCTGCCTGTACCCATCTTTCTTACTATCACTAGGTTATTCCTTTTTACCATAAACTTGTTAATGGTTTTCTAGGAAACCACTTCCTATTTCATTCTTTTCTCAACAACATAAGTTGCCTACTGCACACAGTCCAGGTTGGCATCCGAACATTTCTGCCCAATGACTTGAACCTGTTTCAATCTTTTTGCCTACTCCTCCACAAAAAAACACATTTCTAAGCCCTGGCCGGTTGGCTCAGTGGTAGAGCATCGGCCTGGCGTGCAGGAGTCCCGGGTTTGATTCCCGGCCAGGGCACACAGAAGTGCCCATCTGCTTCTCCACCCCTCCCCCTCTCCTCTCTGTCTCTCTCTTTCCCTCCTGCAGCCGAGTCTCCATTGGAGCAAAGTTGGCCCGGATGCTGAGGATGGCTCCGTGGCCTCTGCCTCAGGCACTAGAATGGTCCTGGTTGCAACAGAGCAACACCCCAGATGGGCAAAGCATCGCCCCCTGGTGGGCATGCCGGGTGGATCCCAGTAGGCGCATGCGGGAGTCTATCTGACTGCCTCTCCGTTTCCAGCTTCAGAAAAATACAAAAAGAAAAAGAAAAAAAAACACACTTCTGCCAAACTGATCTGCTTAGCCTCCTCTAAGACTATTTGATTGTTTTCTGTTATTTTGCTTGAGGCTAAACTCACACTCTTAGAAAACTTTCAAATCCCAACTACCCCTTAAATCCATTCTGAGTTCCTCATCCCCCATGAAAGTTACAAATGATTCTTGCCTATAACGTGTTTCTGTTTTGCTTCCAATCTCCAAGAAGATAGTGTTTATAATTCTACAATGTCCAATATGGTCATTACTAACCTCATGTGCCTATTTAAATTTAAATACAATTAAAGTCCAGTTTCTCAGTCACACTAGCCACATTTCTAGTGCTCAGCAGCCAGTGACCAGCAGTCATCATGTTGGACAGCACAGATACAGAACACTTCCATCATCACAGAAATTTCTACAAATTGCAAAGATAGCTGTACATCACTTATTTGGCAGTCAATCATTGTTTTTTACTTTGGGTTAGCGTTGTTTTTTTTATTATTATTTTTTCAATTAGAATTTATATTTGATACTGTTTGAACCAGTTTTAGGTTTATAGCTTAGTGGTCAGACAATCATATCTTTATAGTCAATTAATATTTGACAAAGGAGGCAAGAACATGCAATGGGGTAAAGACAGTCTATTCAATAAGTAATGTTGGGAAAATGGGACAGATATGTGCAAAAAAAAAAGAAACTAGACCACCTTCTTGACATACTTCCTTCAAGCAAGGGAAACAAAAGAGAAAAAAATAAACAAATGAGACTACATCAAACTAAAACGTTTTTGCATAGCAAAGAAAATCGTTAACAAAATGAAAAGACAATCTACTGCATGGGAGAACATATTCACCAATGATATAGCTGATAAAGGTTTAACATACAAAATCTGTAGAGAACTTATATGGCTCATCACTGAAAAAGAAAACAAACAATCCAATTAAGAAATGGGCAGCCTGACCAGGTGGTGGTGCAATGGATGGAGCATCGGACTGGAACATGGAAGACCCAGGTTCGAAACCCCAAGGTTGCCAGCTTGAGCATGGGCTCATCTGGTTTGAGCAAGGTTCACCAGCTTGAGCCCAATGTTGCAGGCTTGCACAAGGGGTCACTCAGTCTGCCCATCAGTCAAGGCACATATGAGAAAGCAATCAATGAACAACGAAGGTGCCACAACAAAGAACTGATGCTTCTCGTCTTTCTCCCTGTCTGTCTGTCCCTATCAGTCTCTCTCTCTCTGTCTCTCTCTGTCTCTGTCACACACAAAAAAATAAAAATAAAAAAAAAGAAAAGAAAGAAATGGGTAAAGGACCTGAAAAGACATTTCTCCAAAGAGAACATAGAGATGGCCAATAGACATATGAAAAGATGTTCACTATTACTAATTATCAGAGAAATGCAAATTAAAACCACAACGAGATACCACTTCACACCAGTCAGAATGGCGCTAATTAACAAAACAACACAGAGTAAGTGCTGGTGAGAATGTGGAGAAAAGGAACCCTCCTGCACTGCTGGTGGGAATGCAGACTGGTGCAGCCACTATGGAAAACAGTATGGAGATTTCTCAAAAAATTAGAAGTGAAACTGCCTTATAAACCCAGTGATTCCACTTTTGGATATTTACCTAAAGAAACCCAAACCAATAATTTGAAAGAATATAGATTGGCTTTTTTTTTTTTTTTTTTTTTTTGAAAGAGAGATAGTCATGGAAAGAGAGAGACAGAAATATTGAGCTGCTCGTGTATGTTCTTTGACCAGGGTATCAGATCGGCAAATGTTGCACTCTGGGACATCGCTCTAAATCTAGCTATCCAGACACGATTCAATTTTTATTAATTCTTAGAGAGACAAAGAGAAGAAGGGAGAGAGGGGAGGGGAAGGGAAGCATTTATTTCTGTTCCACTCAGTCGTGCATTCTTTGGTTGCTTCCCTGAGTGTTCTGACTGAGAATTGAACCCGCAACATTGTCATTTTGGGGCAATGCTCTTAACCGACTGAGCTAGTAAACCAGGGGTAGGTTGGTTTTTCAATAGCCTAATTCTAACTCCCTTACTTCCTTGTTGCTTCCTATTGTAGAGTCTGAAAAACCCAGATACTTCTATTTTCAAGCTCCCTTGCAGCTAGGTGTGTCTTTGTGGCCTAGCACTGAATGCAGTGTAAGGATATGCCCTTTGGCACAGTTTCTGGGCAAATATCCTTTTATATGATAAAAGAGAGAAGTATGCAAAAAAAAAAAAAAGCTCTCTCACTGATACTCTTTTGCCTTTGAACACAGTCGTATGAGGATGTCTTATCTGAATGTGCAGCCACTATCTCCTGACCATGAGAGAAATATTAGTACTATTTCAGAGATGTGTACCCAGAGCCTAAAATCGCAAAAGCACTCAATCAACCCTAGGACTATTAATTGCCTAACATCTTTGTATGTAGTTAATTATATCATTTTATTATTTATGCCTTTATAAGTTATGAGTCCTCATTCTTATTCACTAACTGTACCATTAGTGAAATTTCTAATGTTTATGTCCTGCCTCTTCAATCACATTGTAAATACACATTAAGGCAAGAACACCCTTATAATGCCCCTTAGAATTACCCACAACATATTGTTGGTACTCAGTAAACTCACATAAACTGATTGATTTCTTATGACAGGACTTTGGAAAGTCAACAGTGAAGGGGTTCCTGGGCAGTACCACGTGCTTATGAACTTCTTTTCTGAAACTCTCTAACCTTGGCTTATGTGAAAAATTACGTCATTTTAACAACAGCAACACTTCAAACTATATCTGTACCTGAAAGTTACACTAGAAAGGTGAGAAAAGAAGAACCATACTTCTTCATTTTTATCTCCAAGATACATCCAAGACAGTTCAATTTTAAAAATTAACCTGGTAGCATGATGTCAGTGACAATGTGAATGGAAGCCTTTTAGTATCATTGATAGTTTTGCCAAGTAATCTACTCACACTTAGCCTTGAGAATAATCATTTTCAGTGAATAATGTGTGTGGTGTGATGTGTGTATAGTGTGGTTTATTCTCAGTGGTTTATTATTAAAGATAGGTAAACTAAAATAGATATTATTGAGTATACTTTATTTGTTTCTTACTTACTTTTATTTTCCAATACATGCTGAAATTCTAGGTCTTGACCAATAGGAATTCTCATTTCATTCATTCATTTAACCTTGAAGATTTAGGCCTGGCCAGGTGGTGGCACAGTGGATAGAGCATTGGCCTGGGATGCTGAGGTCCTATGTTTGAAACCTGAGGTTGTTGGCTTGAGCGCAGCCTCATCCAGCTTGAGCACAGGATTGCTGGCTTGAGCGTGGGATCATCAACATGATCTCATGATCACTGGCTTGAGCCCAAGGTCGCTGGCTTGAATCCCAAAGTCACTGGCTTGACCCCAACATTGCTGGCTTGAGCAAGTAGTCACTGGCTTGGCTAGAGCCCCTGATCAAGGCACGTATGAGAAAACAATCAATGAACAACTGAAGTAACACAACTACAAGTTGATGCTTCTCATCTCTCTCCTGTCTCTCTCTTTTCTCTCTCTCTCTTTCTCGCAATAAAACCAGAAACAAACAAACAACCCCCAAAACATCAAATATTCAGCAGACACCAAAGATCTAAAAATGAAGAAAAATGAAGAAGACCTTACATTAACACTTTTATGAGTCAATCATTTAGAAAATTGTCCCCTTTCATCCATTTTCTTGCCTGGCATGGGTCTTGTATCATGTCCACATGTACAAGGTTAGCTGCAAGGCGAGCTCTAAGGCTGGGAGTAACTTGCTAAAGGTGCACACTGAAGGCTGACTGAGAACTCAATTTTCTAAGCCTTAGTTTTCCCTCCCTGACATGCTGGAAGGCATTGTGGCAAAGGACATTGGCTCTGATATCAGAGTCAGACTCCCACGACTGCCATGTGTTAGGTGTAACAATGCTGAATATACAACCTCTCTGAGCTTTGTTGCTTTGTCTATAAAATGAAGGCACCAGCAATACCCATCTCACAGAGTTAGTAGAATTATATATATAAGATATAATCTTTTTAATAAACATTTTAGAGCTCAATGCACAGTAGACTATGTAGTGACAGTAACCCATTTTAAAGCATTGGTTAATGTGAACCCAATGTGATATAATGAGCAAAAGTATCTTGAGGTGATCCTGTGCTCACTGCAGATTAAGTGGACAATATGCTAGCTTTAGAATATCAGTGAAGGCCCTAGACAGTTGGCTCAGTGGTAGAGCGTAGGTCCGGCGTGTGGATGACCTGGGTTTGATTTCCGGTCAGGGCACACAGGAGAAGCTTTTATCTGCTTCTCCACCCTTCCCCTTCCCTTCTCACTTCTCTCTCTCTCTCTCTTTCTCCCTCCCTCTCTCTCTCTCTTCCCTTCCTGCAGCCACGGCTTGGTTGGAGTGAGCTGGTTCCAGGTGCTGAGGATGGCTTCATGGCCTCCACCTCAGGTGTTAAGAAGAGCTCAGTTGCTGAGCAATGGAGCAATGCCCCAGATGGGCAGAGTATCGCCCCCTAGTGGGCTTGCTGGATGGATCCCAGTCGGAGCTTATGTGGAAGTCTGCCTCTGCCTCCCCTCCTCTCACTGAATTAAAAAAAAGAAGAAGAAGAAGATCAATGGTACCCCTTCTGTCTGAAGAGGCTGTACTCGAGCTCAGCTTCTCATGAGACTGGGGGTTCCCTTTCTCTTGTGAGAAAGGCTGCAACATTTCATAGGCTCCTAGGTGTCCAGGTGCTAGGCAGCTGGTCTTGCCAGAAAACTCCTTAAATAGCTGACTCCCAGTGCAGAGTGCCTGGTGCCAAGCAGCTTATGACTTCCCCTACAGAACAGAAGGCAGCACAAAGCCTTGGGCTAGTGTAGACTTTTGTGGAATAATTAGAGGAAATAATGAGAGGATGTGGGAACTCTGTCGTTTCTTCTCTCGCTGATCTTGGCCTAGCATGTTTCCCCTTCTCCACCAAAGGCTATTTGTTAAACAATAGAGTTTGTCTTGAACTCGACTGTATGACAGATGGAGCCTCAGAGGGAGACACCCCTTGTCTAATAAATAGACAGATGTACAGACAGATGCTAACTGACTGAGCGCTAGTTGGTCTACAAGGCCTCACACATCTTCAGAAGAGGAACCAAACAGACTTGGAGAGCAAGGGCATCCAAAGAAGCTCAGTATACCCTCACAGAGACTTTATGATTTGAGTCCAAAGCGCCTCTTTTCTTATTCTATGTATATACTCACTTTCATACAGAATTGTGGTATTTGTGATTTTGTATTCTTTTTCTTAAAGGAGCCCTCTAAACTGTGCAAGCTTCAGGCCTGCCAAACCCTGGCTGTGATTGAGTTTCACTGGTTTGTTTGTTTGTTTGTTTTTTGTGGCAAGAGGAGAGAGAGTAGCTGCATGTCACAGGTGTAGCCCCGTCATATCCAATCTCTTTGCCTTACAAATGAGGAAACTGAGAACAGGGGAGAAGTGACCTGCTCTCTCTTGGCTTCACGATCAATCAGGGCTGATAGTGGGAACTTTAATCTCTCCTCCTCATGTTCATTAGCTTCCAGCCCTTCTCCCCCCCCCCTTCACTCCTCCCCAAGAAACATTTCTGAAGCAGTTTGGGGGAATGTTTAAGGGGAGGTTCCTGAAACCAGGCTGGGTTCAAAGTTCAAGTCCACGACTTGCCATTAAACATGTCATCTCTCTGTGCCTTACTTTCCCCGGCTGTGAGGATAGAGATGGTAAGAAATGTATCTCTCACCAGCCATTACAAGGACAAACAAGTTTGTCTGGGTTTTTTTGAGAGAGAGGCGTTATGCTGTATACCTGAAAATAATATAGAATAATACTGAATGTCAACTACAATTAAATTAAAAAAATAAAAACTGTAAACAAAATTAACAATTTCCTTCACTACTGAATAATATTTACTTAGTCATCTCTATGTATTTATAAAATATCAATTTAAATATATTGTGATAGAGCTATATTAGAAGAGTGGGGGCAAAGGAGAAAAATGTTTAAGAGTGGGAAGTTTACCTCTACAACAGAAGCCTCTCAGTAGATATTGCCACACTTGATGAATCAACAAGCAGCAGCAGAAGCAGGCTATGTTAGAAACACAGATGCAAATATGGAAAGAAATAGTGATCAGTATTGCACATGGCTGGGAGCTCCACATGAATCAGGCAGCTAATATTTTTTCATTTTGGTAAAGCGTTTAGCACTGTATTAGTTAAGATTATATTAGGCTGCAAGTAACAGAAATAGCAACAAAATATATATATAACAATAACAATTGCTTAAATATGAGCAAGTTCAACCTTGCTCAAGTGGGTGTTCCCAGGGTTTGACCCGGTACTGGTATGGCAGCTCATTTCTTTTTTTTATTATTATAAATTTCTATTAATTTTAATGGGGTGACATCAATAAATCAGGGTACATATGTTCAAAGAAAACATGTCCAGGTTATCTTGTCAATCAATTATGTTGAATACCCATCACCCAAAGTCAGATTGTCCTCCATCACCTTCTACCTGGTTTTCTTTTTTTTTTTTTTTTTTTCTGAAGCTGGAAATGGGGAGAGACAGTCAGACAGACTCCCGCATACACCTGACCAGGATCCACCTGGCACGCCCACCAGGGGCAATGCTCTGCCCACCAGGGGGCGATGCTCTGCCATGACCAGAGCCACTCTAGCGCCTGGGGCAGAGGCCAAGGAGCCATCCCCAGCGCCCGGGCCATCCTTGCTCCAATGGAGCCTCGGCTGCAGGAGGGGAAGAGAGAGAGAGAGAGGAAGGAGGGGGTGAGGGTGGAGAAGCAAATGGGCGCTTCCCCTATGTGCCCTGGCCGGGAATCGAACCTGGGTCCCCCGCACGCCAGGCCGTCGCTCTACCGCTGAGCCAACCGGCCAGGGCCGTACCCGGTTTTCTTTGTGCTCCCCCTTCCCCTCCCCCCCCCAACACCATACTCTTGTCCATGTCTCTTAGTCTCGTTTTTATGTCCCACCTACGTATGGAATAATGCAGTTCTTGGTTTTCTCTGATTTACTTATTTCAATTTGTATAATGTTATGAAGATCCCACCATTTTGTTGTAAATGATCCGATGTCATCATTTCTTATGGCTGAGTAGTATTCCATAGTGTATATGTGCCACATCTTCTTCTTTATCCAGTCTTCTATTGAAGGGCTTTTGGTTGTTTCCATGTCTTGGCCACTGTGAACAATGCTGCAATGAACATGGGGCTGCATGTGTCTTTACCTACCAATGTTTCTGAGTTTTTGGGGTGTATACTCAGTAGAGGGATTGCTGGATCATAGGGTAGTTCTATTTTCAGTTTTTTGAGGAATCACCATATTTTCTTCCATAATGGTTGTATTACTTTACATTCCCACCAACAGTGGAAGAGGGTTCCTTTTTCTCCACAGCCTCTCCAACGTTTGCTATTACCTGTCTTGTTGATAATAGCTAATCTAACAGGTGTGAGGTGGTATCTCATTGCAGTTTTGATTTGCATTTCTCTAATAACTAATGAAGATGAGCATCTTTTCATATATCTGTTGGCCATTTGTATTTCTTCCTGGGAGAAGTATCTGTTCATGTCCTCTTCCCATTTTTTTATTGGGTTGTTTGCTTGTTTGTTGTTGAGTTTTATGAGTTCTTTGTATATTTTGGATATTAGGCCCTTATCTGAACTGTTGTTTGAAAATATCATTTCCCATTTAGTTGGCTGTCTGTTTATTTTGTTGTCAGTTTCTCTTGCTGAACAAAAACTTTTTAGTCTGATGTAGTCCCATTCATTTATTTTTGCCTTCACTTCTCTTGCCATTGGAGTCAAATTCATAAAATGCTCTTTAAAACCAAGGTCTATGAGTTTAGAACCTATGTTTTCTTCTATGCACTTTATTATTTCAGGTCTTATATTTAGGTCTTTAATCCATTTTGAATTAATTTTAGTACAAGGGGACAAACTGTAGTCGATTTTCATTCTTTTGCATGTGGCTTTCCAGTTTTCCCAGCACCATTTGTTGAAGAGTCTTTCTTTTCTCCATTGTGTGTTGTTGGCCTCTTTATCAAAAATTATTTGACCATATATATGTGGTTTTATTTCTGGATTTTCTATTCTGTTCCATTGGTCTGAGTGTCTATTTTTCTGCCAATACCATGCTGTTTTGATTGTTGTGGCCCTATAATATAGTTTGAAGTCAGGTATTGTAATGCCCCCAGCTTCGTTCTCTTTCTTTAGGATTGCTTTGGCTATTCGGGGTTTTTTATAGTTTCATATGAATCTGATGATTTTTTGTTCCATTTCATTTAAAAATGTCATTGGGACCTGTGGTGGCGCGGTGGATAAAATGTCAACCTGGAATGCTGAGGTCACAGGTTCAAAACCCCAGGCTTACCTGGTCAAGGCACATATGGGAGTTGATGCTTCCTGCTCCTCCCACCTTTCTCTCTCTCTTTCTCTCTGAAATGAATAAATAAAAAAATTTTAAAAATAAAATAAATAAAATAAAAAATGTCATTGGAATTTTAATGGGAATTGCATTAAATTTGTATATTGCTTTGGGTAATATGGTCATTTTGATTATATTTATTCTTTCTATCCAAGAACAAGGAATATATTTCCATCTCATTGTATCTTTTTCAATTTCCCTTAACAATGCTTTGTAGTTTTCATTATATAGGTCCTTTACATTCTTTGTTATGTTTATTCCTAGATATTTTATTTTTTTTGTTGCAATTGTGAAGGGGAATATCTTTTTTGAGTTCGGTTTCTAATGTTTCGTTGTTGGCATATAGAAAGGCTATGGACTTTTGTATATTAATTTTGTATCCTGCGACCTTAGTGTATTGACTTATTGTTTCCAGTAATCTTTTTGTGGAGTCTTTGTGGTTTTCGATGTATAGGATCATATCATCTGCAAAAAGTGATACCTTTACTTCTTCTTTTCCGATATGGATGCCTTTTATTTCTTTATCTTGTCTGATTGCTCGGGCTAGAACTTCTAGCACCACATTAAATAAGAGTGGAGAAAGTGGACAACCCTGTCTTGTTCCTGATTTAAGGGGAATAGTCCTCAGTTTTATGCCATTTAATATGATGTTAGCTGATAGTTTATCATATATGGCTTTTATCATGTTGAGATATTTTCCTTTTATACCCATTTTGTTGAATGTTTTAAACATAAAGTTGTGTTGTATTTTATCAAATGCCTTTTCTGTATCTATTGATAAGATCATGTGTTTTTGTTCTTTGTTTTGTTGATATGGTATATTAGGTTAACTGTTTTACATATGTTGAACCATCCTTGAGATTCTGGGAGGAATCCCACTTAATCATGATGTGTTATTTTTTTAATATGTTGTTGTATTCGATTTGCTAGTATTTAGTTTAGTAATTTAGCATTTGTATTCATTAGAGATATTGGTCTATATTTTTCTTTTTTTGTTCCATCCTTGCTAAAATTCAGTATGAGGGTTATGTTGGCCTCATAAAATGTGTTTGGAAGTATTGCTTCTTCTTCAATTTTTTGGAAGACTTTGAGTAAAATAGAAACTAAGTCTTCTTTGAATGTTTGATAGAATTCACTAGTAAAACCATCAGGGCCTGGACTTTTATTTTTGGGGAGGTTTTTAATAATTTTTTCATTTCCTCCCTGCTAATTGGTCAGTTTAGGCTTTCTGCTTCTCCCTGACTCAGTCTAGGAAGGTTGTATTGTTCTAGGAATTTATCCATTTCTTCTAGATTGTGAATTTGGTGGCATATCATTTTTCATAGTATCCTACGATAATTCTTTGTATATCTATGTTATCTTTGGTGATTTCTCCTTTCATTTTGGATTTTGTTCATATGAGTCCTTTCTCTTTTTTCCTTGGTGAGTTTTGCCAAGGGTTTGTCAATTTTGTTGATCTTTTTAAAGAACCAGTTCCTTGTTTTATTAATTTTTCTATATTTTTCTATTCTCTATTTCATTTATTTCTGCTCTTATTTTTATTATTTCCTTTCTTTGGCTTGTTTTGGGTTGTCTTTGTTCTTCTTTTTCTAGTTCCTTAAGGTGTGAAGTTAAGTGGTTTACTCGGACTCTCTCTTGTTTGTTCATTAGGCCTGAAGTGATATGAACTTCCCTCTTATCACTGCTTTTGCTGTATCTCAGAGATTCTGATATGTCTTATTGTCATTCTCATTTGTCTGTATATATCTTTTGATCTCTGTGCTTATTTCTTCTTTGACCTATTCATTTTTTAAAAGTATATTGTTTAGTTTCCACATTTTTGTGGTTTTTTTTCCCCTCTTTTTTTGCAGTTGAATTCTAGTTTCAAGGCTTTATGATCAGAAAATATGCTTGGTACAATTTTGATTTTTCTGAATTTGCTGATGTTATTTTTGTGGCCCAACATTTGGTCAGTTCTTGAGAATGTTCCATGTACACTAGGGAACAATGTATACTCTGTCACTTTGGGGTGAAATGTTCTGTAGATGTCTATCATATCCAGGTGCTTTAGTGTTTCATTTAAGGCCAATATATCTTTATTGATTTTCTGTTTGGATGAATGATCTAGAGCCATTAGTGGTGTATTGAGGTCTCCAAGTATGATTGTATTTTTGTCAGTTTTTGTTTTAAGGTCAATAAGTAGCTATCTTATATATTTTGGTGCTCCTTGGTTTGGTGCATATATATTAAGAATTGTTATGTCTTCTTGATTCAGCATCCCCTTAATCATTATGAAATGACCATTTTTGTCTCTGAGTACTTTTGCTGTCTTGCAGACAGCATTATTACATATGAGTATTGCTACACCTGCTTTTTTTTGGATGTTATTTGCTTGGAGTATTGTTTTCTAGCCTTTCATTTTGAATTTGTTTTTATCCTTGTTGCTTAGATGTGTTTCTTGTAGGCAGCATACAGTTGGATTTTCATTTTTAATCCATTCTGCTACTCTGTGTCTTTTTATTGGTGAGTTTAATCCATTTACATTTAGTGTAATTATTGACACATGTGGATTCCCTATTGCCATTTCATAAATTGCTTTCTGTTAGTTTTGTATCTTGTTTGATTCCTCTCTTTTGTTTTTCTATCCTTTGTTCTTGTTTGGTTGTATTCCATACTTTTTTCCTCTGTTGCTATCTTTTTTAAGTCATGTGCTTCTGTGGTGGTTTTTTCAAGGGTGATTGCCATTAAGTAATGAAAGGGTTCCTACCATGTTTATTGTAGTACACTATCTTATGAGTGCTTCTGCACTCCATTGTTCTTTGCTACTGTTAATCTCCGTCCTCTCCCCCTTTTTTTTTGTTTTTGTTGTCACAGTTTAAATTTGGTTTTATTGTGTTCTTGGTGGAGATTTTACTTGTGGTTTTGTTTTGTTTTGTTCTTTGTATCGGACTGAAAACCTCCTTTAGTATTTCCTGAAGTGGGGGTTTTCTGATGATAAACTCCTTCATCTTTTCTGTATCTGTGAATGTTTTTATTTCTTCTTCATATTTGAAGGAAAGCTTTGATGGGTATAGTATTCTTGGCTGAAAGTTCCTGTCTTTCAGGACTTTAAATATTGGGGTCCACTTTCTTCTCTCTTGTAGAGTTTCTGCTGAGAAATCTGATGATAATCTAATAGGCCTTCCTTTATATTATATGTTGTATTCTTCTTTTCCCTGGCTGCCTTGAGAATTTTTTCTTTGTCGTTGGTTTGTGCCAATTTTATTATGATGTGCCTTGGAGTATGTTTGTTGGGATTAAGAAAACTCAGTGTTCTGTTTGATTCTTGAATTTGAGGCTTTAGTTCTTTCCACAAGCTTGAGAAGTTCTCATCTATTATTTGTTTGAAAATGTTCTCCATTCCATTTTTTCTCTCTTCTCCCTCTGATATACCTATTATTCTTATGATAGTCTTTTTGATGGAGTCAGACAGTTCCTGTAGAGCTTTCTTATTTTTCAAAATTTTTTTATCCTCTCTCCTCTTCTCTCTGTTGTATCTCAAGTTGTTTGTATTCTATGTCACTAATCCTGCCTTCTATCTGGCCTGTTCTATTAGCTAAGCTTTTTACCTCGTTTTTCAGTTCATGATTTGAGTTTTTCATCTTTGTTTGATTTGTTGTTTTTTTTATTTTATTTTATTTTATTTATTGATTTTTAGAGAGAGAGAGAGAGAGAAGGGGGAGGAGCAGGAAGCATCAACTCCCATATGTGCCTTGACCAGGCAAGCCCAGGGTTTCGAACCAGCAACCTCAGTGTTCCAGGTCAATGCTTTATCCCACTGCGCCACCACAGGTCAGGCCCTGTTTGATTTGTTTTTATAGTTTCAATTTCCTTGGTAATATATTCTTTGTGTTCGTTGAGTTGTTTTCTGAGCTCCCTAAATTGCCTTTCTGTGTTTTCTTGTACATCTCTGAGTATTTTTAGGATTTCTGTTTTAAATTCTCTCTTATTTAGCTCCAAGGTTTCCAATATATTAAATTTTTTCTTCATAGACTTTTCCTCATCTATCTGTGCTACATCTCTGTCTTTTGTATCCATGATATTTTATTTCCTTTTCCATAATGGCATCTGAGTGTGGTTTTGTTGATAGCACTAATGAGAGTTAATAAAGAAAAAAAAGTAAAAAAAGAAAAAAATTGGAAGAAAAAAGAGAAAATTTATTATTTCCCTCTTTTTTTCTTCTCCTCTTCCTTCCTCCTTGAGAAAATATTGTGATGAGCTGTGAATTATATTGTGCTAAATGGAAGAAAAACTACCTATAATGGAGGGCCTGAGTTGGGGAGAAGTGATAAAGGGCAAAAAAGGAGAAAGGGACTCACAAAGTGCAAAAAAGGAAAAAATTTGGGTCAAGAATAAAATGATTTTTTTGTAAGTGATGGTTGACTAAGATATATAATGAGAGGGATAAAAGGGAAACAGGAAAAAAGAAAAAAAATATTACTATTGTATTAAGTGGAACAAATACTAGGTAGAATGGAGAGCCGGGGTTAGGGGGAATGCTAATGAGTTAAAAAGCAAAGTCAAAAGCACCCAAAATGCTACAAAGAAAAAAAATTTGAGTCCCAAATAAAATAATTTGTTCATGATTGAGGATTGAATGAGAGGAAAAATAAAGGAGAATAGAAGAAACTAATAGATAGGGAGAAAAAAGAAAAAGGGAAAAAGGAAAAAAGAAAGAAGAACAAAGAGAGAGAGAGAGAGAGTTAAGGGTTTTGGAATGTGACCCTCATAGTGAGAAAGAAAGAAGAAAAGAAATTAAATGGGAGATGTAACACTTACAGGTAGTGTAGTTCAAGAAGGGGAAAGAATAAGACAGGCAGAGAATAAACGGACCAAGGTGGAAGAGAAAAAAATAATAATAAAGACAAGAAGATGAAAGAAACAAAAAAAATGGATAAAGTTATAAAGTCTGTGGATTTTTCTTGATTTTCAGAGGTTATTTTCTTCCTTTTTCTTTCCTCTCCCTCTTCCTGGTCAGTGACTCTGTACCCCAGACTCTGCCCCTGTGGCACAATTAGGTAGAGATTTGAAGTTGATAAGTCTCTATGGCGATGTCATATTTTAGGCTTCAGTCTTGTTGGTAGTCGAGGCTTGTTAGCATTTGCAGGCTCCGACAATGAGAGAGTCCATTTTCCCAGAGCCTCTCTCCTAGTCTCTCCTTCCTGAATTAGCAGCCTGATGATCCAGCTATGAAGTTGCTGCTGCCACTGCCTGGAGAGTAAGAGGCTCAAAGAGCTGGCAAATCACTCTATCCCCACTCTGCGCAGGGCTCTGGGTAAGGCTCTCTCAGTCAGAGCTGCCAGCATAATCAGGTGGGGCTGGGAGCCAATTGCTCTCAAGGTGCCTTTCTATGAACCTCCAGGTGTGTCCAGTATGCCTCAGCACTCTGTGGGACCACTCTCCCTAGGCTTTTTTTTCACTTTGTAACCTGTTTTGGCTGGGAAGAAGATGCCCTAGTTGCTGCCTGCAGAACAGGAAGTCTTAAAAGCTGCCAAGTCCCTCTTTTTAATGTATAGCCCTGAGTATGAAAGCTCTGCCAATCAGAAGTTGCCCCCACCCCTACGTGCATAGCAAGAAGCACTCAAACATATCACACCTCTTGTCTTAGATCACTGAACTGAGAGAGATCTTTTCAGTTAGAGCCACATAGGTCATTTGGGAAGTGAGCAGACTATGGGTTAAGCTAATTTCAGCAATTGGATCCATAGATCTGCTCCCGAGTCAGACTACAAGCTGCTTGCGTGCCCCTCCCCCTAATGCTTTCCTATTTTTTTTTCTTCCTGGGGATGTTAGCTTGAATGGCTGGGCGAGGCGCCCCCCCTGCCCAGAGAAGTTTGGGCATCGGGAAATTCGCTTTTGTGCACTCCCTGTGCATCGCTGTTCATGGTGCAGGGACTACACTGAGACTCTGGTCACAGCCCACGCAAAGGCCTCTGACCCTCCCCCTCTGTCTGGGAACATGGGCGCCCACCTCCAGGGCACTAGGAGGAACCTCTTGAGCACTGTCCGCGCTTGCCGACCAGGATATCAGGGCCAATGGCGGCTTCTGCTCGCCCACCTCTGCTGGAGTCCGGCGCGGCCATTAGGTCGCTTTGGCTGAGTCACTGCTGGCACACTCTTTCCTCAGCTTGAACGTCTGTGCTGCAGCCCGGCTCCCTCCACGCCCTCAGCCCCTACTCTCTCTCAGTTCCAAGTGAAAGCAGCCCTTGCTCAGGTTAGTGAGGAAGGTGGAGTGTTCCTTTCTCCGTCTTATTTCCTATAGGGTTTATTATATATTTAGTCAATTTTTCACTCGATCATACCTTCGCTTTCAGTGTATGAAACTTCCAGATGCTCCAAGGATAGATTTTTCTGTCTCTGGTTGAAGAACTTGTTGAAATTTTGGGAAGATTTATCGGTAGCGCTCCTCTTGGCGCCATTTCTCTGACGTTGGCAGCTCATTTCTGTGAACAAAACTCAGGAGAACAAAACCCCTCGCATCTCACCACTCCTTAGAGCAAACATCTTCATGTCCAAATCCACTCTCCTCTCAGTAAAGTGGGTCAGGGATGAGAAGTAAGCCTGTCAGGTGGCGACAGTGGCCCCTTTAGGGAGGTTCCTCAAAGCAGCCATGTTGCACCCCTTGGGTCCTATTGGCCAGAACTGATCACATGCCCATGTTTACCTGCCAGGGGACCTGGGAAGCACAGTGTTTCTCTAAGACAGCATGTGCCTAGCTAACAGACGTCCTACCATGGAGGACCAGGAGAATAGAAACGGGATGGACTAGCAATTGTTCTCACAAGCACTGTGACGTTCTCACACTTAAATCAAAGTAATATCTAAATTCAGACAAAATACATTGGCATTTGTTGTGTGCTGGTGAAGCGTCCAAGGGCTGGGGTTTGAATCTGTGTTACCCACTTTTCACCTTCATTTCTTTATGCAATGCAGTAACTGAAGTTCAAGGGTCCTCGGGTTATGACAGTACCAACATACGTTTTCAGTTTATGATGCTCACTCCCATGAAACTTAAAAAAATAGAGATGTATTTCAGCTTACGCCATTAATCATACTGACAGACTTCGTAGGCAAACTAGTTTGATCACACATGGCGGAAGAATACTCAGTATTCTTTTTCTGTGGCTTAGCTGTGTTTTATGTTCTAGATTATGATTTTACAACTGTGTTAGGATAGGTAAGTGACTTAGGCTAGGGTGTGTTTCTACTTACACTAAAACTCGGGTTCGTCATTGTTGTGGGTACCAAACTGTGTTGTAGTCTGAGGACCCCCTGTAGTAGAAGCAAAATGTGACAGTAGTTGCTGGCATTGAGAGGAATTCCTTCCACATTCACTGTTGATTTCATCAACATTTTATAATTATTAAAATCAACAAGTACATAAACCTCAGCTATCTGAGGAAAACCAATCAGTGAGGGATCAAATTAAATAGAACTATTGAATCACCAGGAAACATTTAGAGAATTATTTAGGAAAAGAGGAGATGAACAAAAATAACCTTAATAAGACTTAAGAAAACACTGTATACATAAAACAAGAAATTAATGCATTAAAAAGGAGCAACGGGACAGGATTCAATACTACTAACACAACTAATATGCAGCCTCATTTTTTTCTGGGCCTTGCCAATGTCGGACACACAGCAACATGTTGGGCCTCAGCCCACCTATCACTGCAGCAGCGGAGGCCAGTCACTTATACCCCATGGGTTCTGCCTTCCCCCAGAAGGGACAGATGATGTAACTAGCACTGGCGAGAATTAATGCACAGCTTGCAGTGAGCACACAGGCTTCTTTCCCTTGTCAGGAGCAGGTAAATAATAAATACTGGATATCACTATCATCTTAATATTACTCATCCCCATGTTTCTAGCTTCTAATTCACTGAATTATGTCCCGCCAGAAACAAGTAGCTTTCAAAAACCAATTTAAAGTTTTCTTCTACCAATTCAGGGCCTTAAGATTTTTCCAAATAATTTATGGCAATTCCTGGTTCCCATCTTCACTTGCAATGAGATTCTGAGCCTCGGCAACCTCATGTGACAAATGAGGACAGTAACAAGATCTATCTTAGAGATTGCAAATCTGTTAATGCATCTAGTACATGGCACTCAGTAAAGTCTCCGTATGGGAAAGCTATCGCTGCAGTCTTGCTGCGAAGAGCCATGATACCCAATCTAGCTACTATCTTGAATAAGAAAGGGAGAGATGGCTTGACAGGCACTCAGGCCAAAAACACGTTTCTCGAGACCTTCCTCTGCAACTGGCAAGCACAAGACCTGTGTCACCTGCGTTCCCCGAGGCTGGTCATCGCTAGGATCTGCTGCCTCCCTATGGAATCTCATAGATACAGTCATGAGCCAGGCAAATCTGAGCCAGAGTTTCATTGCCCTGCCAATCACAGAAGGATTCTCCAGGTCCCCTGTTTCGTTCGTGAATGGTTAATAGTCAGGTCTGCACAACTGTCACTCTCTCAACAAGTCCTGTGTGCACCGTTCTGTGTAAAAGAGTAATTCATCCCCACCTGCTCTTGTGCCTTGCACTCTGCTCTTTGTTTCCCTTTTCCAGTGCTTTATCCCTTCTCACAGATGAGATAACGTATTAATTATTTCAACACTTATTGATTTTTTGTCTTCTGCCTTTACTCCACAGCAAAGAGGCATTTTGGAGGGTTTTAGGGTGTTTTGGTTTTGGTCTAATTTAATTCCAAGTGTCTATAACAATGTCTGATGCATGGAAGGAACTCAATATGGAAGGAAAAAAGGAAGGGAGAAAGGAATGAACAAAAGAACAAAGGGGTGAAGGTATAAATGATTGCTTCTCTTGTAATAGGACATGAAATACTTGGGAAATGTGAAGCTATTGGGCATTTTGTCGCTCCTGCACTGAACCTGGGCAGGAGGCTGCAGTTTGTGGTGCCAGGTCCCTCCTGGACTATTCAGACACTGTAGCAAGGCTGGCGCTCTGGTCCCTGCACACACGATGCAGCAAACACTGCCATTGTCAGTGTTAGAGCTGCGGGACTCACACAACTCCAGTCTGCACGCCCCCGGACGTGGGGAGCCACCATGCAGCCACCACACTGACTACAGCAGTAGAGCGTCATGGCAGCCAGCAGAAGGTAGGCGATTTGAGGTAAGGCAGTCAGGACTCTGAGCCTTGGAGATCTGGGGGAAGAGCTTTCCAGACAGACGAAGGAGCAGCTGTGAAGTGCTGGCTCATGCTCCCCTCCTTACCCACTGCATCCTCCATGCAGAGTTTGTTTCTGCTTCATGGCCTTTTGATGTTCCCTCTGCATGAAACTCCCTGGGATCCCACACCAGTGGTCCCTTCTCATCATCCTTGAATGTCCCCAGGAGACCATCTCTGACCACCCTGTAGAAGCCCACCACTGGGTAGCCGAAGCCTGCCGCTCCCTGCTGCCCATCCCCTCGGCTGTCCTGGGCCCTCCTCGGCCTCCAGTCGCTGCTGCAGTGGGCTCTGTGAGCTCAGACCACCTGTGCTTGCAGCATTATTCCGCGAGCTCCCAGTCTCTCCTCCCTACTGCAGGCCGGTCTCCAGCTCTGTGGGAGCCCCTCTGCCAGTGTCCAAGCACCGAGACCCAAAGGGTGAAGCGCTGATGTCCCTGGAATCTGTAGTTGTTGATAAATGGTCCATAACTCTCATACGGACATTGAGGCAGGTAATTTATACACCTCTATCTCCTACCACAGGAACACATGTGCTGGGAGGGCAGGACTCTTCTTCTTCTTCTTTTTTTTTTTTTTCTGAAGCTGGAAACGGGGAGAGACAGTCAGACAGACTCCCGTATGCGCCCGACCGGGATCCACCCGGCACACCCACCAGGGGCGACGCTCTGCCCACCAGGGGGCGATGCTCTGCCCCTCCGGGGAGTCACTCTGTCGCGACCAGAGCCACTCTAGCGCCTGAGGCAGAGGCCAAGAAGCCATCCCCAGCACCCGGGCCATCTTTGCTCCAATGGAGCCTCGGCTGCGGGAGGGGAAGAGAGAGACAGAGAGGAAGGAGGGCGGGGGTGGAGAAGCAAATGGGCGCTTCTCCTATGTGCCCGGCCGGGAATTGAACCCGGGTCCCCTGCACGCCAGGCCGACGCTCTACCGCTGAGCCAACCGGCCAGGGCCAGGACTCTTCTTTACTTCACATATGTAGGTACTATCTACTGAGTGACTCTTGTGAGCATTGGGTCTGTCAATGCTTCTTTGCAACTCAGAACTTAAATAATCATTTAATGAGAAATCATCTCAACTATTTAACTTTTGCTATTCTGGAATATCATAAAAGTGCTTTCTACTTTACTCTAGAAAAATAAAGTAGTATTTCAAGGTAAGTTGTTAGTAATTATATCATCCTAGTCTATGAAAATAATGTAAGGTAGAAGACTAATGTTATTTCTATTAATTTCTTTTAAAATTAAATCCAGCCTGACCAGGTGGTGGCACAGTGAATAGAGCATTGGGCTGGGACACGGAGGACCCAGGTTTGAAACCCCAAAGTCGCTGGCTTGAGCATGGGCTCATCTGGTTTGAGCAAGGCTCACCAGCTTGAGCCCAAGGTCGCTGGCTTGAGCAAGGAGTCACTCAGTCGGCTGAGCCCCCCTTCCGGTCAAGGCACATATGAGAAAGCAATCAATGAACAACTAAGGTGTTGCAATGAAGATGATTCTCATCTCTCTCCCTTCCTGTCCATCTGTCTCTATCTGTCCTTCTGTCTGTCTCTGTCACAAAAGGAAAAAAAAATTCAGAGATTAATTTTTTAATTTCCCTTTTTTGAATGAAGTGTTGGAGTCCTAGGCATTGTGTTAATCTCATTAAGTTGTACCCAAAATCATCCCAAGAGGCGAAATGTGAAATCAAGTCTTTAGTCAGGCCTTTCCACTCTGTCATTCTGCTGTCACTGAGTCATGAACTAGAACTTTGGGGAACTCTGGCCATCAAGTAACACCTTCTTCCAGTGGGGGCTGAATTCCTTTCATTTATCTTTGCCTAGATAAAATAGTAGATGGGAACTAATGTGTATTAAGCATCTACCTCAGCATTATTTGATTTTCTCAATCACAAAATGAAAAATAAACTTTATAAACCATAATTCAGAAGCCCTTATTTTGACCCAGAAGCACAGAAGCTCTTTCTTTGCTTGATAATCTAGGATTGCTGGTTAAAAACAAACAAACAAAATAACCTCTTCAAAGGCTACAGCTCACCGTCTTCAGTCACAGCAGGACCAGTTATGATGATGGCAATCACATCATCATCGGGACAATTACAAGAGCACTCTGTGGCCAGATGAAGAGAATGGCCAGTCATTAAATGATTCAAAGTAAGTCCATTTTCCCAGGCAACATTAACTCCGGCTTTCATGTTTAGTAATATATAGCTTTGATCCCTATTCTAATCTGCTCATCCAAAACAACATGAACAGGTGCCAGGCACTCCATCTGTGATTTTTACCGGCCCTCATCCATCCCCACAACAACCTTGTTAAACGTCTCATTTGAAGGCCGAGTCATGGGACAGTCTTAAGTCTTAGGTGTAGAGAGAAGTTCTGCGCCACTCTGGAAATCTCATGATAATTTAGGGACACTTGGGGAACAAAAATACGTATAACCACATAATTCACAACACACCACACATACGCTTTTAGGGGGTGTTCATGAAATCTCATAAATCCAAATGTGAAGTTACATGTGAACTGGAAAATAATCAGTCCTGAGTAGGAAACTCAGACTCAGAGATCCACAGAAGCAGGAACTTGCAGCTAAGATGAAGGAGCTAGACATGTTAGCACTCACATCTGTCTAACTCCAGAGCCTGCTTCAAAGGTAACGCGATGCCTTCCCTGGGAAGTGCCCATCAATTCAAACCCAAGCACATTTAGATTAAATTAAACAGCATGCTGGTGTCAAGACTGCAGAATACTAACTCTAAGAAAGATCATCACAAGTGTCAATAAACCTCCATTAACCTTGTGAAAGTGCACTTGCCTCCCGACTGAGGGAAGCTCTCAAAGCAGGAGCCCATTCGGTTGGGGCACATCCCCCAGGGGCGGCCATCTGCTTGGCCATCCTGCAGGCCTGGCTCTGCAGTGTCCGTGTGGACCTATCCAGGGAAAGCCAGTGTCCATGTGGACCTATCCAGGGAAAGCCAGCTCCCTCTGCTGTTGACCAGCGTCATGGCAAAGTGCTGGGCTGCTGATTACCAGGTCTGCAGTAGAGCAGAACAGGGCACCCTAAAGACTACAGTTACCAATGGCCTGGGTCAGGCTGAGAAAGGTCAAGTTTTACATTTTAGATGTGTCAGTTTTCATTAGCTCCGTTTGAAATGAAGAAGCACTATGATGAGCATTTGATCAAGAAAATTAAATTAATTTAGCCCAAATCTGCTAAACTGCAGAGGCTAGGGCTTGGGCTCTTTAATATGTTGATTTATCCCCAGAAAGATGCTTAAACAATAACGACTTTTTTTTAAAATGGGATTTTTGAAAAACAATCTGATATTGACTTTCCTTCAGCATTATAGGGAAACTATCATTCAATTGTTTTTGATAGATTAAAATTTGGTTTATACTAAATTAATATTAAAACATAACTACATTTTTGGATTAAAAGTTTTACATGAATTTCAGAGAAATTTGGAACTCTGAATTACATTTTTGAGAAATAAACCCAAGATTGCATTTTTTGGAAATTGACCAGCAGATGGCGGTATCAGATAAGTTTTGATAGTTTCACCCCGCCACAGCCACATTTTGCCAAAAGTTGTTTTCAAAAGTGTTGAGAAATGTATACCAAAATATAAGCAATGTTAACATCTTACAATTGCACACTGCAGTAGAAACCAGTTAGTTTGATTCTTTAGAAAAATAATTATTTTGAATTTTTTCTCTAAATATTCAAATAATGGGTTCACTTTTTCAATAAAGAAACAACACAATTGGTAAATTAATTTACAGTAATATACCGAGTAAGACAAAAGCAGGTTTACAATTTGTATGAGAATAATACAATAGTTAATAAATAATAATACAAAAATAAACTTTCACATACTCACAACTATAAACCTACTTTTGCCCCACCTTGCAAATGAATTTGCATCAGTGGGAATGATTTCTTAAAAATACCATTTACTGGCCCTGGCCAGTTGGCTCAGTTGTAGAGCATTGGCCCGTCATGTGGATGTCCTGGGTTTGATTCCCGGCCAGGGCACACAGGAGAAGCGCCCATCTGCTTCTCCACCCCTCCCCCTCTCACTTCCCTCCCTCTCTCTCTTCTCCTCCTCTCCTGCAGCAGCCATGGCTCTGAGGATGGCTCCATGGCCTCCACTTCAGGTGCTAAAAAATGGCTCTGGTTGCAATGGAGCAAGGGCCCCAGATGGGCAGAGCATCGCCCCCTAGTGGGCTTGCTGGTTGGATCCCAGTTGAGGAGCATGCAGGAGTCTGTCTCTGCCTCCCCTCCTCTCACTAAAATAAAAATAAAAAAATTTAAAAATATTCATTTACTGAGAGTGTTCTGCCATTTCCTTTTTCATTCTTTTTTTTTTTTTTTTTTGCCTCTTGACTTTCTAATAACAATATCATTAGATTTTGCTATAATTTCAATTCAATTTATTATTAACATGGGCCAGGCATAAACCACAATCAGTTTGCTTTACGTCTCCCTTCCCTGTAGGCAGCAGAATCACAAAGGTCAGGAGGAAGGCATTTGGACTTGAGTGTCTTCCAGTTCTGGTTAGAACCCGTTTCATCCAACCTTGCAATGACATTTTACTATTACTACTTTCCCCCACACGACTCTGTCTGTTTTAAGTAATATTTCAGGAATTGTGCTTTGCAATAAAAAGGACACTATTTTATTTAACAAATATTCCAGGTTTTGTGCTAGGAATTGAGGGTACAGAAGTAAATAAGCCGAAGTCCTTGCTTGGGTGCTGCGTTCTAGGAGCAGAGTCCGACAATAAGCATGTATGCAGACATGGGGGGGGGGTCACCAGTTTGTTGTTCCACTTATTTATGCATTCACTGGGTGAGTCTTGTATGAGCCCTGACCAGGGATGCAACCAGCCACCTCTGTGCTTTGGGACGATGCTCTACCCAACTGAGCTATCTGGTCAGGACTGTAACTGTTTTTAAAATGTTCTATTTTGAACATCTTTTCCCTTTGACATTAAGGAAAAATTAAACTCTTTTGAAATAAAAATAACAGTAAGTTGCTTTTAGCCTCTAGACTTGCACAGTGCGATGTGAGAGCCGAGAGCCACGCGCGGCTACCAAGCACTTGAAAGGTGAACAGCCCAAAGCGAGGTGTGCTGTGTTGAATACACTGGTTTTCAAAGACTTGGTACAAAACAATAATGTAAAATATCACATTGATAGCTTTTATGTTGATTATATGATGAAATGATAACTTATTTAAAATATATTAGGTTAAATAATATACTGTTAAAATTATTAAATTGTCACACCATTTGAGTTAAGTAACAGCATCATATATTATTATTGGACTACTCGTGAATCTCACCATTTCTTTCTACTCTGTTTAGTGTGGCGACTCCAACACTCACAGTGACGCTGGGACCTGTCTTCCACTCCTGGGGGTGCCAGCTATTCTAGAGCTGATGCACCCTCTCACCACATCCACAGGCCCTTGCTTCCGGCACCTCCTCTCAATTCCTGTTCAGCAATAGAAAATCATGTGGGAAGAATGACCCTGTTTCCTGATTTAGACTCTGCATATGCTACCTGGGGAAACATTGACCTTGAAGTGCAGTATATGTGTTGATCTAGAACCTTCCAAAAAGCCTACCAAACTCACAGAAAGCTTTCTGTCATTCTGAGCTCCCACCATGGGCTGCACCGCACCAGAATTTACCCATGTAGCTCAGTGTCTTTGCCAGACCAAAGAACATTGGAGTAAAATGTGGAATTGGCTTATAAACTGGGTAACATTTGGGGTCTCACTGCCTCTTTCTGGCTCCTCCCCAGCTCATAAATACCAGTGAAGTCTGTGTCATGTATGGGGAAGCCTGCAACTCAATGGCCCCACCCTAGGGCATTACCAGGATTTATACTTTCCTGCAATTCACACTATTTCTCTTCTGCACCCAACACACTTCCTACAGTGTTAACGGGCAGGTGACAGCACCTCCTTCCGTAAGTGTCCTCATGTGTCCGCACTTCCCAGAAGACAGTGGCTCTGTGTGCTCTGAAGCCAGCCCTGAGCAGACAGAAATCCCCTGAGTGTGTTCGCAGATGAACATGCATGGGGCCAGCCACGCTCTGTCTCCTGAGACAAAACACGAGTAAGCGGTTTGCACAGTGAGCACTCGTGAAGGCACAGCAGTGGTTTCCAGGTGGAATTGCCATGGAATTTCCATCACTTTTCTGTAAATTGAGAAAGAAAAAAAAAACACTTGAACTTTCCATTAGGTTAAAATTTAATTCATTGAAAACATTACACTTCATCCCTTTATTTTTAATACTAAAATGTCCTTACTTTTATAAATTCATGATTGTAATGAATAACATATCGTGTGTGTCCTTAATGTTTTTACTTTTACAACCTCGTGTCAGTCCCCAAATATGGGAAATTTCATGGGTATTCCAAACACACAACGTCTGGGAATCACTGGTCCAGGCTGACATCGAGGGCCAACTTCCACAACCTAATGGCATCAAGTCTCCCTAGGATTTCTATACCATCACGAGCTCTAAGAGTTCCATAGCAACATTATCAACTCCTTGCAGATAGAAACTGCCTCCCCTCCCTCCCAGCTCACCCCCACAGGGTGGCTGACACAGTGCCACATACATAAGGTTCTCAGTAAACACACGTGGGCTTGTGTAATGTGATAAAAATAGTGCTGATGCTTTAAAATTCTACTGCATATGTTGGTTTCCCCCCAGTTTTGTTTAAAAATTTAACATAGTTCCCAGAAAGGGGAGATTCAATGCACAGAAGTAATAAACAGTGCTTTTTACTTGGAACTTTTGAATATCAGTTGCCCATACTAAGAATTCTCTGTGTGTAACTGACCAAAAATCTAAAAGATATAAATAAGAAAACCCCTGAGCAGTTTTCAGCCTGTGTTTTTACCTCTTTACTGACTCAGAAGAGAACATATGTTTATCAAAGGCCTAAGAAGAAAACATCGCTGTGGCTCTGGGTAGAGCTGGACCAGAGCTCATCTTCTGCAGCTTGAAGTCTAAGGGGAAGGAATATTAAATAGGTAACATCACAAAAATGGAGTGAGTTTTAAAGCAGAGAGATGGATGACAGTTGAACTCAGAAGACTCCTGTACAAATGTATCTAGTTAAAAACAAATGATGAAGATAGGTAGTTAACGTGAATATTTAATTAGTTCCCAGGAGATTATATACAAGGAAAATAAAAATACTTTGCTATGGAGGGAAGAGTCTCTAAGGAACCAGGGACGAAAGGCCACGTGCACCTGTGCTTCCTCTTTTGATTGGGAACTTGCTGGGAGAAAATGGGGTTATTTTGAGACATCAGTTTAAAAATTCTGAGTAACTGAAAAGCCTGCCCAGATGTGGGTGGCCACATCTGTAAAAACATCTAGAATGAAAGGAGACTAGGCAATAATGGGCAGTTCTTGGCACCCCGGGAAAAAAGGCACATGCCTTTAAACAAATGAGCCACCAGTTTATTCCAAGAGAGCATCATTAAGTTGGCAAGACACATTTTTAAAAGACGCCAATATACATGAAGACATTTTGTTCTGAAGTTAATTCAGTTTTTCTGCAGTGCCACCCAGTAACAAAGATGTCTGGGAAATAATGGAATGACACTGGCATAAAGCGACTTTTTGCACATACTTAGAAACATTCACGAGAGATGTTGGTGTCTCCTAGTGTCTAGCAGACAGCTGCTGGAGTTCATTTAATTACTCTCCTAATCCTTGTCAGAGTGATGACCTCTGAAAAGAGGAGGAAGAAATCTCAGTTCCATAGCCTTGATTAGCAGGGCCCCAGAAAGCCTCCAGTGGCAGGGGTGGGAGTTCCCAGCACACTGGGAAAGAAAGTCTTTCTCATTTATTTTTTTAATTGGGCATAGAGTTGACAATATATTGTAAAACATCATGCCACTTCGTTTTCATGGAACAAACAACCTAGTACATAATTGAGAGAAAGTGAAAATGTAAGCCACTGGAGGCTGGGCAGGTGGTGGGGGAACAGGAGCGGAGGCCCTTTGCGAGTCAGTGGGTAGAGCTGGAGTCCAGGGCTCGGCCGCATTGCTAGCTGCGTAATGTTGGGCACGGACTCTGTCTGGGCCTCAGTTTGATCAGGTATAACCGTAGCATGAAAATCACGTCTACCTTGTAATGTTATTAGGAAGAACAGATGATATTAATATGCATATGGTGTGCCTGACCAAGCCTGGTAACAGTACACACTCCATAAATTATTTCTACTGCCATCACCACCATGCAGCCTAGGAGCTTTTCTCCTGAGTTACCAGGGTCTCCCAGACTTGGGAGGGGCGCCTGCCCTGACCCCTGCACACCTCTCAGGTGGGGAGAGGCCATTGCTGTCTTTTAATTGTCCTTTTTAAATCATGCAGATATCAAACTTCTGTAAAAGAGTTCATTTGAAAAATAAATGTTTTTGATTATTAAAAAAAATTTTTAAGTTTGATAAACCACTGATTCAGCATAATTCTCTCAATTTACAAGTGAAGAAACAGTGCATAAAGGAACACATTTGTTACTCAAAAAGATAGAAGTTACAGCACACATATGCCTTGCTCCAGTTGAAAGTTCTTTTCATGGCCCAGCTGGCCTCTTGCACTGGCCACATTGTGCTCAGATTAAGGTGCTGGAGTTTAAGATTAAGGATTATTGTCCTGCAGACAGATTAAGGCCCGGAGGAGTTGGGTGCTTGAGGTCCTCTTAGCTTTGACTTGGCACCACTGTATTTTTTCTTTTTAACTTTGTACAGTGAAGAATTTAAATAAATACAAGTTGGCAGAATAGTGTAATGAATGACCATGTTCTCATTACCCCACTTCCACATTATTTTAATTTGTTATAATCTTAAAGTAAGTCCCACACACTATATCACACCACTTAATAAATGTTACAGTATATCTCTCTAAATGATAAAGATATTATAATACACAATAATCAAATCAATAATAAGTCTTTAATATTATTAACTATCTTATCAATGTTAAAATTTCCAGTGAGCCCTTTACAGCAATGTATTTTTTAATATGAATCAGGATCCACATATTAAGTTTGGTTGATAAGTCTAAGTTTTTAAAAAATCTATGTGTAATGCTGGTGGCTGAGGCCAGGCAGGTTCACACTGGATTTGGGCGGATGGTAGAGGAACTGCGGAGCTGGAAAGTGTTGGGCCGTTCCGTTTATTAGAGTCTCTCAACGGCGGATGAGCACACAGGCAGGGAAAACTGCTTCTAGCAGTGGAGAGCAAGGGGTCAGGAAAACCTCCCTGAGAGAAGCACTGGCAGCCTTACACAGAGTATACACACATGGCCCTGCCAGGGGCTCACGCACTAGTCATGCAAAGTGCAAGCGAGCAAGCCAACCACAGCTGTTTTCTCAGCACTGTGGTTTCTCCCATCTCTATCCTCCTCACATTTTTTTTTATTAAAGAATCGTCTCCTTGACTTTGAGGGTAATGAAAACAATATTAATGGTTTCTATGCTTATAAAATGCTGTCATATATTTTACTAAGTGTAGCTTATTCAGTGCTCTCCCTCAGGGTTGGAAATGGCTGCAGTCTCCTCTGCCTTCTAGTGAATATTGGTGGTGTACCTCATACTCATTGGGACTCACGTAAAGTTAGAGGAATATGCTGTCTTCACTGCAGTTTCATAGTTGAAGAAAATAAACATTAGAATGATGAAGTCATTGCCCAGCAAGTAAAGGAGTGGCCCAGTAACTCTGATTTTAGAGTGGGGGTCCCTACCACTCCATGAGACCACCTCTTAGATATATACCCAGGCCTGTACCACGGGAGGCTGAAGTCACTGCTCTGGGGACATACACAGATTTCTGGGGTTTATTTGTTTCAGATTTGTTGATAGCTTTTACTTACTCTGATTTTTCTCTGAGGGATTCGGTTCCCCCTCAATTTCAGACTGGGACCGAATTTATAACCCAGGTCTCAGACAGAAGCAATGGACAAATGATCAAGTGTGGGCATGTCAGCCAAGCTTGGCTGCAGAGTGAATCCTAAGAGTTTTATGGGAATACTGGGGAAATTTTTTCTTTTTGCCTGCATTTAGAATTGCTGTCACTTTCTTGCCATCTCGTGTACCTGAGAAAGTGACACACAGAGGACAGTTAAACCAAGCTGAGAGATGGAGAGGGATTAATTAAATCCTTGTCACTTTGTTTAAGCCCTGAGCAAGCCACGCCTCCCGACAGACTAGCCTTGGGCTTTTGTAGTACATGACTCAATAACTTCCCTTTTCACTTAAAATAGTTTGTTTGAAGGAATATAAATAAAATAAAAAATATTTTAATTGACATCAATGAAAAAGAAAAATCCTAATCCATACCTTTCACATAGCTAAACAGTCTTTGTGTTGATGGCTAGTAAAGCCACATATAAAATTTTGACATTAATATGATGTTGTCACATGCAAAGACTAAAAGGTATGTACAAAAATACAATCAAGCCCTGGCCAGTGCAGTCAGTGGTAGAGTGTCAGCCCCATGTGTGGATGTCCTGGGTTCGATTCCCGGTCAGGAAACACAGAAGTGACCATCTGCTTCTCCACCCCTCTCTCCACCCCCTCCCCTCTTTCTTTTTCACTTTCCCTCCCACAGCCATGGCTTGATTGGTTCAAGAGCACTGACCTGGGCACTGAGGATGGCTCCATGAAACCTCTGCCTCAGGTGCTAAAAACAGCTCAGTTGCAAGCATGGCCCCAGATGGCAGTCACTGGGTGGATCCCATTCAGGGCACATGTGGAATTCTGTCATTCTGTCTATATCTCCTCCTCTCACTTATAGAAAAAAAAAAGAATTACTAGTAATTTTATTTAAATTTATACATTTTAAAGAATCAGTACTCTTCCATATGGGTTTAACTATAGATGGTAATAAAATATCAAGATTCAGCTGTGTTTATTTTCCAAGAACATGTACCATTAGAATGTACAACTCCAAACAAATCAGCTGTAAAAAGAAATTTATAACATAAAAAAATCTGAAGGAAAAAACAGACACAAAATTAGATGATATTAAGAAAACATTATTGCCTGACTAGGCGGTGGCACAGTGGATAGAGCATCGACTGGGACGCAGAGGACCCAGATTCGAGTCCCCGAGGTCGCCAGCTTGAGCACAGGCTCATCTGGTTTGAGCAAGGCTTACCAGCTTGAGCCCAAGGTTGCTGGCTTGAGCAAGGGGTCACTCTCTGCAGCAGTCCCCAGTCAAGGCACATATGGAAAGCAATCAATGAACAACTAAGGTGCCACAACAAAGAATTGATGCTTCTCATCTCTCTCCCTTCCTGCCTGTCTGTCCCTCTCTCTGTCTCTCTTTGTCACACACACACACACACACACACACACACACACACAGCATTATTAAATGTTTTTAGGTATAAATAATGACATTGTGCTTATATGAAAAAAGACATCATAACAGAAATGATATGACATCAAGAATTTATTTTAGAATACTGCAGCAGAGGTAAGGAAATGTGTGTGGGGGGGAATAAATATAAAATTAAAAATACTGTTTGTTCTTAGGTGTTGAAATGCTTAATGGTCCACAGGTGTTTGTTATACTATTTTTTCTACTATTCAGTATGTTTGAAATTTTTTGTAATAAAAATTTGAGAAAATAATGTAAACTCCAGGGATCTCACCTATCTTATTCACTCCCATGTCTAGCCCAATAAACACATGTTTATAATTAGAATCAATTATAGATTGATATACTAGATATACATTACTCTGTTTTACATTGTTTTCACCTTAGTTATGTGATATGCAAAACTTTTAGTTATTTAAACCTGACAATTACAGCACAAGAGTAAATCCCCGTTGGTGGAGGTATTCAAACACAGATACAACTTTCAGCTGGGTGTCATGGTTTAGGGACAGAGACTGAGAGTATAGCACGGTGCCTGAAATACTATAGTTTCTGCTCAATAGAACAGTGGTCCCCAACCCCCAGGCCGCGGACCAGTACAGGTCCGTGGGCCATTTGGTACCAGTCCACAGAGAAAGAATTAATAACTTACATTATTTCCGTTTTATTTATATTTAAGTGTGAACGATGTTTTATTTTTAAAATATGACCAAATTTCCTCTGTTACATCTGTCTAAGACTCACTCCTGACACTTGTCTCGGTCATGTGATACGTTGCCACTAAAATTAAACCCATAAACTAGCAAAATGAGTGAAAAACAAAATTCCATCGAAAGTTTTTTTGCGAAGTGGAAAAGGGCCAGTGAAGAGACAGGAAAAGAACCTACAACCTCGAAGAAAAAAAAGGCTTCATTTAACAGACAATACCAGGAGTCCTACCTGAAGTATGGATTTATCGCAACTGGTGATTCTCATGCACCAAGGCCGCTCTGCATAATATGTGGCGACCGGCTAAGTAATGAGGCAATGAAACCTTCAAAACTGTTTCGCCACTTGGAGACCAAGCACCCAACTTTAAAAGCACCCTACTTTAAAAGGCCTTCTGAGTATTTCGAAAGAAAAAAGCTGAACAAGAAAGACAGAAACAATTACTGGTGGCCACTACATCAATAAATGCGAGTGCACTGAGGGCATCATACTTGGTGGCTAATTATATTGCTAAGGCTAAGAAGTCATTCACCATTGGTGAAGAATTGATCCTTCTAAATCCACTAAAGACATTTGTTGTGAACTTCTAGGCGAGGCTGTGGTTAAAAAGATAGCACAGATGCCTCTTTTGGCTACCACCGTTACACAGCGCATTGAGGAAATAGTAGAGGACATTGAATCACAATTGTTGGAAAGGATTAATAAATCACCGTAGTATGCTCTTCAGGTTGACAAATCTACAGATATTAACAACAAGGCAATGCTACTTATTTATGTGCATTATCTTTATCAAGCGGATGTGCATGAGGATATGTTATATGCACTATCATTGCCAACCAAAACCACAGCCGCAGAACTATTTAAATCGCTGGATGACTATGTATCAGGAAAACTGAAATGGTCTTTTTGTGTCAGCATATGCACAGATGGAGCTGCTGCCATGACTGGAAGGATGTCTGGTTTAACTACTCGGATTAAGAAGGTTGCACCTGAATGCAAGTCTACGCATTGTGTCATTCACAGGGAAATGCTGGCTAGCCGAAATATACCACCGGAACCTAACAGCATATTGAATAATGTTGTTAAAGTTATTAACCACATCAAAGCACAGGCCCTTCACTCGTGCCTGTTCGAGCAGCTTTGTGAGGAAATGAACGCGGAGCACAGACACCTTCTCTTATAGACAGAAATAAGATGGTTATCCTGAGGGAGGTCCCTGGCCAGAGTGTGTGAATTACAAGAGCTGCTGCAGAGATTTCTCTCAGAAAAAAAGTCACCGCTAGCAGCACATTTCAGTGATGAGGAATGGGTCGCAAAACTCGCTTACTTGTGCAACATATTTAACCTCCTCAATGAACTCAATCGGTCACTTTAGGGGAAAATGACAACTGTCTTCAAGTTGGCAGATAAAGTAGCTGCATTTAAAGCCAAACTGGATTTGTGGGGACGACGTGTGAACAGGGGTATACTTGACATGTTTCAAACATTCGCGGGAATTTTGGAAGAGACTGAGCCGAAGCCTTCATTGTATCAGCTGGTGCACAATCACCTGTATTTGCTTTTAAAAGAGTTTGAACGCTACTTCCCAACCACAAAAGACCCACAAATTGCCAAAGAATGGATCCGCGATCCATTTGTCAACAAACCAGGTGAATCCAGCGTGTCTATGCAAGAAAAGGATCAACTACTGGAGATTGCAAATGACGGCGGCCTTAAAAATATGTTTGAGACTACAACTCGGCCGATGTTCTGGATTAAAGTCATGGCAGAATACCCCGAGATCGCCACAAAAGCACTAAAAACCCTGTTGCCATTTCCGACATCCTATTTGTGTGAAGCGGGATTTTCTGCAGCGACCAAAATAAAATTACGGAATAGACCAGACATAAGCAACACACTTCGGGTGTCATTGTCTCCCATTACCCCTAGATGGGACCATCTGGTTGCAGAGAAACAAGCTCAGGGCTCCCACTGATTTAGAGTTATGGTTGTTGAGAGATAGGCTACTATCTCTCATTCTATATAAACATTATAATAAATAACCCTTAACTTACAATATTCATAACAATGGTGAGTTGTATTTTTCATGCACTTTATATTTGTTTTTGTGTTGTATCTTATTTTTAAGGCATGTTTAAATGTTACCATAGCGACTGGAAAGTGTTTGGAGGCAGAGAGGATGTTACTCATGTTCTGTTGTTGGTGTGATGTTAAGAGGACGCTTCTAATAAAGTTGCACAGTGGATTCATGTTTATTTTTATTGTTATAGGTTCATAATTGGTAGCGAGCCTGAACCTATCATATTACATATTGATGTCAGACATGAAACCTTGTCAGAATAACAAATTTAAATACAGCCTGAATAATGAGGACATGCTCGTTCCTCCTTTAACTTAGCCCAATAAATATCGTAAGTTTGACAATTATATTTAAAAATACCACAGTTTTTATGCCGGTTGCATAATTTTATTTTGTGCATTTATCCATCCCACCCTAAAGGCTGGTCCGTGAAAATATTTTCTGACATTAAACCGGTCCGTGGCCCAAAAAAGGTTGGGACCACTGCAATAGAAGTTAGCTAATATGTATTGCGTAAATAAGTTACATTTTACTTGAACTAAGAAAAAAAGCCCATGGAACTCAGCTCATTTGAACTCAGGCCATGTTTTCCTAATGTGGCCAAATATTCTCCCAAGTTGAGAATGCACACGTGTTTAGGAAGCCTTGCACCTGCTAACATTCATCAAGATGGAGAAAATGAACGTGGGGACCACCTACTCAAAGTGTTCATACTCCCACTTAATAATTTGGTCCTGTTGCACCATTATGATTAAAATGCACAGAGCAGCCCTGTTGGCTGTTATCATTTCTGGTAAGGAAGAGTGCTTTCAATCTGCATCATTTGCATCCATTTAGATAATGATGATGGTGCCAACAGATTTCTTCCGTTCCACTCTATCTTTCATTCAAAGAGTCAGGCCCAGAGGTGCTTTTAGAGACCACATTTATAGATTACCTCCAGCATTATGGAGTTGCAGAAATCCCTGGGGTAGCAGGATGGAGGCACATATAACTTTTGCCAATGACAATGCACAAACACCAGATTATGAAAGCCAATGGCACATAACTCACTCAGTTGAAAATATAAGGGAAATTTATGAAGCCAGAAAGAAAGAGAGAGGGAAAAACAGACAAACAGCACCGGCATGGCACTGTAATTTAGCTAGATTTCAAATAACAGGGAATCCACAAAATAATGTCACTTGCCCTGGCTCTCTGGACTTCATGACTCAATAGGAAGGGGGAAGAACCCACCCCACTGTCACCATCCATAGCCTCTGTCATTTGATAATGTCACAATGCGCAAAAGAGTGAATGAACTAAACCCTGGGCTTGCATTGCAGGCCACTTAAGTCTAAATCCTTCCAAGCACTGTTCTGAACATTCCTACTCTTAAGAATGAGAAGAGAAAATCCTGCTGACTTCACTTTTCAGGGACACGCATGCCCAGGCTTATTCATCTCAAAAGCCCCTATTCCCTTGGTGTTGATTTTAGTTTGTTTGGTCATGAAGCAGAAAAAAGGTAGACCTTGGTTTCCTGCAGAGATTGAATTATATGAGTAATTTTTAACTCTACTACTATGTCATAAATTCCCTTGGGAATAGGAGGGATGTTCTGGACTCAGAAAAATGTGTGGACAAAAGCCTGCACAGAGATTCAATGACAATTTAGCATTTGTTTTAGTGAAAAATCATTGAAACTTGCAGTTTATCTGGGAACACCTGGTCAAAAACACCTATACCACTAATTTCTAAGATTGTGCCTCTGTCTGACATTCATTTATTTACTTATTCAAAATTTATGAACCATGTGTTCCAAACACCATGCTAGGTCCTGGAATGACAAAGGTAAATAAAAGCATTGCTTGTCTGGGTTCACAGCCTGATAAAGGGCGACACTCTGCAACAGCCTCCACGAGGTGCAGACGTATACCGCAGGGACGGAAGCGGAAGGCATGCTGAAGTGTGGCGCAGGGAGTCGGGGAAGGGCCTACTGAGGAAGTGATGTTTGAGCACAACATTCAAGTATCTGTAGCCACCAGGAGGGCGGGACGGGGACAGGCATGCCTGGCATAGAGATCATGCAGGACTGAGCACCACTAACGTTTGGTTGACTGGAACACAGAGTTTGGACAGGAGAGGAATATTGGGAGAGGAAGCGAAGACTGTACTGACTTTGTAAGTCATGCTTGTGTGAAGTCTGGACTTCATTCAGAGGCGCTCCTAACGGATTTTAAGTGTGGAAGAGCGACAAATGCAACTTATGTTTAACAAAGGTTATTCTATGATTTGTGTAGGAAAAACAAACCCAAGCCTCCCTGGTATCAATAAAACTATAATCATACTCAGTTTTCCATTGCTGGTGACACACAAAAATAGGAGCATGTAATTAAGTCGGTTTTCAGACTACTCAAAAAGCCCAGTGGGAAAGGAAGTATATTTTTAGAGTAATGCAGTGTCTGGTACCAGAGGATGGACATGCAGTGTTAACAGATGCTGATGGAGCCTCACAAATTTGAACCAAGACAAAACAACTGCCACTGTGATCTAGACATAAATAATATTTAAAGTTAAACACTAGCCAGTAGAACTTTGTGGGTTTTGGGGTCATCACTGAAGTGTCCAAGGTAATTTGTTATAAACACAATGAAATTTCAGTTTAAGATGGTGCTAATGGGGCCCTGGCTGGTTGGCTCAGTGGTATAGTGTCAGCCTGCCTGGTGTGTGGATGTCCCGGGTTCAATTCCTGATCAGGACACACAGGAGAAGTAACCATCTGATTTTCCACCCCTGCCCCTCCTCCATCTCTCTCTTTCCCTCCTGCAACCATGCTTCAGTTGGAACAAGTTAGCCCCAGGTGCTGAGGATGGTTCCATGGCCTCCACCTCAGGCACTAAAATAGCTTGTTTGCAGAGCAACGGAGCAGCAGCCCCAGAGCATCGCCAGGTAGGGGGCTTGTCAGGTGGATCACATTCAGGGTGCGTGCAGGAGTCTGTCTCTGCCTTGCCACCCCTCACTTAATAATAATTTTTAAAAAAAGAGAGAGCAAGAAGACTGATGAGCATTTCCTGAGGGATCTCCAGAAGAGCATGATACGGATGCCCACAGCCACCACCCAAACAACCTCCATAAAACACACGCAGCCACGTTTCCTGCGGCTGTTGCTTCTGCGCACTCTCCCACGATACATTTCCATGGGCATATGGAGAAGAGCTGTTAGTAACAGCAGGTAGCCAGGTGTCTGCTCTTCTGGCTTGATCCAAAGCAAATTTTAGATTGCCTGGAAAGCAAATGGTTCTAGTCCCAGGCAACTACCCACAGCCATGACTCTCTACCCGTGTATTATGTGCACTTGTGTGCTGAAAAGCTGTGACAGGTGTACTGTGACATTGTGTCCAATATCTAGAATGATATTACATGCTGTTATGGAAATGATCGCCGAGCCAGGCAGGTCCTAGGGTGTTGTGCAGGGGAAGGAACAACAGCCTGCAGGGCCAGATGAGACAGCAGCCAGTGGCTGCCGGAGCCAGCTAGAGAACACGATCACGTCAGCCTCTGTCCAGGTTCATGCTCAGTGACTTCATTTTGCTAGCTGGAAATTTGCTCAGCCTTGGCTGGAGTGTTTATACTACACAAACACTACAATGAGAGTTTCATTTCTCCCTCCAAGAGTCAATTACCAGTACACCACTGGATATAGCTTACAATGAAGCCTGGGGCACATAAAGACTGAGTAAAAATGTGTTTCTTCAGCGTGGGAGAGCACAGTTAGAGCTGACAACGAGCCAGTGCAAACCGCAATGTAGCGCGAAGGGATGATGAGGCAGACAGCACGCTGATTCTGTAAGATGAGGTGCTGCAGCAGTGACAGTGTTGTAACCATGTATGACTTCTTTAGCGCCATGTGGGGGCTTCTAATTCCCTTTCAGTAGGCTGCCAAAATTTCTATGCTGGTGAAGTCTCACAGCTCTACCGGACTTAAAAAAAAAAAAGACAAGCGGTTTACTGAGTGGATTTGCACTCCACAATACACCTGAGGTGGCAGACACAAGCTGTGTCCTTTAGTTGCTTACACATTTCCTGGAATCCTCTTAGAGTAGACCCTTCTTTCCTGATTCTGACCTCAAAAATGATGACCTTCTCAAACAGCACGGCTCTCGTTGCATGCCAGCTGCTGCCTCTGGTGTCACCACAGAGACAGCCATCTGTTCAGGGCCAGGGGGAAAGCTGACTGGTGGCCTTGAGGATGGGGAGAATAACACATTCCCTTGTGACAAGCTTAGAGGATTTTTTCAAGGGGATTTGACTTCACACTATTTAGAGGCCTTCATAGGATGTATTCCGCACACAGAAAGCGGCCAGGAAACACTGAGTGGCTCTTCGTGGGAGCCCAGAGAGCAGCCACTCTAGCTAGGTGAGCTCAGGCTGGATGGCTCTGGGGAACAAAGAGCAGACGGGTCCTGCCAGCATCTGCCCACGAGAGCTGCGAAGCCCGAGATGTGTGTCGTACTGCAAGGCACTGCCATTGCACATGGGAGAGCAGGAGAATCAAAACTGAAGTGCCTTCCATCAGCTGCTGCCCTGTCCATCACCAAATTCAGCACTTCCCTAGAGAACTCTTACTGTAAATGTCAAAACAACTTCCCATAGGGAATAGTCGGCTTGTTTTCATTTAGCTCCCTGATTCCTTTCCACATGGAGGTGCCCCATGCAGACACCATTCTCACAGCGTTCAACATTTTCAACCATAGACTCATTCTACTGGCGTAAACAGAACTCCAAAATGTAGTTGTCAGACAGGCCCAACTGCATGAGAGTATTCATGGTTACACGAGGCAGAAAGTGCTGGCATCTCCTTTTGGGTCCAGGGAGTAGCAGGCACCAAGATTGTGAAGAATTATTTATGTTGTAATTTTATACCTTTCACATCTCCTCCTATCTTTCTGCTGGGCCTGCACTATTTAACAGAAGAAATGGATAAAATTGTGTGCCCAAAATAGCCCTTCACTACCTGTCAATTACAACATTGATTTTAATAACCCCACAGAGTGTGAATGACTCATAAATTATAGTTACAGAGCTTCCAGACTGATTAACACATTTAAGCCACCAGAGGCCTTTTGAAGGAAAGAGTGACCTAAAACCATCAACTCAATTTAAAAGTCCATATCCTCAGCCATTACCCGGTCTTTTGGAGGTAGAGATACTCTGCCTGTTTACAGTTGTGGATTTGACCGGGCCTGTTGCAGAATTTCCATTCAGAACAAAGGAATCACCTGGGCTTACACAGTGACAGGGTTTTGTCCCCCCACCCCCCCCCCCCCAGGAGAAAGAGCAAGCTCAGATGGTGATATCAGAAATATGACAGTGCTAAAAGGGCTATAAGAACACTACCACCTCTGTCTTCCTTAATGACTGGAGGAAGAGGCAGTGGTGGGCGGGTAGTGGGATAAAAGCCAACATGGCAGAAACAATATTTACTAATGAATAACGTTTAGAAATAATAACAGGAATACATTCAAGCCTTTTTACTATGATTCTCATTTTACAAAACAGCTCAGAACTTACAAATGTAAATATAAATATATATGGATAAAACAAGCCTATGTTTTATAAAACACTACTTTGGTATTTTCTATTCTCTTCTGTTTTTATAGTGTTGCTTATGACCTATTGATAATCATTTAATTTTATGACACACTAGTGAAACAAGGCCTGCAGTCTGAAATATTGATGTAAAGGGTACATATGATGAGCAGAGTAGTAACGACCAAGATTATGCATGGTGGCTGAAAGCTCTCTGAGTCACTGCCTATATTTTTGAGTCCTAGTTCTCCTGCATACCAGCAGGTGTCTTAACTTCACGGTGCCTCAGTTTTCTTTTCCTTAAAGTAGAATTAATAAACAGGAACTTGTTTTGAAGATTAAATTATATAACACATGAAAACTCTCAGAACATAGTCAGCACTCTATAACTGTTAGTCCCTTTGTGAGATGTCTATGGCTATGGTAGTGCTACATAAATCGCCTCAAACTCTAAGGCAAATTTTAGCTCACAAGTCTGTAGGGTTCAGCTGGTCACTGGCTGATTGGCTCTGCTCCGTGGGTCTCACCCTCCCGCAGAGCGCTCAGGCATGTCCTTCTCGTGGTGATGAAAGGGAGGGAGGCATAATGAGTTCAGTCTCCCAAGAATCATGAGTGTTAATATGCACTGCCTAAACTTCAGAGTGGGAGGTCACAAGAGTTATGCAGTAGAGGCCATGGGCCCCTTGTGCCATTAACCAGAGCTGTGACGATGATCATGGAGCCTCTCCCTCTCTCTGTGTGAGGTGATTTACATAAATCAGGGTAAATCTTGAGAACAGTTTACTACTATGATAAAAAGGATTCTTGATTGCAAGTGACAGAGTGACCATATAGGCTGTTTTTAAAAAAAGTCTAACTGAGAAGTAAACTAGTCAAGAATACTGAACAAGTCTGAGTTATGGCAAAGTTGGATGTGGGGCCTGACTGGGATCTGGGGTGCACTGTTTCTCCATCTCCCAACGGTCTTCTCTGTGTGTTGGACCGGTTATGGAGAGCGCTTTGCCCATGAAGCCCTTGTAACAACTCCAAGTATGAGTCATCCCTACAGCTTGCAGTTTGGGCAACCGACCATCCTGGTGCGTTTAGGCCTGCAAGGTCTCTGGGCTGTGGGGCGTCCAGGGCTAATCCGAGCATGTGCAGATGAACTGGTTATCTTACTTGCAGTTCCAGGGGAGGAGAGGACCTCTCCCCAGTGAATTTGGCTGAAAAGTCCCTTGCTAGTCCCTCATTGACCTAGCCGGGTTCACATTCCTGAACTAACAATCATGGCCAGGAAGATGGAGACTTTGGCCAAGAGTGGGTCATTTTCCAGCATGTTGTGGGTTAATGCTTGCTGAATCTTATGAAAAATGGGGAGAGGAGGTAAGAGAGGCAAAGGAAAGGACCCTGGATACACAAAATAAGTCACTAGACAGTTGTTTCATTTTATAAACAAGGAAATAGAAGCTCTGAAAAACAGAATCTCTGAGAAGCTGATTGGCTTCCTAAAGTTACAATACAAAAAGAGTAGCTGAACTGGGCTTTAACCACTGCCTTCCTGGCTTCCAAGTCTGCACACTGGACATTACCCGGTGTGGCTGGCCTAGAGCCGTCATAATACATATTTTCTGGAAGCCAAATGCAGCACTTAAAAAACAAAAGTAAAGTTATTACTAAGTCATTACTATAGTGAGAAACTATAAATTAAATACTTACTTCACTTTCCAGTTCACTTGTGGGAAATGCAGAAAGGCCACTTATAAGTAATTTCTCCCCAAGAATTCTTTTCACAAAATATGAACAATTTAATTGGATAACTTAAGAGTTCTTTTTGATGAAACATGTGCAACTGGTTCCAGGCGTCCCCAAACTAAGGCCCACGGGCCGCATGCGGCCCCGAGGCCATTTTTCTGCCCCCCCCCCCCCCGCCGCACTTCTGGAAGGGGCACCGCTTTTATTGGTGGTCAGTGAGAGGAGTACTGTATGTGGTGGCCCTCCAACGGTCCGAGGGACAGTGAACTGGCCCCCTGTGTAAGAAGTTTGGGGACCCTGGACCGTTAGACAGTTTAAGGAATTTTAGGTTGTTTTTCAATTTGCACAGAGGTCCCAGAAAAGTTTTCCCTCGTACCCATTGAGGGAGACGGAAGAATTGCCATTTGTTACACTGGGCCATCCTCAAGTTCCTGTGTAGAAATTACTTCCCCCACGTGGGCCCCAGAGTAGCCTTTGCCACACACAGCTACAATCAGTGCCTTTGAGTGCTGAGGCATTTGGATCACTGCCTATTTGGGAGCATGGGGAGGAATGTTCTGTTGCTAGACTAAGGAGCAGCTAGAACTGTCTGTGTCCACGCTTTGCAGACATCTCTAGTGTCCTTGCTAAAGTAACTCTTTGGTTACGCATATGAGACAAGCCAATCAGGGCTGAAGTCTGCTGGCTGTGCTCATCCCCGTGATGAGCCCATGGCTCATCCCCACATGCTGCTGTGGCCAAAGTCACCGGTCATGGCGCTGCCCAAAATCAGAACAAAAGAATGAATGGTGTCCAGTCCTCTGTGGGCTCTGCGACCACTCACTGCCGCTCTGCCCAAGCAGGACCTGCAAGCAACAGCCGACATCGGTGGCCACAGATGGATGAGCCTGCTAAGACGTAAAAGAAATGACAAGTCATTGTACTTTTCAGTCTGTGCACAGAGTAGGTGACCTCATTGGCAGCAAAGGTGAAGATAAATAGCTATGCTTGAGTGTTTGTCTCCTTAAGAACAAAGAGATGCAAAGCAATTATCATGTGAAAGATCACAGAGTAAAACTCTTAAACATGCACTTCATTGTTTTACCCTGCACTTGTAAAAATAATAATAGTAATAATAATAACAAGCACCCTTTAGTTATTAAACGAATTGAAAAAAATTTAACCATATGGTAAGCCAACAAAAACTTGAAGTTTTATAAAATGAAATAGATCCAAGAGGAAGGAGGAAAAACATGTACCAAGTACCTGCATGGTGCCTATTCCTTACACGTACCAGGTACCTGCATGGTGCCCGTCCCTGACACCTACCAGGTACCTGCATGGTGCCCACCCCTGACACCTACCAGGTACCTACGTGGTGCCCACCCCTGACACCTACCGGGTACCTGCGTGGTGCCCACCCCTGACACCTACCAGGTACCTGCGTGGTGCCCACCCCTGACACCTACCAGGTACCTGCGTGGTGCCCACCCCTGACACCTACCAGGTACCTGCGTGGTGCCCACCCCTGACACCTACCAGGTACCTGCGTGGTGCCCACCCCTGACACCTACCAGGTACCTGCGTGGTGCCCACCCCTGACACCTACCGGGTACCTGCGTGGTGCTCGTCCCTGACACCTACTGGGTACCTGCGTGGTGCCCGTCCCTGACACCTACCAGGTACCTGCATGGTGCTCGTCCCTGACACCTACCAGGTACCTGCATGGTGCCCACCCCTGACACCTACCAGGTACCTACGTGGTGCCCGTCCCTGACACCTACCAGGTACCTGCGTGGTGCCCATCCCTGACACCTACCAGGTACCTGCGTGGTGCCCATCCCTGACACCTACCGGGTACCTGCATGGTGCCCGTCCCTGACACCTACCAGGTACCTGCATGGTGCCCGTCCCTGACACCTACCAGGTACCTGCGTGGTGCCCACCCCTGACACCTACCAGGTACCTGCGTGGTGCCCACCCCTGACACCTACCGGGTACCTGCGTGGTGCCCACCCCTGACACCTACCAGGTACCTGCATGGTGCCCGTCCCTGACACCTACCAGGTACCTGCATGGTGCCCGCCCCTGACACCTACCAGGTACCTGCATGGTGCCCATCCCTGACATCTAGCATTAAGTTAACCTCTACATACAATAACCCTGTGAGGTAAGTATTATTATCACAACTTTATATATGAGTCACTATGCTAAAAATCTTCCTAAGGGCACACTGCTAACTGTTAATGGGAAACTAGAATTTGAATCCATGCCTACTTGGCTACAATTTTTCCTCTAAGCATGTGGCCTCCTGGACACAAAGATCACTGAGGAAATTTTAACAGAAAATACAACTCAAGAGTCAAGGTGATTTATTATTACAATGGATTGGTATCTCCTTACTGCTTGTTTATGTTCCTGTCCCTGAGATTGCTAAATAGTACTGCATAGATAAACACAGCTGGCTTAACTGAGAATATTCTAGAAGCATTTTATTGTGTTTGTTCACAATGTTGTAATAAGTTTCTTCAAGACTGTTGCGTGTCATGTAACAGTCATCACTGGGGAGATAAAGACTCTCTCATGGCCTGTGGCACCAGGACAGACCATGCAGACCGTAGGGAGCAAGCATGCCTCCCAACATAATTAGCTTGGCCAGTCAGGATTGAAACAGTCAAATGTGAGCTATTTTTTCTTTGCTAAATCAGTGAGTGAGGATCCAAAATATTAGTTACAATGTAGAAAGCACTCACCCTCATATTGCACAAGAGCATGAAGACTGGCTACTGGGCTTGCTCTCACTCCCCATCTCCATGGGCAGTGTTTTAAAGATTAGTATATATTTTAGAGATTTTTTTAGAGATAAATAGTGTTTTAGAGATTAATTTCTTTATTTTTTTCAACATCAATTATCTTTTTTATTTTATAAAATCAAGCCTGCCGCTTTTTTTTTTTAATTAATTTTACTGGGGTGACATCAATAAATCAGGGTACATATGTTCAAAGAAAACATGTCCAGGTTATCTTGTCAATCAATTATGTTGCATACCCATCACTCAAAGTCAGATTGTCCTCCGTCACCTGCTATCTAGTTTTCTTTGTGCTCCTCCCCCTCCTCATTAATCTCCCCCCCCAGTAACCACCACCCTCTTGTCAATGTCTCTTAGTCTCGTTTTTATGTCCCACCTACGTACAGAATAATGCAGTTCTTGTTTTTTTCTAATTTACTTATTTCACTTTGTATAATGTTATCAAGAACCCACGATTTTGTTGTAAATGATCCGATGTCATCATTTCTTATGGCTGAGTAGTATTCCATAGTATATAAGTGCCACATCTTCTTTATCCAGTCTTCTATTGAAGGGCTTTTTGCTTGTTTCCATGTCTTGGCCACTGTGAACAATGCTGCAATGAACATGGGGCTGCATGTGTCTTTACGTATCAATGTCTCTGAGTTTTGGGGGTATATACCTAGTAGAGGGATTGCTGGGTCATTAGTAGTTCTATTTTCAGTTTTTTGAGGAACCAACATACTTTCTTCCATATGGTTGTACTACCTTACATTCCCACCAACAGTGAATGAGGGTGCTATTTGCTATTACCTGTTTGTTAATAATAGCTAATCTAACAGGTGTGAGGTGGTATCTCATTGCAGTGTTGATTTGCATTTCTCTAATAACTAATGAAGATGAGCATCTTTTCATATATCTGTTGGCCATTTGTATTTCTTCCTGGGAGAAATGTCTGTTCATGTCCTCTTCCCATTTTTTTTATTGGATTGTTTGTTTGTTTATTGTTGAGTTTTATGAGTTCTTTATATATTTTGGATATTAGGTCCTTATCTGAGCTGTTGTTTGAAAATATCATCTTCCATTTAGTTGACTGTTTATTTTGTTGTCATTTTCTCTTGCTGAGCAAAAACTTCTTAGTCTGATGTCATCCCATTCATTTATTTTTGCCTTCACTTCTCTTGCCTTTGGAGTCAAATTCATAAAATGCTCTTTAAAACCAAGGTCCATGAGTTTAGAATCTATGTCTTCTTCTATGCACTTTATTGTTTCAGGTCTTATATTTAGGTCTTTAATCTATTTTGAATTAATTTTAGTACAAGGGGACAAACTATAGTCGAGTTTCATTCTTTTGCATGTAGTTTTCCCAGCACAATTTGTTGAAGAGGCTTTCTTTTCTCCATTATGTGTTGTTAGCCCCTTTATCAAAAATTATTTGACTATATATATGTGGTTTTATTTCTGGACTTTCTATTCTGTTCCATTGGTCTGAGTGTATATTTATCTGCCAATACCATGCTGTTTTGATTGTCATGGCTCTATAATATAGTTTGAAGTCAGGTATTGTAATGCCCCCAGCTTCGTTCCTTTTCTTTAGGATTGCTTTGGCTATTCATGGTTTTTTTAAAGTTCCATATAAATCTGACGATTTTTTGTTTCATTTCATTAAAAAATGTCATTGGAATTTTGATGGGAATTGCATTAAATTTGTATATTGCTTTGGGTAATATGGCCATTTTGATTATATTTATTCTTCCTATCCAAGAACAAGGGATATTCTTCCATCTCATTGTATCTTTTTCGATTTCTCTTAACAATGCTTTATAGTTTTCATTATATAGATCCTTTACATTCTTTGTTATGTTTATTCCTAGGCATGTTATTTTTTCTGTTGCAATCGTGAAGGGGATTAATTTTTTGAGTTCATTCTCAAATGTTTCATTGTTGTCATATAGAAAGGCTATGGACTTTTGTATGTTAATTTTGTATCCTGCGACCTTACTGTATTGGCTTTTTGTTTCTAGTAGTCTTTTTGTAGATTCTTTGGGGTTTTCGATATATAGGATCATATCATCTGCAAAAAGTGATAGCTTTACTTCTTCTTTTCTAATATGGATGCCTTTTATTTCTTTGTCTTGTCTGGTTGCTCTGGCTAGAACCTCTAGCACCACATTAAATAAGAATGCCTTAAGCGCCAGAATGGCTCTGGTTGCAGCAGAGCGACACCCCAAGATGGGCAGAGCATCGCCCCCTGGTGGGCATGCTGGGTGGATCCGGTCGGGCACATGTGGGAGTCTGTCTGAGTGCCTCCCCGTTTCCAACTTTGGAAAAATACAAAAAAAAAAAAAAAAGAATGGAGAGAGTGGACAACCCTCTCTTGTTCCTGATTTAAGGGGGAAAGCCATCAGTTTTGTGCCATTTAATATGATGTTGGCTGATGGTTTATCATATATGGCCTTTATCATGTTGAGATATTTTCCTTCTATACTCTTTTTGTTGAGAGTCTTAAACATAAAATTGTGTTGTATTTTATCAAATGCCTTTTCTGCATCTATTGATAAGGTCATGTGGTTTTTGATCTTTGTTTTGTTGATATGGTGTATTACATTAACCGTTTTACATATGTTGAAGCATCCTTGAGATTCTGGGATGAATCTCACTTGATCATGATGTATTATTTTTTTAATATGTTGTTGTATTTGATTTGCTAGTATTTTGTTTAGTAATTTAGCATCTGTATTCATTAGAGATATTGGTCTGTAGTTTTGTTTTTTTGTGCTGTCCTTGCCTGGTTTCAGTATGAGGGTTATGTTGGCCTCATAAAATGTGTTTAGAAGTATTGCTTCTTCTTCAATTTTTTGGCAGACTTTGAGTAGAATAGAAATCAAGTCTTCTTTGAATGTTTGATAGAATTCACTAGTATAACTGTCTGGGCCTGGACTTTTATTTTTGGGGAGATTTTTAATAGTTTTTTCTATTTCTTCCCTACTAATTGGTCTATTTCGGCTTTGTGCTTCTTCATGACTCAGTCTAGAAAGGTTGTATTATTCTAGGAATTTATTCATTTCTTCCTAATTGTTGAATTGAATGGCATATATTTTTTCATAGTATTCTACAATAATTCTTTGGATATCTATGATATCCATGGTGATTTTTCCTCTTTCATTTTGAATTTTGTTCACATGAGTTCTTTTCTTTTTCCTTGGTAAGTCTTGCCAAGGGTTTCTCAATTTTGTTAATCTTTTCAAAGAACCAGCTCCTTGTTCTATTAATTTTTTAGATAGTTTTTCTGTTCTCTATTTCATTTATTTCTGTTCTGATTTTTATTATCTCCTTTCTTCAGCTGGTTTTGGGTTGTCTTTGTTCTTCTTTTTATAGTTCCTTAAGGTGTGAAGTTAAGTGGTTCACTTGGGCTCTCTCTTGTTTGTTCATATAGGACTAAAGTGATATGAACTTCCCTCTTTTCACTGCTTTTGCTGCATCCCATAGATTCTTCTGATATGTTGTATTGTCATTTTCATTTGTCTGTATATATCTTTTGATCTCTGCACTTATTTCTTCTTTGACCCATTCATTTTTTAAAAGTACATTGTTTAGTTTCCACATTTTTGTGGGTTTTTTTCCTCTTTTTGCAGCTGAATTCTAGTTTCAAGGCTTTATGATCAGAAAATATGCTTGGTACAACTTCGATTTTTTTTTTAATTTGCTGATGTTGTTTTTGTGGCCCAACATATGGTCAATTCCTGAGAATGATCCATGTACACTGGGGAAAAATGTATACTCTCACTTTGGGATGAAATGTCATGTAGATGTCTATCATATCCAGGTGCTCTAGTGTTTAGTTTAAGGCCAATATATCTCTATTGATTCTTTGTTTGGATGACCAATCTAGAGCCATCAGCGGTGTATTGAGGTCTCCAAGTTAGATTGTATTTTTGTCAGTTTTTGTTTTAAGGTCAATAAGTATCTGTCTTATATATTTTGGTGCTCCTTGGTTTGGTGAAAATATATTAAGAATTGTTATGTCTTCTTGATTCAGTGTCCCCTTAATCATTATGAAATGACCATTTTTGTCTCTGAGTACTTTTGCTGTCTTGTAGTCAGCATTACCAGATATGAGTATTGCTACGCCTGCTTTTTTTTGGATGTTATTTGCTTGGAGTATTGTTTTCCAGCCTTTTATTTTGAATTTTTTTTTATCCTTGTTGCTTAGATGAGTTTCTTGTAGACAGCATACAATTGAATTTTCTTTTTTAATGCATTCTGCTACTCTCTGCCTTTTTATTGGTGAGTTTAATCCATTTACATTTAGTGTAATTATTGACACTTGTGGGTTCCCTACTGCCATTTTATATATTACTTTCTGTTAGTTTCATGTCTTGTTTGATTCTTCTCTTTTGTTTTTCTATCCTTTGTTTTTGTTTGGTTGTATTCCATACTTCTTTCTTCTGTTGCTATCTTTTTTTTCATGTGCTCCTGTGGTGGTTTATTTCAAGGGTGATTACCATTAAGTAATGAAAAGGGTTCCTACCCTATTCATTGTAGTACACTATCTTGTGAGTACTTCTCCACTCCATCGTCATTTGCTACTGTTCATCTCCATCATCTCCCCCCCTTTCTTTTTGTTGTTGTCACAGTTTAAATTTGGTTTTATTGTGTTCTTGGTGGAGCTTTTACTTGTGGTTTTGTTTTGTTTTGTTTTTTGTATCTGGTTGGAAAACCCCCTTTAGTAATTCATGGATTGGAAGTTTTCTGATGATAAATTCCCTCATCTTTTCTGTATCTGGAATGTTTTTATTTCTCCTCCGTATTTGAAGGATAGCTTTGATGGTTATAGTATTCTTGGCTGAAAGTTCCTCTCTTTCTGGACTTTAAATATTGGGGTCCACTCTCTTCTAGCTTGTAGAGTTTTTGTTAAGAAATCTGATGATAATCTAATAGACCTTTCTTTTTATGTTGTATTCTTCTTTACCCTGGCTGCCTTGAGAATTTTTTCTTTGTCATTGGTTTTTGCCAATTTCATTATGATGTGCCTTGGAGTAGGTTTGTTGGGGTTAAGAAAACTCAGTGTTCTGTTTGATTCTTGAATTTGAGGCTTTAGTTCTTTCCACAGGCTTGGGAAGTTCTCATCTATTATTTGTTTGAATATGTTTTCCATCCCATTTTCTCTCTCTTCTTCCTCTGATATACCTATTATTCTTATGTTAGTCTTTTCTATGGAGCAGAGAATTCCTGAAGGGCTTTCTCATTTTTTTTTAAAATTTTTGAGTCTCTTTCTTCTTCTCTCTGTTGTACCTCAAGTTGCTTGTCTTCTCTGTCACTAATCCTGCCTTCTATCTGGCCTGTTCTGTTAGCTAAGCTTGTTACCTTATTTTGCAGCTCATGAGTTGAGTTTTTCATCTCTGTTTGATTTGTTTTTATAGTTTTAATTTCTTAGGTGATATATTCTTTGTGTTCATTGAGTTGTTTTCTGAGCTCCCTAAATTGCCTTTCTGTGTTTTCTCGTATATCTCAGAGTATTTTTAGGATTTCTATTTTAAATTCTGTGTCATTTAGCTCCAAGGTTTCCAATATATTAAATTTATTCTCCATAGATTTTTCCTCATCTATCTGTGCTACCTCTCTGTCTTTTGTATCCATGATATTCAATTTCCTTTTTCTTATTGGCATCTGAGGGTGGTTTTGTCGATAGTACTAATGAAAATTAATAAAGAGTAAAAAGTTTAAAAAATTTATTATTTCCCTTTTTTTCCCTCTCCTCTCCTCTCCCCTCCTTCTTGAGAAAAAATTGTGGTGAACTGTGAATTATATTCTGCTAAATAGAACAAAAACTACCTATAATGGAGGGCCTGAGTTGGGGAGAAGTGATAAAGTGGCAAAAAAGAAAGTGTGTATGGACCCACAAATTCAAAAAAGGAAAAAATTTGGGTCAGGAATAAAATGATTTTCTTTTAGGTGATGGTTGACTAAGACAGTGATTTTCAACCATTTTTGAGCCGCAGCACACTTTTTACATTTACAAAATCCTGGGGCACACCTCCTACCAAATGACACAAAATGACACTCTAACACAGTACATATTATACATATAGTTAATAATATAGTTTCTAAATGTATTTATACTCACACCTGACCATGTCTCATGGCACATTAGTGTGCCATGGCACACTGGTTGAAAAACACTGGACTAAGAGATATAATGAGAGGAATAAGAGGGAAACAGGAAAAAGGGGCAAAAAAAATACTATTGTATTTAGTGGAGCAAAAACTAGATAAAATGGAGAGTCAGGGTTGGGAGCACTGCTAATGAGTTAAAAAAGCAAAGTAAAAAACACCCAAAGTGCCACAAAGAAAAATTTGAGTCCCAAATAAAATAATTTGTTCATGATTGAGGATTGAATGAGAGGCAAAGTAAGGGAGAAAAGAAGAAACTAATATAGAGGGAGAAAAACAGAAAAAGGAAAACGCAAAAGGAAGAAAAAACAAAACACAAAAAAAAGAGAGAGAGAGAAAGAGTTAAGGGTTTTGGAGTGCAACCCTCATAGATAGAAAGGAAGAAGAAAGGAAAGATAATGGGAGATGTAACACTTATGGGTAGTGTAGTTCAAGGAGAGGAAAGAGTAAAACTGGCAGAGAATTAAATGACCAAATTGGAAGAAGAAGAAAATAATCAAGACAAGAAGATAAGAGAAACAACCGAACAAATATAATAAAATGGGATATGTTATAAAGTCTGTGGATTATTCTTGATTTTGAGAGCTTATCTTCTTGTTTTTTCTTTTCTCTCCCTCTTCCTGGTCTGTGAAGTTCTGGCAGAACCCAGAACTTCATGGGTTCTGCCAATGTGGCACACTTAGGTAGAGGTTTGCAGTTGATAAGTCTCTATGGCGATGTCATATTTTAGGCTTCAGTCTCGTTTGCAGTCGAGGCTCATTAACATTTGCAGCCTCCGACAGTGAGCGAATCCATTTTCCCAGAGCCTCTCTCCTAATGTTTCCTTCCTGAATTAGCAGCCTGATGATCCAGTTATGAGGTTGCTGCTACCTCTGCCCGGAGAGTAAGAGGCTCAAAGAGCTGGCAAATCCCCACTCAGCGACGGGCTCTGGGTAAGGCTCAATCAATCAGAACCACTAGCATCAGGTGGGGCTGGGAGCCAATTGTTTTCAAGGTGCCTTTTATGCACCTCTAGGTGTGTCCCTAATGCCTCAGCACTCTGTGGAACCACTTTCCCAGGCTTTTGGCACTGTGTAACCTGTTTTGGCTGGGTAGAAGATGTCCTAGTCGCTGTTTGCAAAGCAAGAGGACTTAAAAGCTGCCAAATCCCTCTTTTTAACATATAGCCCTGAGTATGAAAGCTCTGCCAATCAGAGGTTGCTCCCACCCCTACGTGCATAGCATAACAAGAGGCACTAAAAAAAATATCACCCCTCTTGTCTTAGATCGCTGACCTGAGAGAGATCTTGTCAGTTAGGGTCACGTAGGTCAGTTGAGAGGCAGCAGACTGTGGGTTAAGCTAATCCTTCATGGGTCTGTTAGTTTGTATAGCTGGGTGAGTTGCCCCACCCGCCTGGAGAAGTTCGAGCGTAGGGAATCTTGCTTTCACGTGCCACTCTTCAGGGGGCAGGGGTAACTGAGACTCTGGTCTCAGCCCACAAAAAGGCCTCTGACTCTGCCCCTCTATCTGGGAACAGGGGTGCCCACTCCCAGGGGAATCTCTTGCCCACTATCCATGCTCACTGACCAGGATATCGGCCCACTGCCTCTCGCCCCGGGGTGAGGCACCCCGCCTGCCCGGAGAAGTTCGAGCGTAAGGAATTTCGCTCCCGCGCACTCCCGGCGCGTCATTCTTCAGAGTACAGAGGCGGCACCAAGACTCTGATTACAGCCCACGCAAAGGCTTCTGACTCTGCCCCTCTGTCCGGTAACACAGGCACCCATTCCCGGGGCTCTAGGAGGAATCTCTCACCCACTATCTGCATGCGCTGACCAGGAGATCGGGGAGGATGACTGTCCCAAGTGCCTTTCTTTGTCTGGATTTGGCCCAGCGTTAGCTTATGTTGACTGGGTTGCCACAAGCACAGTTTTTCCTCGGCTTGGATCTCCATGCCACAGCCTGGCTCGGACGTTTGTGCCACAGCCTGGTTCTATTCACATCCTTTGCCTGCCTTAGTTCCTATTCTCTCAGTTCCAAGTGAAAGCAGCCCTTATTTAGGTTAGTGAGGAAGGCGGATTGTTCCCTTTTCCATCTTTTCCTTTGGGGTTGATTATATATTTAGTCAATTTTTCACTCGATCATACCTTTGCATTCAGTGCGGGACTTAATGGAGGCTCTAAGGATAGATTTTTCTGTCTCTGGTTGTAGATCTTGTTGAAATTTTGGGGAAATTTATCGGTATCGCTCCTTACAGCGCCATTTCTCTGATGTCACCTAGAGATTAGTTTCAGTGTGGAATCTGAAACCCTATCAATGAATTTTTGTATTCTCTTTCATTAAAATTCATTGTTCTAACTTGTACTGTTTTTGTCTACGCAGTCAAGTGCTATTCTTTTTTTTTCCTTTCAGATTGTATGTATTGGGGTGACACTGGTTAACATAATTATACAAGTTTCAGGTACTCAATTCTACAGCACATCTCTGTACAGCATACTGTGTGTTCACTGCCCCTCCCAAGTCAAGTCTTTGTCCATCACCATTTATCCCCCATATACTCTTTAGCCATGTGTGATTTTAAAACATCCTGGACCCATCATTTAGAAAGTATCAGGCCACTGAGTTATGAAGATCTTCCAAATATTGCACCTTTCATTAAAATATAGAATAATCACATATGTAAATGTTACCATGAAGCTCATTAGAAAAACCCCATGGTGTGAGCCCTCATGGTGTCAAGCTCACATGGTGCTTATAAAATTTTCTAGACTTCTCATTTTCACTTGAAACTGAATTTTATCACTGGCAACAAACTCTGTCAGTTGTTTTCTTTGAAGTAACAGTCTCTCACAATGGCAGCCAAATATCCTACTCTGAATAAGCACAGTCTGTCAGTAGTTTTTCAGAGTCTGCACCATGAAAACAGCAGCTAGCTCAGGGCTTAACTCAAACAATCTCACAAGAACTTTTCCTCAAGACACCTTAGTACTTCAAAATAGAGCTCATAGAATACTGAAGGTTGGTGTTTAATAAAATGAACAATTTGCTTCATCAAGGACAGTCAAGTGAAGCTGATATTTATTATTTTTTCATTATTGTTATTTGTCCCTGTAAGTTCACAGCAGTAAGCATCTAATGATTGCTAGATGTCTGGTGCCACTCACCTGACACGCAAAGCCCCAGCAATTTGGCCCCTCATTCTCATTGCACCAGATGTGCAAATGTCAAAACATTGTTTCAAGACTAATCTATGAAATTCAAAATATTATTCAAAATGTGAACAGCTTGCCTGACCTGTGGTGCTGCAGTGGATAAAACGTTGACCTGGAACGTTGAGGTTGCTGGTTCGAAATCCTGGGCTTGCCCAGTAAAGGCACATATGGGAGTTGATGCTTCCTGCTCTTACCCCTTCTCTCTCTCTCTAACATGAATAAATAAAGTCTTTTTTGAAAAATGTGAACAGCTTAACATCTTTTTCAATTTGTTGTTGAGCAGTCAGAAAGATGATGTTATGTGATAAAGAGTTGAGGCTGGTAACAGACAAATGCAAGAAAAGCAGCCGCCCAGCTCGTCTTTACATCCTTCCATGTGCCAGACATTGATGCACTCTTTATGTTTGCAGTGGAAATTTTAATCCAGTGAGTTCCTGAATTGTTGGAAAATGGCTCTGCTGGTTGCTTTGATGACTTTTCATGCATTGGGCATTTAGCAATGTCAAAGTTGCGGAATTTATTAGCTTAGCTTATCATCTGTTGTGTTTGCTGTTTCAAATGATGAAATACTTAACCTGTAAGAGTGGTAGGATTCAAATAATTTAACAACCCGTTCTCTGCCCTAATGACCTTTTTAAGTATAAAAAAATGATATACCAAAGGGTAGTTTATTGTTTCATTTATTTAATAATTAAATAAGAGCAATAAAAGAATTACACAGAACTAGATTATGTTATGTTATGAAGTAACAAACATGAGGAAATGAAAATGTAGTATTTCATCAAAGGTATAATGAGTTTTATGAAATTAATAAATAAATATTACAAGCATAGTTCTGTCAAAATTTTTTTACCTATGGACAGAATGAACATTACTATAGGCACTTAGAATAGACTGTTGTGCAGATAAACATTAAAAAAAAGTAAGGAATGGCCCTGGCAGGTTGGCTCAGCTGTGGAGCGTTGGCCTGGCATGTGGGGGACCCGGGTTCGATTCCCAGCCAGGGCACATAGAGAAGCGCCCATTTGCTTCCCCACCCCCCTACTCCTTCCTCTCTGTCTCTCTCTTCCCCTCCCACAGCCAAGGCTCCATTGGAGCAAAGATGGCCCGGGCACTGGGGATGGCTCCTTGGCCTCTGCCCCAGGCGCTAGAGTGGCTCTGGTCGTGGCAGAGCGACACCCCGGAGGGGCAGAGCATCGCCCCCTGGTGGGCAGAGCGTCGCCCCTGGTGGGTGTGCTGGGTGGATCCCGGTCGGGCGCATGCGGGAGTCTGTCTGACTGTCTTTCCCCGTTTCCAGCTTCAGAAAAATATAAATAAATAAATAAATAAAGTAAGTAAGGAATGTTAATTTGTGATTTCCACATTGGGTGGCTGCCCAGGCACTCACATTAGAGAGAACCCTGATTACAAGTGCCATTTTAGTGACGTCACGGAAATGGCGCTGTGAGCAGTGCGTCCGACAGATCTCCCCCAAAACACAACAAATTTATCAACTAGAAACAGAAAAATTTATCCTCGGAGCATTCCGGAGTTCCACACGAACTGAAAGCGAAAGGACTGTTATCACTTGAATCTGAGAGACGAGGGTGTGGAGGAAGCTACTACTGCAGGAACGTTCATTCAAGCCGCAGAGGGAGCACGCCTGTGTGCTATCAACAAGACCACCCTCAGATGCCAATAAGAAAGAGGAAATCGAATATTAGGGATACAAAAGAAAGAGAGGTAACACAAATAGATGTGGAAAAATCTATGGAGAAAAGACTTAACATATTGGAAGTCTTGGAGCTAAATGACAGAGAATTTAAAATAGAAATCTTAAAAATACTCAGAGATATACAAGAAAACACAGAAAGGCAATTTAGGGAGATCAGAAAACAACTCAATGAACACAAAGAATATATTACCAAGGAAATTGAAACTATAAAAACAAATCAAACAGAAATGAAAAACTCAACTCACGAGCTGAAAAACGAGGTAACAAGCTTAGCTAACAGAAAAGCCCAGATAGAAGATAGGATTAGTGAAATAGAAGACAAACAACTTGAGGCACAACAGAGAGAAGAGAAAGAGACTCAAAAATAATAAAAAACGAGAAAGCCCTACAGGAATTGTCTGACTCCATCAGAAAGAATAACATAAGAATAATAGGTATATCAGAGGGAGAAGAGAAAGAAAATGGAATGGAGAATATACTCAAACAAATAATAGACGAGAACTTCCCAAGCCTGTGGAAAGAACTAAAGCCTCAAATTCAAGAAGCAAACAGAACACCAAGTTTTCTTAACCCCAACAAACCTACTCCAAGGCACATCATAATAAAGATGACACAAACCAATGACAAAGAAAAAATTCTCAAGGCAGCCAGGGAAAAGAAGAGTACAACATATAAAGGAAGGCCTATTAGATTATCATCAGATTTCTCAGCAGAAACTCTACAAGCTAGAAGAGAGTGGACCCCAATATTTAAAGCCCTGAAAGAGAGGAACTTTCAGCCAAGAATACTATACCCATCAAAGCTATCCTTCAAGTACGAAGGAGATATAAAAACATTCACAAATACAGAAAAGATGAGAGAATTTATCAGCAGAAAGCCCCCACTCCAGGAAATACTAAAGGGGGTTTCAACCAGATTCAAAGAACAAAAGAAAACAACACCACAAGTAAAAGCTCCACCAAGAACACAATAAAACCAAACTTAAACTGTGACAACAAAGGAAAAAAAGGGGGGAGAGGATGGAGATTAACAGTAGCAAAGAACGATGAAGTACAGAAATACTCATAAGATAGGGTACTACAATGAATATGGTAGGTACCCTTTTCATTACTTAATGGTAACCACCCTTGAAAAAACCACCACAAAAACACTTGACTTAAAAAAGGTAGCAACTGAGGAAAGAAGTATGAAACACAAACAAACAAAAACAAATGATAGAAAAACAAAAGAGAAGAATGAAACAAGATACAAAACTAACAGAAAGCAATCTATAAAATGGCAGTAGGGAACCCACAAGTGTCAATAATTACACTAAATGTAAATGGATTAAACTTACCAATAAAAAGACACAGAGTAGTAGAATGGATTAAAAAAGAAAATCCAATTATATGCTGCCTACAAGAAACACATCTAAGCAACAAGGATAAAAACAAATTCAAAGTGAAAGGCTGGAAAACAATACTCCAAGCAAACAACATCCCAAAAAAAGCAGGTGTAGCAATACTCATATCTAATAATGCTGACTACAAGACCGAAAAAGTACTCAGAGACAAAAATGGTCATTTCATAATGATTAAAGGGAAGTTGAATCAAGAGGACATAACAATCATTAATATATATGCACCAAACCAAGGAGCACCAAAATATATAAGACAGCTACTTATTGACCTCAAAACAAAAACTAACAAAAATACAATCATACTTGGAGACCTCAATACTCCGCTGACGGCTCTAGATCGGTCATCCAAACAGAGAATCAATAAAGATATAGTGGCCTTAAACGATATACTAGAACACCTGGATATGATAGACATCTACAGGACACTTCATCCCAAAGCGACAGAGTATACATTTTTCTCTAGTGTACATGGAACATTCTCAAGAATTGACCATATGTTGGGCCACAAAGACAATATCAGCAAATTTAGAAAAATTGAAATTGTACCAAGCATATTTTCTGATCATAAAGCCTTGAAACTAGAATTCAACTGCAAAAAAGAGGGGGAAAAACCCACAAAAATGTGGAAACTAAACAACATACTTCTAAAAAATGAATGGGTCAAAGAAGAAATAAGCGCAGAGATCAAAAGATATATACAGACAAATGATAATGAAAATACAACATATCAGAATCTCTGGGATGCAGCAAAAGTAGTAATAAGAGGAAAGTTCATATCACTTCAGGCCTATATGAACAAACAAGAGAGAGCCGAAGTAAACCACTTAACTTCACACCTTAAGGAACTAGAAAAAAAAGAACAAAGACAACCCAAAACCAGCCGAAGAAAGGAGATAATAAAAATCAGAGCAGAAATAAATGAAATAGAGAACAGAAAAACTATAGAAAAAATCAATAAAACAAGGAGCTGGTTCTTTGAAAAGATCAACAAAATTGACAAACCCTTGGCAAGACTCACCAAGGAAAAAAGACACAGGACTCAAATAAATAAAATCCAAAATGAAAGAAGAGAGATCACCACAGAGATCATAGATATACAAAGAATTATTGTAGAATACTATGAAAAATTATATGCCACCAAATACAACAATCTAGAAGAAATGGATAAATTCCTAGAACAATACAACCTTCCTAGACTGAGTCATGAAGAAGCAGAAAGCCTAAACTGACCAATCAGCAGGGAGGAAATAGAAAAAACTATTAAAAACCTCCCCAAAAATAAAAGTCCAGGCCCAGACGGTTATATTAGTGAATTCTATCAAACATTCAAAGAAGACTTGGTTCCTATTCTACTCAAAGTCTTCCAAAAAATTGAAGAAGAAGCAATACTTCCAAACACATTTTATGAGGCCAACATAACCCTCATACCAAAACCTGGCAAGGATGGCACAAAGAAAGAAAACTACAGACCAATATCTCTAATGAATACAGGTGCTAAAATACTAAACAAAATTCTGGCAAACCGAATACAACAACATATTAAAAAAATAATACATCATGATCAAGTGGGATTCATCCCAGAATCTCAAGGATGGTTCAACATACGCAAAACGGTTAACGTAATACACCATATCAACAAAACAAAGAACAAAAACCACATGATCTTATCAATAGATGCAGAAAAGGCTTTTGATAAAATACAACACAATTTTATGTTTAAGACTCTCAAGAAAATGGGTATAGAAGGAAAATATCTCAACATGATAAAGGCCATATATGATAAACCATCAGCCAACATCATATTAAACGGCATAAAACTGAGGACTTTCTACCTTAAATCAGGAACAAGACAGGGTTGTCCACTCTCTCCACTCTTATTTAACGTGGTGCTAGAAGTTCTGGCCAGAGCAATCAGACAAGACAAAGAAATAAAAGGCATCCATATTGGAAAAGAAGAAGTAAAGGTATCACTTTTTGCTGATGATATGATCCTATACATCGAAAACCCGAAGGACTCCACAAAAAGATTATTAGAAACAATAAACCAATACAGTAAGGTCGCAGGATACAAAATTAACATACAAAAGTCCATAGCCTTTCTATATGCCAACAATGAAATATTAGAAAACGAACTCAAAAAAATAATCCCCTTCACTATTGCAACAAAAAAAATAAAATACCTAGGAATAAACATAACAAAGAATGTAAAGGACCTATATAACGAAAACTACAAGGCATTATTAAGAGAAATAGAGAAAGACACAATGAGATGGAAAAATATTCCTTGTTCTTGGATAGGAAGAATAAATATAATTAAAATGGCCATATTACCCAAAGCAATATATAAATTTAATGCAATTCCCATCAAAATTCCTATGACATTTTTTAAAGAAATGGAACAAAAAATCATCAGATTTATATGGAATTATAAAAAACCCCGAATAGCCAAAACAATCCTAAGGAAAAAGAATGAAGCTGGGGGCATTACAATACCTGACTTTAAACTATATTATAGGGCCACGATAATCAAAACAGCATGGTATTGGCAGAAAAATAGACACTCAGACCAATGGAACAGAATAGAAAGCCCAGAAATAAAACCACATATATATGGTCAAATAATCTTTGATAAAGGGGCCAACAACACACAATGGAGAAAAGAAAGCCTCTTCAACAAATGGTGTTGGGAAAACTGGAAAGCCACATGCAAAAGAATGAAAATCGACTACAGCCTGTCCCCGTGTACTAAAATTAATTCAAAATGGATCAAAGACCTAAATATAAGACCTGAAACAATAAAGTACATAGAAGAAGACATAGGTACTAAAATCATGGACCTGGGTTTTAAAGAACATTTTATGAACTTGACTCCAATGGCAAGAGAAGTGAAGGCAAAGATAAATGAATGGGACTACATCAGAATAAAAAGTTTTTGCTCAGCAAGAGAAACTGATATAAAAATAAACAGACAGCCAACTAAATGGGAAATGATATTTTCAAACAACAGCTCAGATAAGGGCCTAATATCCAAAATTTACAAAGAACTCATAAAACTCAACAACAAACAAACAACCCAATAAAAAAATGGGAAGAGGACATGAACAGACACTTCTCCCAGGAAGAAATACAAATGGCCAACAGATATATGAAAAGATGCTCAGCTTCATTAGTTATTAGAGAAATGCAAATCAAAACTACAATGAGATACCACCTCACCCCTGTTAGATTAGCTATTATCAACAAGACGGGTAATAGCAAATGTTGGAGAGGCTGCGGAGAAAAGGGAACTCTCATCCACTGTTGGTGGGACTGTAAAGTAGTACAACCATTATGGAGGAAAGTATGGTGGTTCCTCAAAAAACTGCAAATAGAACTACCTTATGACCCAGCAATCCCTCTACTGGGTATATACCCCAAAACCTCAGAAACATTGATACGTAAAGACACATGTAGCCCCATGTTCATTGCAGCACTGTTCACAGTGGCCAAGACATGGAAACAACCAAAAAGCCCTTCAATAGAAGACTGGATAAAGAAGATGTGGCACATATACACTATGGAATACTACTCAGCCATAAGAAATGATGACATCAGATCATTTACAGCAAAATGGTGGGATCTTGATAACATTATATGGAGTGAAATAAGTAAATCAGAAAAAACCAAGAACTACATGATTCCATACATTGATGGAACATAAAAACGAGACTAAGAGACATGGACAAGAGTGGTGGTTACCAGGGGTGGGGGGAGGGAGGACATAGGAGGGAGGGAGGGAGAGAGTTAGGGGGAGGGGGAGGCCACAGAGAACTAGATAGAGGGAGGCGGAGGACAATCTGACTTTGGGCGAGGGGTATGCAACATAATTTAATGACAAAATAACCTAGACATGTTTTCTTTGAATATATGTACCCTGATTTATTAATGTCATCCCATTATCATTAATAAAAATTTATTAAAAAAAAACAAAAAAAAAACAAGTGCCATTTTAACAACCAGTTTGCTGAACTCAACCAAAAATTAGGTGTCAGTTCTGCCGAACCTGTGTGAACCGGCTGAATCCCACCACTGCCTATAAGATGTTACAATTACTGCTTTATTTCTAGTTTGAAAACATGTAGCAAAAAAATTATTCATCTTTGAAAGAGCTCATCACATCCTGGTTCAAATATTCAGTCGCTTCCTCTTTAAACTTTTAATGGTTGGTCTAAAAGAGATGTCTTCACTGGCACCAAATCCGATTCGACACTGTTCTGTTGTACAGACCACAGTAAGGGAACTTACAGACGTCCATCGAGTGACTTGCATATATTTTGCTTCCTAATTTATACTCTGCTCAGCTTCTTTGCAATGCTCCCTCCCTTCTCTGATGCGCCAGTTTCATCCTTTTCTGTGTCTGCAAACACACAGTGTGGTCATGCATCCAGAAAGCAAGTCTTCTAACCTTCTTTTTAAAGGCCCATTATCAATTTTTAAATATAATAAAAATGTATTTTCTCTTGTTTTAGAATAAAATATTATAAATTCTAAAATAATTGAGATGAAATTTTAGGTTGAGGAGTTTTGGAAAAATTTATTTATTGCAACTAGACAAACAAATATATTCAATTCTAGTTGTGTCTGTGTTTATGGGAAATTTTAGGGATTTCTAAATAATTTGTCACATGTTGATGAGGTTATGATAGCTAGTCAGAGCACAGTAAAAGTATTGAGAACAAACCAAGTTCATCTCTGGAAAAGACATATACCTTAAACCTATAGACAACATAAGAACATACAAGCATATACTCCATTATCTGTTAGAGTGATGATGTCATCACTCATCATGTAATTTGGAAAAGTATCACATTTTTGAGCGAATGAGAATACAGTAAAGGGCAAATATTTTTAAAATTACTATGAAAATAGCTTTGATTTCATAAATCCCTTGAAAGGATTATGGGGAACCTAGCGGTCCTTACACTACACTTCGAAAACAACGGCATTCCTTCACTTTATATTGTGGAGACAAGAACAAAAGGCATAGAAAAAAGTGCTTTTCCAAACTCATTTCAAAAGGACAATTAGCACACAAATCTGTAGGCTTCTATACTATAAATGCTCTGTCTCTCCTGTCTTTCTCTCTCTCTCTCTCTCTCTCTCTCTCTCTCTCTCTCTCTCTCTCTCCCTCTGTCTACTCATCTTCATCTTTCTTCTTTTACCCTTAACCCATTTAATTATAAGCTCCAGGAAGACGAAAACCTTTTCATCCAGTTGTGTATATCTCCAGCACTTACTAGTTAGGGAAGTTTATGCTCAATAACTGATCTGTTGCATATTGGATACAGAATTTGATGATAAAGGGCTGCTTCTATACACTGATGTGAAAATCAAGGGTCAATTTATGTGACCATATTTTTGTTGCAGATTGTGTGGAATAAATAACCTAACAGTTCACCCAGTTTAATATTTGGCCATAACACAAAGTCTTTGTCTTTTGTTTTTAGTAAAAGTCATTCCAATTACTAATAACAGAATCCTGTTTGAAGTTAGCAAAGCCAAAATTAAGTTCATTGGCTCACGTAACTGTAAGTACAGTAATGGGCGTTTCCTCAGGAACCTATGGGTCCAGGAGCTCAAACAACGTTGCTGAATACTGCCACGGTTCAGATCTCATTTCTCTTCTCTTGGTATTTTGGCTTCATTTCCAGAAAGATTCCTTCCACAAATAAGGGAAGAAAACTCTGGCAGTTCAAATTTGTTTCCCTATAGCTCATAATGCAAGTAAGAAAAGCATACTTTCACTCTCCCAACATTAATTTGTCAAGTCACATGGAAGGACTTCCATTGGTGCGTTCCAGTGCTCACTACATACCCCAGAGGAATCACGGAGTTTAAGAGGGTATGGCTCTGTGATTGGACCACACTTAAGTATGTGCTTCACCTCTAAATACAGAAATAAATAGGCCACGCTGATGATCACCCTTCTGGTTTTATGTGGAGTAAAGGCGGCTGCTAAAGAAAGTGTCTGCTGTATTTTAATTCATAATGCACTCACACTGGTTAGAAACTAATACATATGCTGAATAATACAAAAAACAAGGAGGAAAAAGAAAACAGCTTTTAACACTGAAACATACAGAGATCAGAACACAAGGAGAAAAGTTTATGTGTATTTTTCCATGGATTGGAAATGCAAAAACAAAAAAACAAACAAAAAATCTTACGTACTTTTAATTTTAATATATATTGAACAATTTCTTCACATTCCAAAATATTCTTCGATAACCTAACTGCAGTGATTGGCCAAAGAGCAACCTTGGGAAATGTTTTGATGCTCACAAACCTTCTCATCTGTAAGAGTAATTTCAACCTTCTCCTGGTAAGTGAAGTGACTCTTCTCCCCGAAGTGTACTTGCTGCTTTGATGGGGTTGCAGGGCAGAATCTGAGCAGCCCCAAGGAAAGAATCTGCTCCCCTATGCACAAAAATTAATCCACATTAAAATACTGAATCCAGAGATAGCTCACAGTCACATCAGCACACCCCTAGGTTTGCAGAGGTTTGAAACAGAGCTGGCCACAACTGCATGTGTCCATGAATTCTGGAAGCAATGAGCAAGTTGCCAACCCAACTTGCTATTAATGATTTTTCTTTCTACTTGTTCAGTAATAAAACAGTAAAGACCTACATAGCAGGCATCCTTGAAGTTACATGAGCCAGTCATGCCTAGAAGAAAAACTCCATGGTAATTTCTTTCTCTTTGCACAAATACAGCAAGATGCTAAAACATTCTGTGAAAGTTGTGGTAACTGACCTTTGAAAATGAGTGCATTATGTATGTTGCACTGTTAGATTAGATCCAGTTAGTGGTATGCTGATAAATGTCTAATAACTAGTTTTCTAAGTAAAAGACCTGTTATTTGTAGTGTTTGCCAATATCCACAGTCAGTTTTAAAAGCTGCCGACCTGACATCACTGGGTATAGTATTACAAAAAGAATTGCACAATTGGCTTTCATGAGCTGGTACAAGCCAGCACAACACACACGTGTGTGTGTCAAGGGGGCAAAGAAAGAGAGAGAATGTAGAGAGACAGAGGAAGAAGCAATCCAGGCAGGTAGAACAGTTTGTGAAAATTCATGGACGAAAAAAGGAAGTGAAACTAATATGGTGACAATGGCTTCTTTCACTTGGCATGCTTTCCATATCCACCTGTGTTGTTGCATATATAAGTAGGTTACCATAGATAGTCAGGGATGCCGCTGAAACTCCTCCATTCTCAAAGATGGTGCAGAGGCAGGTTCTTACACCAAGTGCGATGAGAGCTGAAAAGATGAATGGACAGGGCTCAACTGCACAGAAAGCTAGCAAGATAATTAGATAGGAAGAAAGATATCCGCTCCTTATCCGCATAAGAACCATGGGCTTGAGCAGGAAAACAAGGTGATCTTTGAGACTGAAGTCCACCACTCTGCCAATTTGCAGCACTTGAAAAAAAAGCCTCTTTCCTTTTTCATCAGCACTTGTCACAATTGTGACTTTTGCTGTGGCTGGCTGCCAAACATGCTTTTGTGTTATTTAGCTATAAGTACTTCAATCCATTTTATGGTTGAAATTATTCCAACATATGGATATACCACATTTTGTTTATGCATTCATAGTTGATGGATTTTGGGGTTGCTTTCACTTTTTGGCAATTGTGAATGGTGCTGTTATGTACATTTTCATATAATATTTGTTTGAGTGCCTATTTTCAAGATCATTGGGAGTGCACTTAGAATTGGAATTGGTCAATCCTGTGGTAATTCTATGTTTCACTTTTTGAGGATGTATCAAACATATTTCACAGTGGTTGCACCATTTTATATTCCAGTCAACAATGAAGAAGTTTCCAATTTCTAGAACTTCTAGAACTGTCCAGTTCTGGATCTAAGCTCTGTTATTACTAACTTTACAGTCTTGGAAAAGTTATTCTCTGTGCCCAATTTTTACCATAAATAAATAAGAAACAAGATATTATCTGCTTCATAAGATTGTTTGAGGATCAAATATGTTAGTATATGTAGAACTTTTAAATAGTGCCTGACACATGGAAAGAACTAAGTGTTGGTTCTTTTAGTTAATTAGTGCCATGATAGCACTTATGCATTTATACATGGAAATTCAGGCTTATCTATCTTCAGATTTCTATCTCCATTTATTGGCATAGTACCTGGCAAACAGAACATAATCAATAAGTGCTTAGAGAGTGATATAGATGATAAAAACTAAAAAATTTCTCAAAAATAAGTGGTAGAAGTATACAAGCCATACTAAATATGAAAATATATAGTAACAAGTGTGGTTAAACCATGTAGTACTCACATAATAATAGACACATAGCTCAATATAGTAACTAGTCCATTGTAGACCCTACTATATACTATAAGTTCATAATATATGATGGACATATGAAAATGATGGACATATAATAAATGATACAGAAGAATGAATTATAAAAAGCATGTTGCACTTGACCAGGCAGTGGCGCAGTGGATAGAGTGTCGGACTGGGAGGCGGAGGACCCAGGTTAGAGAACCCGAGGTTGCCAGCTTGAGCACAGGCTCATCTGGTTTGAGCAAAGCTCACCAGTTTGGACCCAAGGTCACTGGCTCGAGAAAGGGGTTACTCAGTCTGCTGAAGGCCCATGGTCAAGGCACATATGAGAAAGCAATCAATGAACAGCTAAGGTGTCGCAATGAAAAACTAATAATTGATGCTTCTCATCTCTCTCCATTCCTGTCTGTCTGTCCCTGTCTATCCCTCTCTCTGACTCTCTCTGTCTCTATAAAAAAAAAACACAACATGTTGCAAATTGCCTATATACAAAAAAAGAAAGAAGGTTCATATCTGACACCAAATACCAAAGTAATTCAGATAAATGTAAATTTTTACACAAAATTAAATTACAAAAAGTTTGCAAGAAAATTTAAGCAAATGTTTTTATTATCTGTGCTGGAGGAGAGAAATGAGCATGGAATAAGAATTTAAAAAGCAAAAAAGAGGAAAAAAGAGGAAGAAAGATGGCGACGGAGTAGGAGGGCATTCCAACTGCAACATCCCAGGACCAAATTGGATTACAACTTAATTTAAACCAATCATTTTGAAAAACCAACTTTGGACTAAACTAAGAGGAATTCATAACAAAGGATCACAGAAGAAGCCACACCAAGACTGGTAGGAAGGGCAGAGATGCGGAAAGGGCTGCCCTGTTCCGTGGAGCCAGTCTGGAGGGACTCCCACGGTGGGGTGAGTTGCCCTGAGAAGTGTGGGCCCTCAGGCCCAGGACCGAGCCCCAGCCTAAGACCCCAGAGCCTAGAAGAGGTGCCCAGACAGTATTTAATTGTGAAAAGAGCCAGGTTTCTGTCCGTGAGAAAGAGACACACCTCTCGGATGTAGACTCCGTTTTAAAGGGACCACGCAGAAAACCTCATTCACAGCCACTTACCCAGGACCCTGGCGGGGCAGAGCTGAGAAGACTGGAGTTGCGGGAGGAGAGTGTAAGTTGGAGGTCCAGGGAGAGACACTGTGGAGATAGCAACAAAACCTCTGTGCTGAGTTATTCTTCAGTAATGCAGTCACCATTTTTCTTGGGTGGAGCAATCCTCTCTGAGTGGCATCAGCCTGGGGAAAAGCAATAGCTCTGCAATTGGGGGTCTTTCCTGCCCCAGTCATGGGGACAGGGTCATTCTGAGAGGCCAGGAAGCAGAGGGAGTGTCAGTGACTCAGTTTTCTGGTGTTGAGACAGGAGCTTCCTCCCACACTCTCCCAAGCCTATGACTGATGCTTCCATCTCACAAGAGACTCTGCTGAAACTGTCAAAACACACCTCTGGGTCTCAGAGGCCATACCCACTGGACTCCTAAGGCCAAACCCTACTGTGGTCTGTGAAAAAGGTCTGGACAGATTGAAACCCAGGGCAAAGGGTGGATCCACACCCACCACCCTTCCTAATCCCATAATTTCCTCAGGCTCTAGACTCTAGCAGATGTTCTTTCAGCTGCTAACCCCAACAAGCAGCCAGAAGACAGACTGCAAGAGGAGAAACTCATGGAACCATGGCCCTTTGAGCAGACTTTCTCCTAGGCACAGAGTAGGTAAAAGCCAGCATAGGTATGCAGCTGGTATATCCACGTGCACCTGGAAACAGCAGAGGCAGCCACAAACTCTGAATTGCTTGTAGCTTGAAAAATGTACCTGTGGGCCAGTCATGGGCAGTGTCTCTCACTGGTCTGTCCTGGGTTCCTGCTTGGGAGGCCCAAGGCTGGCACATCCAGGGGCCAGCTGCAGAAAGCATTGGTTCAAGACCTAACAACCCTTGCTAGAGTGGTATCCGAAGGAAAAGCTCCTCACACTGGGCCCAGCTGAGGAAAGTTCCACTCTCTGTGACCACACAGGCACAGCAGCTCATGTGCATTGGATAGGATGGAGCTTCACAGATAAGAGCCTGGGCACTGGATATTCTGTCCTGCTGGCTAGATTCCACAGGGGGAAGGGAGAGAGGCTTGGAGCATGGACATTTAAAGTTTGGATCTTTGTGAGTCTATTGTTGGATCTGGTTGAGGGGCTTAGCCACCTTCAGGAGGGGCACAGTCAGCCCCAGGAGAGAACTTTCTCAGTCTTCCACCCTGAGACCAGGGTCTCAACAGCTGAAAGAACTTCTACAGAGAGGACTATCATCCACATTCAGTCTGAACCTATGGTTCACCTTTTTGGGGAGAAATAAAATTTGAGTATCCAGCAGTGGCTGATGGATCAAGCTCTGGAGTAGGGGCCACATTTTCTGTACTGAGCTCCTGACCAAGAGACTCTTGAAGTAGGGGTCACACAGACATTGTTTTCAAAACCTCAGCTGCCCTAACCCACCAGATGTGCAACCTGTAGAGGCGTTCATTGGGTGAGGCTAATCAGAACCCACACGACAGTCTTACTACAGAAGACTCTGTGGGAAGACCAGGAAGCTTCAAGAGGAGGAGGAGAAGCTGACAAGTGGAGACAAATCATACAGAGCTTGGGGCTTTTACAGAGCTGTTAAAATCTCTAGGAAGGAGGAAGCTGAGCCTTATAAAAAGGTTGGCCCCTTCCATAGTACCCAGACACAAGCAGCAAAAAATGCAGTAGCTACAGAGGTAGCCCACAGCAGGTTACAAACAACAGCTGACACCAACCAAGAAGAACTAGAGCCAACACTGCTGGTAGTGGGTGACACACAACACTCACCCTAGACTCAATTACCTACACAAACAGCACACCCAGAGGTGGAGTCTAGCAGGCACCAGACACTGTGGAGAATAAATATGCTCAACAGGACAGACATTGCTCAGTGTGTATTATACATAATCAAGGTTGCCACAGCCAGCCAGCTTGAAGGGATAAACATACCCACGAAAAGATCAACTGCCTCTAATACTCACATACAACAAGAGGAAAAATAGTACCCTCAAGAAGCATTTCTAAGACAAGGAAAACAAGTGGCCTGGAGGACAGTACCACCAAATCCATCTTCTTCATAAAGACCAAACAAAAATTTCAAAGTCAGACAGTGCTACCTACTACAAAGACAAAATGGACAGACATACAAATGTGACCCAAATGAATCAATAAGAGAAATCCTCAGAAAAAGAACTGAATGAGATGGAAGTAACCAAAATACCAGATGCAGAGTTTAAAACAATGATGTTTGGATGCTCAAGGATCTTAGAGCAACAATGGATGGACATAATAAACACCTAAATAAAGAGATAGCAAGCATCAAAAAGACATTGAAATCATAAAAAAGAACCAGTCAGAAATGACAAATACAATACAAGAAATGAAAACTGCACTAGAAGGAATTAATAGAAGGCTGGATGAAGCAAAGGATCAAATCAGTGATTTCAAGGACAAGATAAACAAAAGCACGGAAGCAGTGCAGCAAAAGGAAAAGAGGCTCAAAAAGAAGCCTTTGTGGAAAACAGTATGGAGATTCTTCAAAAAATTGAAAATCAAACTGCCTTTTGACCCAGCCATCCCACTTTTAGGAATATACCCTAAGGACACCATAGAATGGTTCCAGAAGGAGAAATGCACCCCCATGTTTATAGCAGCATTGTTCACAATAGCAAAGATCTAGAAACAGCCCAAGTGTCCATCAGAGGATGAGTGGATTAAAAAGCTTTGGTACATATATACTATGGAATACTACTCAGCCATAAGAAATGATGACATCGGCTCATTTACAATAACATGGATGGACCTTGATAACATTATATGGAGTGAAATAAGTAAATCAGAAAAAACTAAGAACTCTATGAACCCATGAATAAATGGGGCATAAAAATGAGACTCAGAGACATGGACAAGAATGTTATGGTAACAGGGAGTGGGGTGGAGGGGTGGGGAGGGGTGAGGAAGGAGAGGGAGGGGTAGGGGGAGGGTTGGGGCACAAAGAAAACCAGATAGAAGGTGACAGAGGATGATTTTACTTTGAGTGAGGGGTATGCAGCATAATCAAAGGTCAAAATAATCTGGAGATGTTTTCTCGGAACATATGTACCCTGATTTATCAATGTCACTGCATTAAAATTAATAAAAATAAGATTAAAATAAAGTCTGAGGAAATGCTAAGAGAGATCTGTGACTGAAGAGAAACAACATCCTCATCATAGGAGTTCCTGAAGGACAAGAGAATTAACAAGGAATAGAGAACCTGTTTGAAGAAATCATAGCTGAAAATGTCCCTAAATTGATGAAGGAAAAAGTCACACAAGTTCAAGAAGCACAGAGAGTTCCATTAAAGAAGAACCCAAGGAGGCCTAGAGCAAGGTACATATAATTAAAGTGTCAAAGTGAAGAGACAAAGAAAGAATACTAAAAGCTGCAAGAGAAAAGCAGTTAATTACCTACATAGGAGCCCCCATAAGGATAACTTCTGACATTTCAACAGAAATACTTCAGGCCAGAAGAATTTGAGAAGAAATATTCAAAGTGAGGCAAAGCAAGGACCTATATAACCAAGACTTCTTTATCCAGCAAGATTATCATTTAAAATTGAAAGAGAAATAAAAATCTTCCAAGACAAACAAAACAAAACACACACACACACACTCACACACACAAAGAATCCTCAAGGAATTCATTACAACCAAACCAGTACTACAAAAAATATTAAGGGGCCTTCTGTAAAAAGAGCAAAAAAAAAATTTTAGAGAAAGAGGATTGTAGATTTGAAGAAAAAAAATGGCAATAAATAAATACATATCAATAATAACCTTAAAAATTGGACAACCTAGGCGAAATGGATAAATTCTTAGAAACATATAATCTCCCAAAACTGAATCTAGAAGAATCAGAAAACCTAAACAGACCAATTTCATCAAATGAAATTGAAACAGTTATCAAAAAACTTCCAGCAAACAAAAGTCCTGCACCAGAAGGTTTCACAGGTGAACTTTACCAAATATTCAATGAAGAACTAACACCTACCCTTCTCAAGCTGTTTCAAAAAATTCAAAAGGAGGGAAGACTTCCAACCTTCTTTTATGAGTCAAGCATAATCCTCATTCCAAAACCAGATAAACACACTACAAAGAAAGAAAAGTATAGGCCAATATCCTTGATGAACTTATATGCTAAAATTCTCAACAAAATATCAGCAAACCGAATCCAGCAATACATGAAAAAATCCATACATCATGATCAAGTGAGATTTATTCCGGGGAAGCAAGGCTGTTACAATATTTGCAAATCAATCAATGAGATTAATCACATAAACAAAAGGAAGGAGAAAAATCACACGATAATATCAAGAGATGCAGAAAAAACATTTGATAAGTCCAACATCCATTTATGATCAAAACTCTCAGCAAAGTGGGGATACAAAGAACACATCTCAACATGATAAAGGCCATCTATGACAAACCCACAGCCAACATCATACTCAATGGACAAAAATTAAAAGCAATCCCCTTAAGATCACAGAAAAGGCAGGCGTTCCCCCTTTCACCACTCTTATTCGATAGTTCTGGAAGTCCTAGCCACAGCAAATAGACAAGAAGAAAAAATAAAAGGCATCCAAATTGGAAAAGAAGAAGTAAAACTATCATTATTTACTGATGACATGATACTGTACATAGAAAATGCTAAAGTCTCAGTCAAAAACTACTGGACATGAAAAATGAATTTGGCAAGGTGGCAGGATATAAAATTAATATTCAGAAATCAGTGGCATTTTTATACCCCAACAATAAACTGTCTGAAAGAGAATTTAAGGAAACAATCCCCTGCACTATTGCAACAAAAAAATAAATAAATAAAGTACCTAGGAGTAAGTCTAACCAAGGAGGTAAAGGACTTCTATTGATACTTGGAAAATTAGAAGACATTGGAAAAAGAAATCAAGGAAGATACAAATAAGTGGAAGCATATTCGGTGTTAATGGATAAGAAGTATAAACATCATTAAAATGTCTATATTACCCAAAGCAATCTATAGCTTCAATGCAATTCCTATTAAAATTCCAATGTCATACTTCAAAGATATAGAAAAAATAATTGAAAATTTTATATGGAACCAAAAAAGAACACAAGTAGCCTCAGCAATCTTAAAAATGAAGAATAAAGTGAGAAGTATCACACTTTCTATTATCAAGTTATACAAGGCCTTTGTACTCAAAACAGCATGGTACTGGCATAAGAACAGGCATAAGATCAATGGAACAGAACACAGAACCCAGAAATAAACTCACACCTTTATGGTCTATTGCTATTTGACAAAGGAGGTAAGAGCATACAGTGGAGTAAAGACAGTCTCTTTCATAAATGGTGTTGAGAAAATTAGACAGGTACATGCAAAAAAAAAAATAAAACTAGACCACCAACTTACACCATTCACAAAAATAAATTCAAAATGGATGAAAGACTTAAATGTAAGTTGTGAAACCATAAATATCTTGGAAGAAAACATAGGCAGTAAACTCTCCAATATCTTTCGTACCAATATTTTTGCTGATTTATCTCCACGGGCAAATGAAATAAAGGACAGGATGAACTAATGGGACTGTATCAAACTAAAAAACTTTTGCACAGCAAAGGACACCATGAACAAAATAAAATGACAACCCACACAATGGGAGGACATATTGACCAATACTTCTGATAAGGGGTTAATAACCAAAATTTATAAAGAACTTCTAAAACTCAACACCAGGAAGGTAAACAATCCAATTAAAAAATGGGCAAAAGAACTGAATGGACACGTCTCCAGGGGAAATACAAATGGCCAATAGACATAGAAAAAAATGCTCAACATCACTAATCATCAGAGAAATGCAAATTAAACCACAATGATATGTCACCTCACACCTGTCAGAATGGCGCTCATTAACAAAACAACACATAATAAGTGCTGGTGAGTGTGTGGAGAAAAGGTAACCCTCCTGCACTGCTGGTGGGAATGCAGACTGGTATAGCCACTGTGGAAAACAGTATGGAGATTCCTCAAAAAATTAAAAATGGAACTGCCTTTTGACCCAGCTATCCCACTTTTAGGAATATATCCTAAGAATACTAAATCACTGTTTCAAAAGAAGGTATGCACCCCAATGTTTATTGCGGCATTATTTACAATAGCCAAGATCTAGAAACAGCTCAAGTGTCCATCAGTGGACCAGTGGATTCAAAAGCAGTGGTACATATACACAATGGAATACTACACAGCTGTGATAAAGAAGGAAATCTTACCTTTTATGACAGCATGGATGGACCTGGAGATTATTATGCTAAGTGAAATAAGCCAGACCCAGAAAGAAAAATGTCAATGATCTCACATATATGTGGAATCTAATGAACAAAGTGAACTGATGAATAAAATAGAGGCAGAGGTGGAGTCACAGGGACAGAGGGACAGCTGTCAGAGGAAGGAGGATAAGGGGATAGGATCAGAGAAGGTAAAGGGATTAGTGAAACTATATATACATAACACAGAGATATAGATAACAGCAGTGGTTCCCAACCTTTTTTTTGGGCCACAGACCTGTTTAATGTCAGAAAATATTTTCACGGACCGGCCTTTAGGGTGGGACAGATAAATGCATAAAATAAAATTATGCGACTGGCGTAAAAACTGTGATATTTTTAAATTATAATTGTCAAACTTACGAGACAAGCGTCAAGGGTCTTAGACGGATGTAACAGAGGGAATCTTGTCATTTTTTAAAAATAAAACATCATTCAGACTTAAATATAAATAAAATGGAAATAATGTAAGTTATTTATTCTCTCTCTGTGGACCAGTACCAAATGGCCCACAGACCGCTACCGGTCCACAGCTCGGGGGTTGGGGACCACTGGATGACAGGACAGTAAATCCCAGAGGGAAGTGGGGAGGTAGTTAGGAGGAGGGGGCAAAGGGGGTATAAAAAGGGACACGGGGATGGGGATGAGGGAGTTATATTGAGTGGTGCACTTGAATCCATCTAAACAAAATAAATTAAAAATTAATAAAAATTTTACAAAAATGTATGGCTGTTAACAGAGAAGACTGTTTGTTTTTTTCAAAACATAAAATTAAGCAAATAGAGAAAAACCTGACTTATCACAAATATTAAAAATGTGTATATTCTTAATATAAAAGAACTCATAAAACAACATGATTGTAATAAATAACTGAAAAGAGCCTTCACTGGTGATGTTGCATGAATAGAGTGTAGACCTGGGATGCTGAGATTCAACACCTCAAGGTAGCCAACTTGAGCATGGGCTCACTAGCTTGAGGATGGGGTCGCAGCTTGAACGTGGAATCGTGGACATGATCCCCTGGTCACTGGCTAGAGCCCAAGGGTCTCTGGCTTGAATCCAAGGTCGCTGACTTGAGCAAAGGGTCACTGGCTTGACTGGAGTCTCCCCATCAAGACATATATGAGAAGCAATTGATGAACAACTAAAAGTGTTGCAACTACAAGTTGATGCTTCTTATCTCTCTCCCTTCCTGTTTCTCTCTCATACTTTTTCTCTCTCTCAAAAATAAAAAGAAAATAGGTAAGCAATAATTTCCAAGGAAAAAAAAAAACAATGTCAAAAAATACCCATGAAAATGAAAAAGACTAATTTATACTAGAAAAGAAAGAAATGCACATTAAAACAAGGAGAAGTCATTTTTACCCATCGAATTAACAGAAACTAGAAACTGGTAATTCTCAGTGATGATGTGGTTACACCGAGATGGGGACTCACAAACACCGCTGATGGCTCTACTAGTTGTTGCCAATATTTTAGAAATTTGAAATTTTCTCTTAATGACATCACATAGCATATCCTTTTTTTTATATTTGGCTTCTTTAACTAAATGTTTTTGAGATTCACCCTTGTTATCATGTATACCGGTAGTCTTTTCTTTTAATTGCCAAGTAACACCCCATTGTATGAATATGCCAATAATTGTTTATTCATTAATCTGTTAATAAACATTTGGGTTGTTTGCAGTTTGGGGTTATTACAAAAATAAAAAAAGCTGTTTTAAAGATTTTTGAACAGCCCCTGGCCAGTTTGCTCAGTGGTAGAGCATCTGCCTGGTGTGTGGATGTCTCTGTTTTGATTCCCAGTCAGGGCACACAGGAGAAGCAACCATCTGCTTCTTCCCCTCCCTGCCTCTCACTACTATCTCTCCCCTCTCCCCTCCTGTAACCATGGCTCGATTGGAGCGAGTTGGCCCCAGGTGCTGAGGATGGATCCATCGCCTCCACCTCAGGCGCTAAAATGGTTCCAGTTGCAATGTAGCAACACCCCAGATGGGCAGAGCATTGCCCCCTAGTGGGTTTGCCAGTGGATCCCAGTCAGGGCACATGCAGGAGTCTGTCTCTGCCTCCCCTCCTCTCACTAAATTAAAAAAATAAAATAAAAAATAAAAATAAAAAATAAAAGAGATTTTTGAACAGATCTTTGTGTGGAAACATATTTCATTTCTTTTAGGTAAATACTTAAGAATGAAAATGCTGGACTGAACTGTAATTGCACATTTCACTTTATTAAAAAATGTCAAACCATTTTGCAAAATATTTGACTGCATTCTCACCAGCAAGGTATGAGAGTAGTAGTTTCTCTCCATCTTTAGCAACACTTTGTATGGATGAGTCTTTTTTTTAGCCAGTCTAGTGGGTGTAGATTTCCTTTCAAAAACAAGAATATTTTATGACCGGTGATGATGCCCTTCATATTGCTTCACATCTGGACACCTAAAGACTGGTTGTTCCATTCTTAATAGGCTAAGCGTAACCCGTAAATTCAGGAAGCCTAGTCCTTCCAACCTTTCATCAATTAGCTTATCTACCGATGGTCCTTGACTTAATCAATTATTTAATATATCACTATAATGATAATTTTTTAAGTTATGTCATCTTTTCCACATTTTAAACTAGGCTTCTATAAAAAGCAACTTTCACATATTTTAATTGAATTTTTGGGGTGACACTGGTTCACTAAATTATACATTTTTCAGGTACACAACTCTACAATACATCATATGTACACTGTATTGTGTGTTTACACTATACCCTCCTCCCCCCTCAACCCCCCACCCAGCCCATCACCACACTGCTATCTGTGCCCATGAGTTTTTTCCTTTTTTTTTTTGTACTTTTTGCAAACTCCTCCACCTTCTCATCCAGCATTCACATATTGATTATGACTATTTGGTTACTCTGAAATAGAGTTTATACAGGAAACAATATGTTATTATTTTTTCTTTTAAATAACAATAAATTAAATTGTCAATTTTTTGAAGTTTTCTGTTGACATGGAAAGATGTTCACATTATAATCTTAAATGAACAAGTAAAGACACAACTATATTTAATTAAGTATATAGTAAAATTACCTACCTTGTAAAATTATGAGTAGTTCTTATTTAAATACACTTTTATTTAAATATACTTTGCTATATTTTCCAAGTTTCTATACTGAGGATACAATAGCTAACAAAATCTGTCCAACAAAGTTATAACTTTGCAAAGCATGGCTGAATTAATTATTTTTAGATGACTCATTTTAACAGTTCTTGGCAGCGTTCTCTTATTATAAAGGACGATGGAGCCATTAGAAAGGAAGACCACAGTATTTCAATTGGGCCTGCTCTTGAGTCTCTCAGATCCAATATATTTTCTTCCTTTAGGCCCTCACATCTTTTAAGACGTGAAATAAAATGGGCTAGACTATAAATAAAACAGCTGGCAAGAAGAAAATATTGAGGGTTGCTACCATAAAATCCTAAAATAAAAATTTGAAAATAAAAATGGAGTAGATAAAAAGCTTTATCCTCTTCTTTATACATGTTGATAAATAAATAATATTTAGAGACATCATATCAACTCTGATCTCTCTGAGGTTGTTCTAACTCATGCAGATATCCAGGTACTTTGATATCTCAAAATCCTACTCTATCACACACTGAGCCAGTCAACATGCTCAAAATAATGCTATTTTCCTTCTATAATGTTCTTTTCAAGTTTTTGAATCTTTGCACCAAAATGAATGCCATTTTATAGAAAAACAATCATGTAAAAAATTTTTATCTGAGAGCAATCCTGATGGAAAATAAACCGCCTCCTCTGATTCAGGCACTCAGGCCATTCTGGGGCCACAGCTTATTTATGGAACTGAGCGCTAGCATTCCCACCTGCAACACCTGTCAGCATTGCAGCCTGGCTTACAAAGCCTCCCAACTCATACTTTCCCCCGACAGGCTATTTGTTCTTTAGTACCGTTTTCATTCCCCTTCAAAGACATTCTCTTTGGCCGTTTCAGCACTATTAGACTACAGAATTTCTCAATGAAATGATGTTTATTGAAATTGACAGTCTGCAGGAGGCAGGCTTTCCTCCCGGCCTGACTGAGTCAAGTGTCACCCCACCACTGTCACATGCACAATTATATGGTCAGAGACATTTCGTGCTGTTCACCAGTGTGATGGCTCTTGAGGGAAGCACCTGAAAGGATTTCTTAATTTAAAGTTAGAACAATATTGATATTTCTTAATAGCTACTATATGCGAGACTTTACATACTGTTGTGGTCATTTATTTCTTCTCTCCCAACTTCTATCTCTCATTCTACCACCATGTGCATCCAATTTCCTCTGGGAAATCAACTCTTTATTTTTGCAGCTATAAGGTTTAGGGAGGTGGAACTGACATCACCCTTCTGAGGATGGGTTCCCATCATGTCTGATGTGTGGCCTAGAACTTCTGCAGCCATTGTAGCATGAGGTGAGTCATTCTCACCTTCAAGCTAAGACATGGAGGAGGGCTAAAACACAAAGTTACATCCACCAATTCCAGATCAAACAGTATGTGAAGCCAACACTCTTCTGAACATATTTAAAATTTTTAATTAATTTTAATTTATTGAGTTAACATGGATCAAGTGCCCCACTCAATATAACTCCCTCATCCCTACCACCTTATCCTCCATTACCCCCTTTTGTCCCCCTGCCCTTAATTCCATCCCCCCTTCCCCCTGGGAGTTCCTGTCCTATTATCTGTATCTATGTATTATCTATATATAACATCACTAATCCCTTCACTTTTTCTGATCCCATCCCCTTATCCCCCTTCCCTCTGACTGCTGTCCTTCTGTCCCTGTGTCTCTGCCTCTGTCTCTATTCCATTCCTCAGTTCACTTTGTTCGTTCCACATATACGTGAGATCATGACATTTTTCTTACTCTGCCTGACTTATTTCACTTAGCATAATAATCTCCAGGTTCATCCATGCCATCAAAAAAGGTAAGATTTCCTTCTTTTTCACAGCTGCGTAGTATTCCATTGTATATATGGACCACTGCTTTTGAATCCACTTGTCCACTGATGAACACTTAAGCTGTTTCCAGATCTTGGCTATTGTAAACAATGCTGCAATAAACATGGGAGTGCATATCTTCTTCTGAATCAGTGATTTGGTGTTCTTCGGATATATTGCTATAAGTAGGATAGCTGGATCAAAAGGCAGTTCCATTTTTAATTGTGTGTTTACACTATACCCTCCTCCCCCCTCAACCCCCATTTTTAATTTTTAAAGGAAACTCCATACTGTTTTCCACCGTGGCTGCAAAAGTCTGCATTCCCACCAGCAGTGCAGGAGGGTTACCTTTTCTCCACACCCTCGCCAGTACTTATTGTGTGTTGATTTGTTAATGAGCGCCATTCTAACTGGTATGAAGTGGTATATCATTGTGGTTTTAATTTGTATTTCTCTGATGATTAGTGACGTTAAACATTTTTTCCTATGCCTATTGGCCATTTGTATTTCCTCTTTGGAGAAGTGTCCATTCAGTTTTTTTGCCCATTTTTAATTGGATTGTTTACCTTCCTGGTGTTGAGTTTTAGAAGTTCTTTATAAATTTTGGTTATTAACCCCTTATCAGACGTATTGGTGAATATGTTCTCCCATTGTGTGGGTTGTCATTTTATTTTGTTCATGGTGTTCTTTGCTGTGCAAAAGCTTTTTAGTTTGATATAGTCCCATTAGTTTATCCTGTCCTTTATTTCACTTGCTCGTGGAGATAAATCAGCAAAAATATTGGTACGAGAGATATCGGAGTTTACTGCCTATGTTTTCTTCTGATATATTTATGGTTTTACAACTTACATTTAAGTCTTTCATCCATTTTGAGTTTATTTTTGTGAATGGTGTAAGTTGGTGGTCTAGTTTCATTTTTTTGCATGTACCTGTCTAATTTTCTCAACACCATTTATGAAAGAGACTGTCCTTACTCCACTGTATGCTCTTACCTCCTTTGTCAAATATCAATAGACCATAAAGGCATGGGTTTATTTCTGGGTTCTCTGTTCTGTTCCATTGATCTGTATGCCTGTTCTTATGCCAGTACCAAGCTTTTTTTTTTTTTAATTACAATGACCTTGTAGTATAACTTGATCTCAGAAAGTGTGATACTTCCCACTTTATTCTTCTTTTTCAAGATTGCTGAGGCTATTCGTGTTCTTTTTTGGTTCTATATAAAACTTTCGATTATTTGTTCTATATCTTTGAAGTATGCCATTGGTATTTTCATAGGAATTGAATTGAAGCTATAGATTGCTTTGGGTAATATAGACATTTTAATGATGTTTATTCTTCCTATCCATAAACATGCTATATGCTTTCACTTGTTTGTATCTTCCTTGATTTCTTTTTCCAAGGTCTTATAATTTTCTGAGTACAATACTTTTACCTCCTATATTAAATTTACTCCTAGGACTTTTTTTGTTGTTGTTACAATAGAGAAAAAGATTGTTTTCTTAATTTCTCTTTCAGAATGTTTATTGTTGGTGTATAAAAATGCCTCTGATTTCTGAATATTAATTTTGTATCCTGCCACCTTGCTGAATTCATTTATCAGGTCCAGTAGTTTTTTGACTGAGACTTTAGGGTTTTCTATGCATACTATTATGTCATCCATTTTGAATGTCTTTTATTTCTTCTTCTTGTCTGATTGCTGTGGTTAAGACTTCCAGGACTATGTTGAATAAGAGTGGTGAAAGGGGGCACCCCTGCCTTTTTTGTGATCTTAACAGGGTTGCTTTTAATATTTGCCCATTGAGTATGGTGTTGGCTGTGGGTTTGTCATAGATGGCCTTTATTATATTGAGGTATGTTCCCTGTATTCCCACATTGCTGAGAGTTTTGATCATTAGTGGGTCTGGATTTTATCAAATACTTTTTCTGCATCTTTTGATATTATCATGTGATTTTTATCCTTCTTTTGCTTATGTGATGAATCACATTGGTTGCAATACTGTTTGCAAATATTGTACCAGCCTTGCCTCCCCAAAATAAATTCCACTTGATTATGATATATTATTTTTTCCTGGATATGGTTTGCTAATATTTTGTCGAAAATTTTAGTATTTTTTGTAGGATCTATCCATTGTTGTCAGTATGGTATTAAAATTTTCTTCTATTATAGTATTGCTGTTGATCTAGCCATTTATATCCATCAAAACCTGCTTTATATTTCTAGGTGTTCCTATATTAGGCAAATAAATATTTAGAATGGTTATATCCTCCTGTTGGATTGCTCCTTTTATCATTATGTATTGACCTTCTCTATCCCTTACTATACATTAAAGTCTATTTTGTCAGATATAAGGATTGCTATTCCAGTTTTCTTTTTTTTTTTTTTTTTTTCATTTCTATTAGCCGGACATACTTTTTTCCCCATCCCTTCACTTTCTGCCTATGTGTATCTTTGTTCTGGGGTGAGTCTCTTGTAGACACCATATGTATGGGTCTGTTTTCTTATCCATGCAGCTACTCTATGTCTTTTGATTGGAGCATTTAATCCATTTACATTTAAGGTTATTATTGATATGTATTTATTTATTGTGATTTTAGTCTTTAAATCTACACTCCTCTTTCTCTAAACTTTTTTTCCTTTGTTCTTTTTACAGCAGGCCCCTTAACATTTCTTGCAGTACTGGTTTAGTTGTAATGAATTCCTTGAGTTCTTTTTCTTTTTTTCTGGGAAGCTTTTTAGTTCTCCTTCAATTTTAAATGATAGCCTGCTGGATAAAGAAATCTTGGTTGTAGGTTCTTGTTATGCATCACTTTGAATATTTCTTGCCAAATTCTTCTGGCCTCAAGTGTTTCTGTTGAGAAGTCGGATGTCATCCTTATGGGGGCTACTCAGTAGGTAATTAACTGCTTTTCTCTTGCCGTTTTTTGTATTCTTTTTTTATCTTTTAACTTTGGCACTTTAATTATGATTTTTCTTGGTGTAGGCCTTCTTGGGCTCCTCTTTAATGGGATGTTTTGTGCTTCTTGAACTTGCGTGACTTTTCCTCCATCAATTTAGGGAAGTTTTCAGCTATGCAGATCAAGTGTGGCCAAGAGTACCCTCTGCTGAACTTCTTTCAGCTGGTGAGAACCTGGTCTCAGGGAGCAAGACTATGAGTTCCTCCCCTGGGGCTGACTATGCCCCTCTGAAGGTAGCTAAGCCCCATAACTAGATCCAACAATAGACTCACAGGGACCCACACTTTAAATGTCCATGCTTCAAGCCTTTCTCCCTTACCCCTGTATAATCTAGCCTAGCAGGACAGACTATCCAGTGCCCAGGCTGGCTGACTGTGAAGCTCCACCATATCCAATGCACATGAGCTGCTGTGCCAGTGCTGATTACAGAAAGTGGAACTCACCTCAACTGGGCCAGGTGTGAGGAGCTTTTCCTCAGGATACCACTCTAGCAAGGGTTGTTAGGTCCTGAACCGATGCTTTCTGCAGCTGGCCACTGGATATGCCAGCCCTGGGCCTTCCTGGTAGGAACCAAGTGCTGACCAGTGGAAGACACTGTCCATGACTGGCCTTCAGCAAGCTTTTTGGTGCTACAAGCAATCCAGAGTTTGTGGTTACATCTGCAAGGCCCAGGTGTACATGGAAATACCAAGCTGCATTCTTAGGCTGGCTTTTACCAACACTGGGCCTGGGGGAAGGTCCACTTACAAGGTCAAGTTTCCCTGAGTCCTGCCTCCTGCATCCTCTGTCTGTTGACTGCTTGTTGGGCTCAGCCACTGAAAATACCTCAGCTAGAGTGTAGCGTCTGCAGCAATTCAAGGATTAGGAAGGGTGGTGGGTGTAGATTCAGCCCCAGGTGTCAGTGTGTCCAGACATTTTCACAGACCTCAGTGGGGTATAGCCCCAGGAGTCTGAAGAGTGTGGCCTCTGAGACCCAGAGGTGTGGTTTGCCTGCAGTTTGTACAGTTTCTACTCTGTCTCCAGTGAGGTGGAAACACCGGTCTTCGAGTCAGGAGCATGTGGGGGAAAACTCCGGTCCCAATACCAGAAAACTGAATCATTGAAGTGCCCCCTGCTTCCTGGCCTCTCAGAATGACCCTGTCCCCATGACTGGGGCTGGAGAGACTCCCGACAGTGGAGCAATTGCTTTTCCCCAGGCTGATGCCACACAGAGGGGACACTGTACCCAAGAAGATGGCAACTGTAGTACTAGAGAACATCTCAGCACAGGAGTTCCGGTGTCTGTCCCCCACAGTGTCTCTCCCTGGACCTCCACTTTACACTTTCCCACACAACTCCAGTCCTCTCAGCTGTCCATCCATTTGATCCCTGGGTAAGTGGCTATGAATGAGATTTTCTGTGCGGGCCCTTGAAGACAGAGCCTGCATCTCTGAGAGCTCTGTCTCTTTTCAAAGACAGAGACCCATCTCTTTTCACCTCCAAGTGCTGTGTGAGCACCTTTTCCAGGCTCTGGGACTCTAGGCTGGGGCTCTGGGACTGGGGCTGAGCACCCACACCTCTCATGGTGACCCCCCACATACACAGTGAGAGTTCCTTTAGATCCCCAGCCACTGCTCGCTCCTGAGAGCAGGGCAGCACTTTCCGTGTCTCTGCCCTTCGTACCAGTCTCGGTGTGGCTGCTTCATTGATCCTTGGTTATAGACTCCTCTTTGTTTAGTCTAAAGTTGGTTTTTCAAGATGATTGTTCTTTTTTTTTTTTATAATAATTTTATTTTTTTAATGGGGTGACATCAATAAATCAGGATACATATATTCAAAGATAACAAGTCCAGGTTATCTTGTCGTTCAATTATGTTGCATACCCATCACCCAAAGTCAGATTGTCCTCTGTCACCTTCTATCTTGTTTTCTTTGTGCCCTTCCCCCTCCCCCTTTACATCTCCCATTCCCCCTTCCCCCCCGTAACCACCACACTCTTATCAATGTCTCTTAGTTTCACTTTTATGTCCCACCTACGTATGGAATAATGCAGTTCCTGGTTTTTTCTTATTTACTTATTTTGCTTCGTATCATGTTATCAAGATCCCACCATTTTGCTGTAAATGTTCTGATGTCATCATTTCTTATGGCTGAGTAGTATTCCATAGTGTATATGTGCCACATCTTCTTTATCCAGTCATCTATTGACGGACTTTTGGTTGTTTCCATGTCCTGGCCACTGTGAACAATGCTGAAATAAACATGGGGCTGCATGTGTCTTTACGTATCAATGTTTCTGAGTTTTTGGGGTATATACCCAGTAGAGGGATTGCTGGCTCATAAGGTAGTTCTATTTTCAGTTTTTTGAGGAACCACCATACTTTCTTCCATAATGGTTGTACTACTTTACATTCCCACCAACAGTGTATGAGGGTTCCTTTTTCTCCACAGCCTCTCAACATTTGCTATTACCTGTCTTGCTAATAATAGCTAATCGAACAGGTGTGAGGTGGTATCGCATTGCTGTTTTGATTTGCATTTCTCTAATAGCTAAAGAAGATGAGCATTTTTCATATATCTGTTGGCCATTTGTATTTCTTCCTGGGAGAAGTGTCTGTTCATATCCTCTTCCCATTTTTTTATTGGATTGTTTGTTTGTTTGTTGTTGAGTTTTATGAGTTATTTGTATGTTTTGGATATTAGGCCCTTATCTGAGCTGTTGTTTGAAAATATCATTTCCCATTTAGTTGGCTTTCTGTTTATTTTGTTATCAGTTTCTCTTGCTGAGCAAGAACTTCTTAGTCTGATGTAGTCCCATTCATTAATTTTTGACTTCACTTCTCTTGCCTGTGGAGTCAAATTCATGAAATGCTCTTTAAAGCCCAGGTCCATGAGTTGAGTACCTATGTCTTCTTCTATGTACTTAATTGTTTCAGGTCTTATGTTTAGATCTTTGATCTATTTTGAGTTAATTTTTGTACAGGGGGAGAGACTGTAGTCCAGTTTCATTCTTTTGCATGTGGCTTTCCAGTTTTCCCAGCACCATTTATTGAAGAGGCTTTCTTTTCTCCATTGTGTGTTGTTGGCCCCTTTATCAAAAATTATTTGAATATATATGTGGTTTTATTTCTGTACTTTCTATTCTGTTCCATTGGTCTGAGTGTCTATTTTTCTGCCAATACCATGCTGTTTTGATTGTTGTGGCCCTATAATAGAGTTTGAAGTCAGGTATTGTAATGCCCCCAGCTTCATTCTTTTTCTTTAGGATTGCTTTGGCTATTCGGGGTTTTTTATAGTTCCATATAAATCTGATGATTTTTTGCTCTATTTCTTTAAAAAATGTCATTGAAAGTTTGATGGGAATTGCATTAAATTTGTATATTGCTTTGGGTAATATAGCCATCTTGATTATATTTATTCTTCCTAGCCAAGAACAAAATATATTCTTCCATCTCATTATATCTTTTTCGATTTCCCTTAACAGTGGTTTGTAGTTTTCATTATATAAGTCCTTTACATTCTTTGTTATGTTATTCCTAAGTATTTTTTTGTTGTTGTTGCAATTGTGAAGGGGATTATTCTTTTGAGTTCGTTCTCAGTTGTTTCATTGTTGGCATATAGAAAGGCTATTGACTTCTGTATGTTAATTTTGTATCCTGCAACCTTACTGTATTGGCTTATTGTTTCTAGTAGTCTTTTTGTGGATTCTTTGGGGTTTTCGATGTATAGGATCATATCATCTGCAAAAAGTGATACCTTTACTTCTTCTTTTCTGATATGGATGCCTTTTATTTCTTTGTCTTGTCTGATTGCTCTGGCTAGAACCTCTAGTACCACATTAAATAAGAGTGGAGAGAGTGGACAACCCTGTCTTGTTCCTGATTTAAGGGGGAAAGCCTTCAGTTTAGTGCCATTTAATATGATGTTAGCTGATGGTTTATCATATATGGCCTTTATCATGTTGAGATATTTTCCTTCTATACCCATTTTGTTGAGAGTCTTAAACATAAAATTGTGTTGTATTTTATCAAAAGGTTTTTCTGCGTCTATTGATAAGATCACGTGGTTTTTGTTCTTTGTTTTGTTGATATGGTGTATTACGTTAACCGTTTTACGTATGTTGAACCATTCTTGAGATTCTGGGATGAATCCCACTTGATCATGATGTATTATTCTTTTAATATGTTGTTGTATTCGATTTGCTAGTATTTTGTTTAGTATTTTAGCATCTGTATTCATTAGAGATATTGGTCTGTAGTTTTCTTTTTTTGTGCCATCCTCGCCTGGTTTTGGTATGAGGGTTATGTTGGCCTCATAAAATGTGTTCGGAAGTATTGCTTCTTCTTCAATTTTTTGGAAGACTTTGAGTAGAATAGGAACCAAGTCTTCTTTGAATGTTTGATAAAATTCGCTGGTATAGCCGTCAGGGCCTGGACTTTTATTTTTGGGGAGGTTTTTAATGGTTTTTTCTATTTCTTCTCTACTGATAGGTCTGTTTAGGCTTTCTGCTTCTTCTTGACTCAGTTGAGGAAGGTTGTATTGTTCTAGGAATTTATCCATTTCTTCTAGGTTGTTGAATTTAGTGGCATAAAGTTTTTCATAGTATTCTACAATAAGTCTTTGTATATCTACGGTGTCCGTGGTGACTTCTCCTCTTTCATTTTGGATTTTGTTTATATGAGCTCTTTCTCTTTTTTCCTTGGTAAGTCTTGCCAAGGGTTTGTCAATTTTGTTGATCTTTTCAAAGAACCAGCTCCTTGTTCTATTAATTTTTTCTATAGTTTTTCTGTTCTCTAATTCATTTATTTCTGCTCTGATTTTTATTATCTCCTTTCTTCGGCTGGTTTTGGGTTTTCTTTGTTCTTCTTTTTCTAGTTCCTTAAGGTGGGAAGTTAAGTGGTTCACTTGGGCTCTCTCTTGTTTGTTCATATATGCCTGAAGTGATATGAACTTGCCTCTTATCACTGCTTTTGCTGCATCCCATAGATTCTGATATGTCGTATTGTCATTTTCATTAGTCTGTATATATCTTTTGATCTCTGCACTTATTTCTTCTTTGACCCATTCATTTTTTAAAAGTATGTTGTTTAGTTTCCACATTTTTGTGGGATTTTTTTTCCTCTTTTTTGCAGTTGAATTCTAGTTTCAAGGCTTTATGGTCAGAAAATATGCTTGGCACAACTTCAATTTTTCTGAATTTGCTGATGTTGTTTTTGTGGCCCAACATATGGTCAATTCTTGAGAATGATCCATGTACACTGGAGAAAAATGTATACTCAGTCACTTTGGGATGAAATGTCCTGTAGATGTCTATCATATCCAGGTGCTCTAGTGTTTTGTTTAAGGCCACTATCTTTGTTGATTCTGTTTGGATGACCGATCTAGAGCCGTCAGCGGTGTATTGAGGTCTCCAAGTATGATTGTATTTTTGTCAGTTTTTGTTTTAAGATCAATAAGTAGCTGTCTTATATATTTTGGTGCTCCTTGGTTTGGTGCATATATATTAAGAATTGTTATGTGTTCTTGATTCAGTGTCCCCTTAGCCATTATGAAATGGCCATTTTTGTCTCTGAGTACTTTTCCTGTCTTGTAGTCAGCATTATCCGATATGAGTATTGCTACACCTGCTTTTTTTGGGATGTTATTTGCTTGGAGTATTGTTTTCCAGCCTTTCACTTTGAATTTGTTTTTATCCTTGTTACTTAGATGAGTTTCCTGTAGGCAGCATACAGTTGGATTTTCTTTTTTAATCCATTCTGCTACTCTGTGCCTTTTTATTGGTGAGTTTAATCCGTTTACATTTATTGTAATTATTGATACTTGTGAGTTCTCTATTGCCATTTTATATCTTGCTTTCTGTTAGTTTTGTGTCTTGTTTGATCCTTCTTTTTAGTTTTTCAATCTTTTGTTTTTATTTGGTTGTATTCCATACATCTTTCCTCTGTTGCTATCTCTTTTATCTCATGTGCTTCTGTGGTGGTTTTTTCAATGGTGGTTACCTTTGAGTAATGAAAAGGGTCCCTAACCTGTTCATTGTAGCGAACTATTTTGTGAGTACTTTTGCACTCCATCGTCCTTTGCTACTGTTAATCTCCATCTTCTCCCCCCCTTTCTTTTTGTTGTTGTCACAGTTTAAATTTGGTTTTATTGTGTTCTTCTTGGAGCTTTCTTTGTGGCTCTGTTTTTTTTTTGTTCTTTGTATCTGATTGGAGAACCCCCTTTAGTAATTCCTGGAGTGGGGGTTTTCTGATGATAAATTCCCTCATCTTTTCTGTATCTGTGAATGTTTTTATTTCTCCTTCATATTTGAAGGATAGCTTTGATGGGTATAGTATTCGTGGCTGAAAGTTCCTCTCTTTCAGGACTTTAAATATTGGGGTCCACTCTCTTCTAGCTTGTAGAGTTTCTGCTGAGAAATCTGATGATAATCTAATGGGCCTTCCTTTATATGTTGTATTCTTCTTTTCCCTGGCTGCCTTGAGAATTTTTTCTTTGCTGTTGGTTTGTGTCAATTTCATTATGATATGCCTTGGAGTAGGTTTGTTGGGGTTAAGAAAACTCGGAGTTCTGTTTGCTTCTTGAACTTGAGGCTTTACTTCTTTCCACAGGCTTGGGAAGTTCTCATCTATTATTTGTTTGAGTATGTTCTCCATTCCATTTTCTCTCTCTTCTCCCTCTGATATACCTATTATTCTTGTGTTATTCTTTTTGATGGAGTCAGATAATTCTTGTAGTGCTATCTCATTTTTTTTAATTTTTGAGTCTCTTTCTTCTTCTCTCTGTTGTGCCTCAAGTTGCTTGTCTTCTATTTCACTAATCCTCTCTTCTATCTGACCTGTTCTATTAGCTAAGCTTGTTACTTCGTTTTTCAGCTCGTGAATTGAGTTTTTCATTTCTGTTTGATTTGTTTTTATAGTTTCAATTTCCTTGGACATATATTCCTTGTGTTCATTGAGTTGTTTTCTGAACTCCCTAAATTGTCTTTCTGTGTTTTCTTGTATATCTCGGAGGATTTTTAGGATTTCTATCTTGAATTCTCTGTCATTTAGCTCCAAGGTTTCCAATATATTAAATTTTTTCTCCATAGATTTTTCCTCATTTAGCTGTGTTACCTCTCTTTCTTTTGTATCCATGATATTCGATTTTCTCTTCCTTAATGGCATCTGAGGGTGGTTTTGTTGATAGTATTAATGAGATTTAATAAAGAATAAAAAGTTAAAAAAATAAAAAATCTAAAAGAGTTGTTTTTTTTTAAATTAATAATGAAATAAAGAAAAATAAAATAAAATAAAAATTTTTTAAAAAGGAAATTATTCCCCCCCCCTCCTTTTTTCCTCTCCTCTCCTCTCCCCTCTTTCTTGAGAAAATCTTGTGGTGAACTGTGAATTATAACAAACAATGCCTGTAATGGAGGGCCTGAATTGGAGAAAAGTAATAAAGGGGCAAAAAAAAGAAAAAGATAAAAGAAGGGGGTATGGACCCACAAAACGCAAATAAGGAAAAAATTTGGGTCAAGAATAAAATGATTTGCTTTTAGGTGTTGGTTGTCTAAGAGTTATGATGAGAGGAATAAGAGGAAAACAGAAAAATGGGGGGACAAATTAAAAAATTACTATTGTATTTAGTGGAACAAGAACTAGATAAAATGGAGAGCCAGGGATTGGAGCACTGCTAGTGAGTTAAAAAGGTGAAGTAAAAACCCCCCCAAATGCCACAAAAATAAGTTTGAGTCCCAGATAAGATCATTTGTTTGTTATTGAGGTTTGAATGAGAGGAGATGTAAAGGAGAAAGGAAGAAACTAATATAGAGGGAGAAAAGAAAGAGAGAGAGAGAAAAAAAGAAGGAACCACTAAAAGAAGGAAAAAGAAAAAAGAGAGAGATAGAGAGTTAAGGGTTTTGGAGTGCAACCCTCATAGAGAGAAAGGAAGAGGAGAGAAAAGATAATGGGAGATGTAACACTTATGGGTAGTGTAGTTCAAGGAGAGGAGAGAGTAAGACCGGCAGAGAGTTAATCGGCCAAATTGGAGGAGGAAAAAAAGTATCAAGAATGAAGATAAGAGAAACAAACGAACAAATATAATAAAATGGGATAGGTTATAAAGTCTGCAGATTATTCTTGATTTTGAGAGGTTATCTTCTTGCTTTTTCTTTTCTCTCCCTCTTCCTGGTCGGTGACTCTGTACCCCGGGTTCTGCCCCTTTGGCACGCTCAGGTAGAGGTTTGCAGTTGATAAGTCTCTATGGCTTTGTCATGTATTGTGGTTTAGTCTCGTTGGCAGTCGAGGCTCATTAGCATTTATAGGCTCTGACAGTGAGAGAGTCTGTGTTTCTGGAGCCTTTCTCCTAGTCTTTCCTTCCTCAATTAGTAGCCTGATAATCCAGCTATGGAGTTGCTGCTGCCTCTGCCTGGATAGTAAGAGGCTCAAAGAGCTGGCCACTCCCCACTCTATTCCCACTCAGCACAGGGCTCTGTGTAAGGCTCAGTCTGTCAGAGCTGCTAGCATAATCAGGCGGGGTTTCCACCCACTCAAAGACCTCTGGCTCTGCCACTCTGTCCGGTAACACAAGCGGGCGTCCACTTCCGGGGCGCTTGGAGGAAACTCTCACTCACTGGCTGCGCGCGCAGACCAGGATATCTGGCCAGCAGTCTCACACTCTGAGTGAAACCCCCAACCACATGGAAAAGTTGCAGCATTGGAATTGGCTCTCGCTCCGTCCCCGTGCACGGCTTTTGCAAGGCGCTGGGGCAGCCCGAGATTCCGCTTTGGCCCACACAAAGGCCCCTGACTCTGCCCCTCTGTGCGATAACACGGGCGCGCACTGCCGAGTCACTTGGAGGAATCTCTTGCTCACTATCTGCGCGCACAGACCAGGATATGAGGCCGGCTGCGTTTCCCTCTGAGTGAATCCCCTACCAGCACGGAAAATTTCCACCGTTGGAATTAGTTCTCGCTCCCTCCCGTGCGCGGCTTTCCCAGGGCGCTGGGGCTGCCTAGAGATTCTGCTTTCAGCCCACAGAAAGGCCTCTTACTCTGCCTCTCTGTGGGGTAACACGGGCACCCACTCCCGGGGCTCAGGAAGAAATCTCTCGCCCACTATCTGCGCGCGCCGACCAGGAGATCGGGTAAAATGGCTGCCCCGCTTGTCTTTCTTTGTTTGGGTTTGGCGCGAGTGTTAGCTTGTATTGCCCAGGTTTCCACAGGATCGGTTTTTCCTCGGCTTGGCTCTCTGTGCCACAGCTTGGTTCGGCCGTTTTTGCTGTGGCCTGGATCTATTCACCCCCTTTGCCCGCCTTAGTTTCTATGTTCACGGATCCCAGAGAAAGCCGCCCTGTTTAGGTTAGTGAGGAAGGTGGAGCATTTCTTACTCCCTATTTCCTTCGGGGTTTGGTTATATATTTAGCCAATTTTTCACTCGACCATACCTTTGGGTGTATTGCGAAACATCTGGAGGCTCCAAGGATAGGTTTTTCTGTTTCTGGTTGAAGATCTTGTTGAGTTTTGGGGGAGATTTATCGGTATCGCTTCCTACCCCGCCATTACTCTGACGTCATCTCCGATTGTTCTTAAAATTAAGTTGTAATCCAATTTGGTCCTGGGAGGTGGCAGTTGGAACATCCACCTACTCTGTTGCCATCTTGGTATCTCCTTCTTCTGGACTTTTTAAGATTACATTAGATCTGCCCATTTTCTTAAGTTAGGTTGAATTTCCTGTTGTTTGTAACTCAAAATTTCTAGCTGATACAGTCTGTAATTCACCATATTTCCCTCACCATAAGCTTCTGAGGGAATTATTCATTTTACAGCTGAAGAGAACAATTCTAAGAGATAGAATTTCAACTCATGGTGCAGCTGTCAGGTGAATTAAGTTGGCTAAAGCCCATCCTGTCAACCTTTTTGCCACTATTTCTCAAAATGTGGTCTGGGAACCTATATGGGGAGGATCCTCCATGACTCTTTCTAGGAATCTTAAAAGTCAAAACTATTTTTATTATAATACTATAAGACATTATTTGTCTTTCCCCTCTCTTATAGAAAGTACAGTGGTGTTTTAGGAAGCTTTGTGACTTCTTTTATTTTTATATTTTTTAAATTTTCCATTGATGTGTGTGAGAGAGGAAGGGGGAGGTGGGGTAAGAAAGAGAGAAAAGGGAAGCATCAAGTCGTTGTTCCACTTAGTTGATTTATGTAGTTGTGCACTCATTGGTTTCTTCTGGTACATGGCCTTACCAGGGATCAAATGCAGGATCTGTGTGCTGGGACGATATGCTATCCACTTAACCACCCAACCAGGGCTCATGACTTCTGATAATGTCATTTCTATGATGGCTAGTGAAATACGTGCTTCTGTGTTCCCATTTTTCCTAGAATTTTCTAAAGCAGCCATTTGGAGTTTTCAATATTATAGCTTAAAGGGGTCTTGAGACCAAATACTTGGAGAACCACTGCTCTAAGCTATATCATTTGATTCCAAATGCTCAAAGTGTTAGCAGTGATACCTTCTATTTAGCACTAATAGTTTGTATTAATGTTTTACATAAATCAGACATCACCTCATTACCATCTCGTGAAAAGTGGAAGGGGTGTTCTATTAGATTTTAGTAAGAATTTATAATTTTTCTTTCCATTTAATTTTTTTCCTGCAGAATCCAGACTTTGTGAATTTTGGAAAATAAGAGGCTGTTCTTGAACTTCTCCTCAGGTTCTAAATTTTAAACTATTCTCAAGGCTGACATAAAAATATTTGAAAAGATCAGTGCCTCAAAACAGAGAGATATGAATATGGGGACATTTAGCCTAGTTATAGGCAACAAGAGGATACATTTTCTATAGAGTATTTTAAAATTATAATAACATCAATGAGAAATCTATTTACTTTTTGTTAGGACCATGCTCTAACAATCTTAAACAATGTCAGTATTAAAATACTCCTCTGGCCACTTCTTCAAGATGAAAAATATTCGTACCTGAATTGCTATCCCTAGGGTTTGAACTGGTGTCAGAACCTTTATTCCTCCCCACCATGATCTTCCCGACTTGGATATAAAATCACTTTCTTCAGTTCTTCTCTTAGATAACTTAAAATGATGGTAATAATATGCAGCATTTGTATAGCAACTCTGTCTCAACATTGAAACTGAGGACCTCCTTTGTTCTTCACAGGATAACCCTCTTCTGATGGCCTTTTATTATTTTTTTATTTATTCATTTTTAGAGAGGGGAGAAAAAAGGGGGGAGGAGCAGGAAACATCAACTCCCATATGTGCCTTGACTGGGCAAGCCCAGGGTTTCGAATCTTCGACCTCAGTGTCTCAGGCCTTTGCTCCACCCACTGCGCCACCACACTTCAAGCTTTGGTGGCCTTTTAAAGACACATTTGATATGCTGAGTCACTGTAACCAAAAATCCTGTGGGAATTCCAGATTGCAAGATAGTCAGGATTGAAATCAACATCTGTTTGCAGACATACTGCAGAGAAGCCAGTAGTATACAGCCTTTCCCCACTTTCCAACCTCGCACAATCTTCTCACTGCCTCAGCACATGCAGGCATATCACCTCCGCTCACACACTGCCCTCCGTGTGTCTGCCCTCCCACTCAGGCCTTTATACACCCGTTCCTCTGACTTGCATTGCTCTTTCCCTGCCTCTCCTTCCGGGGGGCTTCCTCTCACCTTCCAGCCTTCAGCTTAAATCTCATTTCCTCTTAGGCCTTCTCTGAACACCCCCACTGAAGTGTGACCCCCGTTATCCTCTTTCATCATCCTTTTCATTTATGTGTAGCACTAACCGCTATCTGTATGTGCACTTGGTTCTTGTCTATCTCCCACAGCCTGCTGTAAACTCGTAAGGCTGGCCACCATGTCCATTTTGTTCTTCATCCTCTCAACTCCGCTAGCACTTCCCCTGACACATGCTTAATGCATATTTTGCAAACAAATAACTAAATTAGTGAATGCCACTTTGCAAAGCTCTTTGAAGAAAAAGCATGTTATTATTTTTAAAAATAAGACTGCTCTTGGATCTCTAAAAAAATCACAGAAATGAAAAATTTGGCCTAATTCAGACAAAGAGCAATCCATTGAAAATAAACGTCTTCCAGCCCTAGATGGTTAGCTCAGTCAGTTAAGAGCATTGCCCCAAAACAACAAGGTTGCAGGTTTGATCCCCATTCAGGGCTCAGACAAGAAGCAACCAAAAATGCACAATTAAGCAGAATAGCAAATCTTTCCCTTCCCCCTACCCTCTCTCTCCCTTCCTCTCTCTGTCTCTCTAAAAACATCAATGAAAATTAAACCCTGGCTAGATAGCTCAGTTAGTTGGAGCATTGTCCAGGAGCACAGAGGTTGCTTGTTTGATCCTTAGCAAGGCACATACAGGAACAGCTTGATGTTCCTGTCTCTCTTTCCCTGCTTCTCTCAAAAAACAAACAAACAAACAAAAACCTTTCTTTAGCTAAGTTGACAGTAGAAGATTTGAGCAAAAATGTTGGCCAGACAAAATTGATACTATAGCTTCTAATAGAACAAAGAAGCAAATTGTTTTATCAAACTTCAAATACAAAGCATGTCATCAGTTGTATCACTGGCAGAAGGGTATCAGTATAGGTATCATATAATTTACAAAGACACACTGTGAAAAATATATGTATGTGTATATATACTTTTTTCTTTTTCAGGAACATTACAGAGCCAAAACAATTTATAGTGACCAAAAGAAATTCTTCTTTGAAATAAAAAATTTAGTGTTAACTCTTGAAATCATTTTCTTTGTCAAAGATTAGGCATGGATGTCATAATTTTGAATTTGTATCATTCCAAAAGAAAGAAACAATGCAATTCACTGGCATACTCAATTGCTTCCAAATGAGGCAGGCTGGCTTCTGATAGACAAACAGCTCCTAAATTCATCTTTTTTTACAGGGAAATTATGTTGCAATTAATTTTTTTAGGGCCAAGACTATAAATAGAAAACAGGTCATTGTATCATGACAGTAAATTACTATTATTTATACACATTGAATTCCTCCTGACCCATGAATAACGAGTTACCTAATTTCTTACCAAGAATTGGAGAAATGAAGACAAAGCAAATGTGGGAGGAGTTGGAAAAAAAATCGAATTAAGCATTTATATAGTAAATGTATGAAGAATGTTCCATGGCAGTCTTTACTAAATCAATGCTGCATAATTTGACTAATAGCCACCTGGTCCCTCTTAATTCCTATTTATGATGCCAGATAAGTACTAGACTTATCAGGGTGATCATTTAATAAGGTAAATAAATATCTAATCACTATGTTGTGTACCTGAACAATAGTGTTAGCTGTATGTTAAAAAATTGTATGTTAGCTGTAAATAAAAAATTATTTTTTTAAAAAAGGTTCATAATGTACAATGAGTCTCTCTGACTCTCCTGTTTGTAGGGGCCTACTTTCTGATGGGAACCTCAGAGGAGGCTTCTGTTTCCCGCATTCTGCGGACCTTACTTAATTAAAATATATTGGTTTTATATTTTATATATGTACATTTTCACATAAACAGAAAAATATGGTTAATTTTAAAACAGAGGAGATAAAACAGGAATGACTTAAAATTAAGTTTATTTATGTGTTGAAACATAAATCATCTTAATTAATTTAGTTCGATTAGTATAGGATTTATATCACAGCAGATCTCTTAGCCTGAATTCATTCCATTTTGATCTATTATAACTTAATTGCAACTCTCATCACATGAATTAGACACCTTTTCCACCCTTTAAGCAGCCCCCTTGCCTTATCCCAAGCATTGTCTGTGCTTCCAAGTCATGCCATTCAGTGTGTGTGTGTGTGTGTGTGTGTGTGTGTGTGTGTGCGCGCGCGCACATGCACCTGCACATGCTCACAAGTGGCTCATGTGGGAATTGACCCCAGGGTGCAAGAGTGAGAAACAGATGGGGAGTGATGCAAATAAGGGGGGACATACAGTATAAAGCCACTGCTCCATGGGACCACTGTAGAGTCTCCCCAAACCTTCAAGGAGTCTTGTAAAATGCACCTGAGAACTGTCTGCTAAAGGGACAAAAGGTGGATGTTTATTCCGAAGTATATTCAGCCTGTTGTACATCATTCAGTTCTGGATTTGCTTCTTAATGGTCCCGAGGCAAAACTGTCTGGTTGCACAGATGTTAATTATCCCAGGCTACTCTTAATTAGTTGTGTGAATACACTCTGGAACCATGACAGAAAGCTTCAACTGATTGGTCTCTGGAGACAGAACCTTAGAGGCTTTCTAGGAGCTTATTTTGTGACCCCTCCCCATATCTCTCTCCATTCTTGAACCAGAACATTTCAGTTTAGGCAAGTGCACTGAGGCCACATGCCATGGGACCTTTAAAACCAAATGCTCAGAATGCACATTGTTTTTAAAGGTCTCTTGCACATACAGGCTAAAAGCTTCTGTGCTGGTGCCCAGTAAAATTAATTAGCTCTCACTCAAGTGTCATTGTGGAGGACCCCGTGGGCTCTGACATGAACTGACCATTTATTTTCTGTTGACTTGTAATTTCCATTCCTCCAGTTATTTATATATTGCCGTATGCACAATATTAATTATGTTGGCTGCCTTCAAGCCAACTAAATAAAGCTTTATTGAGAAGAGCTTTGCACAGATTAGTGCATTTAATGCTAATCTGCTCATTACAGGCTCCTATGTACACAAAACTGGGTAGCAGGAAGGCCACTCCTTGTATTAAATTATCCATTCCTTATAGAACAATCTTATGGACAAAGGTTGTTGCACAGATGGTTATTTTGAATTTACATGTAAACACATTGGTCCATCCTTCTGAGACCCCTCTTTTCTTGGACTAGAACAATTGGTAGAATAAAAAAGCTCCCTTCACACTGAAGAGTAGCTCCAGGCAGAAAGAAATGAAGCACTCTTGGTCATGAAATATATTCAGGAGAAAAATGATGTCCACCAGTTGCACCAGAAGGGGAAACAGACCACTACTTCCTTTAAAGAAGTTCAGAAGCGGCATTCTTCTTATGAGCCTGTATTCATGTTTGGTCAGCAAGGAGTTAGTTGCAGTGGGAAAGAATATGATCTCTTATTACCACAGTTTGAATTCTGCTTTAAAAAATAAAGTGGACTATTAAAAAGAAGGAAGCAGTTCAATATATACAATGGAAGCTACCCATGATGTTATAAAAAGAAACAAAGGACAGAGCAATAGGCATATATAGTCCCATTTGGATAAATTAAAAACTTTATAGTACATATGTTTATAAATGGATCAAATATCCCTGGCCAGTTGGCTCAGGGTTAGAGTGTTGGTCTGGCATATGGATGTCCCAGGTTTGATTCACAGACAGGGCACACAAGAGAAACTCCCATCTGCTTCTTCACCCCTCCTTGTCTCGCTTTCCCTTCTCTCTGTCTCTCTCTTCCCCTTCTGCATCCACGGCTCCCTTGGAGGGAGTTGGTCCCAGGCACTGAGGATGGTTTCATAGCCTCTGCCTCAGGCACTAAGAAGAGCTCAGTTGCTGAGCAATGAAGCAAAGCCTCAGATGGGCAGAGCATCGCCTCTAGGGGGCTTGCTGGGTGGATCCCAGTCTGGACAAATGCAGGAATCTGTCTCTACCTCCCCTCCTCTCACTATATAAAAAAAAAAATTAAAATAAATAAATAGATCAAATTATGTCTGGAGGCATAACACATCCCATTGTTTTGGCGATTCTTCTGGGAGAAGCAATTAAATCAGGGGAGGAGAGTAAAGGTTTCTATTTGTTATATTACACCAAAATATAAAAAATATATTAGAGAAGAATGCATTTTTTAAAATTAGTTGAAGAATTTTATCATTGTAAAACATCGTTTTGAGGCCCTGGCTGGTTAGCTCAGTAGTAGAGTGTCAGCCCAGCGTGTGGAAGTTCCAGGTTTGATTCCTGGCCAGGGCACACAGGAGAGGCACCCATTTGCTTTTCCACCCCTCCCCCCTCTTTCTCTCTCTCTTCTCCTCCCTTCCTGTAGCCAAGGCTTGATTGGAGCAAGTTGGCCCCGGTGCTGAGGAGGACTCCATGGCCTCCACCTCAGGCACTAAAAAATGGCTCCAGTTGCAACAGAGCAAGGGCTCCAGATAGGCAGAGCATCGCCACCTGTTGGGCTTGACAGGTGTATCCTGTCAGGGTGCATGCAGGAGTCTCTCTCTGCCTCCCCTCCTCTCACTAAAAAAAATTTTTTTTTAATCATTTTGACAGTTAAACTAGAACACTAAAACATTTTGCAGCAGAAATATTGGAGAGAAGTGACTTGGATTTCATTATTTTGAGGAAGTCTTAGGAATACAGAGCGGTTCAGCTACAAGAGTATTAAACTGCAGACTTGAAGAAAAGTTTGTCTTTAGAAATCTAGTGTATTTTCTCCACCTCTCTCAAACATATTCTTTTTACATGAAAAGCGTGCAGTAATTTAAAAGGAAGCATGCATGGTATTTGGAGTTGAAGAGGACTGCACCCAATCCTGCCTCCACTACTTATGAACTGCATGACCCAGACCAGACCAACACACTCCATCTTGCTAAGCCCTCATTGTCTCACCTGTACATGTGGAGGCTAACAAAACCGCTCACTGTAAAATTTAATTAAGAGGATGTATCTAAAGTACTAAGCTAATTGGCTTTTGTAAATTAAGCACAGAATAAATGTTAGATATTTGTAGGTGTAGAATGTATTACTGTTTGAAATAGCCTATATACCTTCCTGAAGAGCTTTATATATCCCAGCCCTGTTGAACCCAAGAGTAGTCAAATGACTTGCTTATGCCAATGAATCATTGCTAAGAAGATCACTTCCAAGAAGGCACTTCAAGATCCAACTCATAATTCACTTACTCTTTTGCCTCTCACATGACACCAGTTGTTCTAAGACCCTGAATTTTAGAGTAAGACAAACATGAAAGAAAGCAGCTGATCCAAACAGCCATGGCATGTAGCATGAGAAATAGACTTTGATGGCATAAGTCACTGAGATTTTGGATTGTTTGTTTTGTTTGTTACTGCAGCTAAATCTAGCCAACCTGACTGACAAATACACCTTTCCTCTTGGCTAATGTTCCTGGCAGGGTTTTTTTTTTTTTTTTTTTTTTTTGCTATTATCAGTTAAAGTCCTTAGTTGTAGACATGAGAAATATCTCTACTTACTTTAAGCAGAGATTGAGTCTATTGAAGGATATTGGGTGGCTCACTGCATCTCTGGATGGCCCAAAAATAAAGACAGATCTGCTCAGCCAGGAACAATGACCAGACCATTCTGCATGCCAGCTTCAGCGAATCCCACTAACACATTCCAAGTGGTCCATTGCCACATGTCACTAGTAGATAATTTCAACAGCACAGTTACAGAACACTTCCATTATTGCAGAAAATGCTTTTGGATAGCACTGATATAGAATTGAGCCCAATGTTGTCTTGAACTAATTGACACCATAGAGACGGCTGTATGGTACAGTGAGAAGAGCTCTTTTCAAAGTCCACAGGCTCCAATTTACACTGACAACACCACCCCAACAGGTCTTTTCACCTTTGAAGACTTGATTTTTCACATCTGTCAAACAAGGTCATGATAATTCTCATGGAATAAGTCCTCTCAGGTAGCCCCCAACCAAGAGTCCCAGAATTGGACTCCTGCTGCTACTTGTACTGGGTAAGTGCCTGACTCACAAGGCCATGTCATGATAGAGAAGGGTGTTGGATGGGTTTCCACTCTACCAATGAACCCCTGTGGACGGTAGCCTCAACTCCTTTTCTCTTTTAGGTACATACCTTCTTGTCCCATTTTCTCTGCAGAGCTCAGTTCACCATTATTTTGGCTGTGAGAAAAATTTCAGGCTAGCAGTTCAAAAGGAATGAGAATGATTACCATCCACCGTCTCACATGGTACAGGGAGCAGTTTCAGGTCACAGTGTTGTTTAGCTTCTATTACATTCCCATTGAAAAATTGATGCCTCCAGCCAGAGGTGGATTAAGGTCAATTGAGGTCCCGGGTACAGAAGAAAATATTGAACCCCTTTAAAAAAGAGACAGGGAAAATAAAAATATATGTTAACCATATTTTTTATTAATTTTTAATTTATTGTGTTTACCTGGATTCAAGTGTCCCACTGAATATAACTCCCTCACCCCCCACCCCTGTGTCCCTTTTTATACCCACTTTACCTCCTCCCCCTAGCTCCCTTCCCCCTTCCCTCTAGGATTTGCTGTCCTGTTATCTATATCTCTGTGTTATGTATATATAGTTTCACTAATCCCTTCACCTTCTCTGATCCTATCCCCTCATCCTCCTTCCTCTGACAGCTGTCCCTCTGGTCCCTGTGACCCTGCCTCTGCCTCTATTCCATTCCTCAGCTCACATTGTTCATTAGGAGCTGAGGAATATCATATGATACCACATATAAGTGAGATCATATGATATTTGTCTTTCTCTGCCTGGCTTATTTCACCTAGCATAATAGTCTCCAGGTCCATCTATGCTGTCCAAAAGGTAAGATTTCCTTCATTTTCACAGCTGCATAGTATTCCATTGTGTATATGTACCTCTGCTTTTTAATCCACTTGTCCACTGACTGACACTTGGGCTGTTTCCAGATCTTGGCTATTGTAAACAATGCTGCCATAAACATGGGAATGCATATCTTCTTTTGAATCAGTGTTTTGCTATTCTTAGGATATATTCCTAAAAGTAGAATTGCTGGGTCAAAAGGCAGTTCCATTTTTAATTTTTTGAGGAATCTCCATACTGTTTTCTACAGTGGCTGCATAAGTCTGCATTCTCACCAGCAGTGCAGGAGGGTTCCCTTTTAACCACACCCTCACCAGCCCTTATTGTGTGTTGTTTTGTTAATGAGCGCCATTCTGACAGGTATGAGGTGATATCTCATTGTGGTTTTAATTTGTATTTCTCTGATGATTAGTGACGTTGAACATTTTTTTCCTATGCCTATTGGACAATTGTATTTCCTCTTTGGAGAAGTGTCCATTCAATTCTTTTCTCCATTTTTTAATTGAATTGTTTATTTTCCTGGTGTTGAGTTTTAGAAGTTCTTTATAAATTTTGGTTATTAACCCCTTATCAGACGTATTGGTGAATATGTTCTCCCATTGTGTGGGTTGTCATTTTATTTTGTTCATGGTGTCCTATGCTGTGCAAAAGCTTTATAGTTTGATATAGTCCCATTCGTTCATCCTGTCCTTTATTTCACTTGCTCATGAAGATAAATCAGTAAAATATTTCTACAAGAGATATCGAAGAGTACTGTTTATGTCTTCTTCCAAGATGGTTATGGTTTTACGACTTACATTTAAGTGTTTCATCCATTTTGAGTTTACTTTTGTGAATGGTGTAAGTTGGTGGACTAGTTTCATTTTTTTGCATGTACCTGTCCAATTTTCCAAACACCATTTATTAAGGAGAATATCTTTACTCCATTGTATGCTCTTACTTCCTTCATCAAATATCAATTGACCATAAAAGCGTGGGTTTATTTATGGGTTCTTCGTTCTGTTCCATTGATCTGTGTGCCAGTTCTTATGTCACTACCAAGCTGTTTTGAGTACAATGGCTTTGTAGTATAACTTGATATCAGGAAGTGTGATACTTCCCACTTTATTCTTCATTTTCAAGATTGCTAAGGCTATTCATGTTCTTTTCTTGTTCCATATAAATTTTTAGAATATCTGTTCTATATCTTTGAAGTATTCCATTGGTATTTTAATAGGAATTGCATTGAATTTATAGATTGTTTTGGGTAATATAGACATTTTAATGATGTTTATTCTTTCTATCCATGAACACGGTATATGCTTCCACTTGTTTGTATCTTCCTTGATTTCATTTTTCAATTTTTTATAATTTTCAAAATACAAGTCTTTTACCTCCATGCTTAAATTTACTCCTAGGTACTTTATTTTTTTGTTGTTGTTGTTGTTGCAATAGTGCAGGGGATTATTTCCTTCATTTCTCTTTCAGAAAGTTTATTGTTGGTATATAAAAATGCCTCTGATTTCTGAATATTAATTTTATATTTTGCCACATTTCTAAATTCATTTATCAGGTCCAGTAGTTTTCTGACTGAGACTTTAGGGTTTTCTATGTACAGTATCATGTCATCAGCAAATAATGATAGTTTTACTTCTTTCCCAATTTGAATGTCTTTTATTTCTTCTTCTTGTCTGATTGCTGTGGCTAAGACTTCCAGGACTATATTGAATAAGAGTGGTGAAACAGGGCACTATTGTCTTATTCCTGATCTTTAGGGGATTGCTTTTAATTTTTGTCCATTGAGTATGATGTTGGTCGTGGGTTTGTCATAGATGTCCTTTATCATGTTGAGGTATGTTCCTTGTATCCCCACATTGCTCAGAGTTTTGATCATAAAAGGGTGATAGATTTTATCAAATGCTTTTTCTGCATCTGTTGATGTTATCATGTGATTTTTATCCTTCCTTTTGTTTATGTGTTGAATCACATTGATTGATTTATAATATTGTATCAGCCTTGCCTCCCCAGAATAAATACCACTTGATCATGATGTATGATTTTTTCATGTATTGCTGGATTCGGTTTGCTAATATTTTGTTGAGAATTTTAGCATCTAAGTTTATTAGGGATATTGGCTTATAGTTTTCTTTCTTTTTATAGTTTTCTTTCTTTGTAGTGTCTTTACCTGGTTTTGGAATGAGGATTATGCTTGCCTCATAAAAGGAGCTTGGAAGTCTTTCTTCTTCTTTAATTTTTTGAAATAGCTTGAGAAGGATAGTTGTTAGTTCTTCTTTGAATATTTTGTAAAATTCAACTGTGAAGCCATCTAGCCCAGGACTTTCATTTGCTGAGTTTTTTGAGAGCTATTTCAATTTCATTTGTTGTAATAGGTCTGTTTAGTTTTTCTGGTTCTTCCAGATTGAGTCTTAGTAGATTGTATGTTTCTAGGAATTTATCCATTTCACCTAAGTTGTCCAATTTTTTGGCATATATATTTTCATACATTCCTTTGTATTTCTATGGTGTCATAGTTACTACTCCACTTTTATTTCTAATTTTATATATTTGAGTCCTCTTTTTTTGTTCATGAGTCTTTGGTTAAAGGTTCATCAATCTTGTTTACCTTTTCAAAGAAGCAGTTCTTCCTTTCATTAATCTTCTCTATTGTTTTTTTTAGCCTCTATGTCATTTATTTCCACTCTAATCTTATTATTTCCTTCCTTCTACTTCATCTGGGCTTTATTTGTTGTTCTTTTTCTAGTGCTTTAAGATGCAAGGTTAAGTTGTTTATTTGAGCTTATTCTTGCTTCTTAAGATATGCCTGTAATGCTATGAACTTCCCTCTCAGGACTGCTTTTGCTGTACCCCATAAATTTTAAGTTATTTTATGTTCATTTTCATTTGTTTCAAGGAAATTTTTTATTTCTTCCTTGATCTCATTGTTAACCCATTCGTTATTTAATAACATGCTATTTAGCAAACAAGTGTTTGAATGCTTTTTACTTTTTCTATTGCAGTTGATTTCTAGTTTCATGCCATTGTGATCAGAGTAGATGCTTAATATAATGAAATTTATTGAGACTTGTATTGTGTCCTAACATGTGGTCTAACCTAGAGAATGAACCATGAGCACTTGAAAGAATGTCTATTCTGCTGCTTTAGGGTGCAAGGTTCTGACGATATCTATTAAATCCAGTTAATCTAGTGTGTCTTTTAAGGCTACTGTTTCTTTGTTAATTTTCTGTCTGTAGGATCTATCCATTGATGTTAGTGTGGTATTAAAATCCCCTACTATTATAGTATTGATGTTGATCTCACCCTTTATGTCCATCAAAATCTGCTTTATATATTTAGGTGCTCCTATATTAGGTGCAAAGATATTTACAATGGTTATATACTCCTGTTGGATTGCTCCCTTTATCATTATGTAGTGACCTTCTTGATCCCTTATTATAGCCTTTGTTTTAAAGTCTGTTTTGTCAGATATAAGTATTGCCACCCCAGTTTTTCCTTTCATTTCCAGTTGTGTGAAATATCTTTTTCCATTCCTTCACTTTTCGTCTATGTGTATCTGTTGTTCTGAAGTGGGTCTCTTGTAGACAGCATATGAACAGGTCCTGTTTTCTTATCCATGCAGATACTCTATGTCTTTTGATTGGAGCATTTAATCCATTTACATTTAAGGTTATTGTTGATATGTAGTTTTTTATTGCCATTTTATTCTTTAAATCTATGATTCTCTCTTTCTCGATTTTACTTTCCTTTGCTCTTTTTAAAGTAGATCCCTTAACATTTCTTGCAGTACTTGTTTGGGTGCAATGAATTCCTAGAGTTTTGTGTGTTTTTTTGTCTTTGAAGCTTTTAATTTCTCCTCTAATTTTAAATAATAGCCTTGCTTGATAAAGAAGTCCTGGTTGTATGTTCTTGCTTTGCATCATTTTGAATATTTCTTGTCAATCCCTTCTAGCCTCAAGTGTTTCTGTTGAGAAGACAGATGTCATCCTATGGAGGATCCTCTGTAGGTGATTAACTGCTTATCTCTTGCAGCTTTTAGTATTCTTTCTTTGTTGCTTCACTTTGAAACTTTAATTATATGTCTTACTCTAGGCCTCCTTGGGATCCTTTATAATGAGACTCTCTGTGTTTCTTGAACTTATGTGATGTTTTCCTTCATCAATTTAAGAAAATTTTTAGCTATGATATCTTCAAACAGGTTCTCTGTCCCTTGTTCTTTCTCTCCTCCTTCAGGAACCCCTATTATGCAAATGTTGTTTCTCTTCATATTGTCACAGATATCTCTTAGAGCTTCCTCAGACTTTTTGAGCCTCTTTTCCTTTTGCTGCTCTGCTTCCGTGCTTTCATTTATCTTGTCCTTGAAATCACTGATTTGATCCTCTGCTACATCCAGCCTTCTATTAATTCCTTCTAGTGCAGTCTTCATTTCTTGTATTGTATTTGTCATTTCTGACTGGTTCTTTTTTATGATTTCAATGTTTGTTTGTTTTTTGATGCTTGCTATCTCTTTATTTAGGTGCTCATTATGTCCATCCATTGTTGCTCTAAGATCCTTGAGCATCCAAACATCATTGTTTTAAACTCTGCATCTGGTATTTTGGTTACTTCCATCTCATTCAGTTCTTTTTCTGAGGATTTCTCTTATTGATTCATTTGAGTCACATTTGTATGTCTGTCCATTTTGCCTTTGTAGTAGGTAGCACTGTCTGACTTTGAAATTTTTGGTCTTTATGAAGAAGATGAACTTGGTGGTAAAGTCCTCCAGGCCACTTGTTTTCCTTGTCTTAGAAATGCTTCTTGAGGGTACTATTTTTCCTCTTGTTGCATGTGAGTATTAGAGGCAGTTGATCTTCTCATGGGCATGTTTATCTCTTCAAGCTGGCTGGCTGTGGCAACCTTGATTATGTATAATACACACTGAGCAATGTCTGTCCTGTTGGGCATATTTATTCTCCACAGTGTCTGGTGGCTGCTAGACTCCACCTCTGGGTGTGCTGTTTGTGTAGGTAATTGAGTCTAGGGTGGGTGTTGTGTGTCACCCACTACCAGCAGTGTTGGCTCTAGTTCTTCTTGGTTGGTGTCAGCTGTTGTTTGTAACCTGCTGTGGGCTACCTCTGTAGCTACTGCATTTTTTGCTGCTTGTGTCTGGGTACTGTGGAAGGGGCCAACCTTTTTATAAGGCTCAGCTTCCTCCTTCCTAGAGATTTTAACAGCTCTGTAAAAGCCCCAAGCTCTGTATGATTTGTCTCCACTTGTCAGCTTCTCCTCCTCCTCTTGAAGCTTCCTGGTCTTCCCACAGAGTCTTCTGTAGTAAGACTGTTGTGTGGGCTCTGATTAGCCTCACTCAACCAACCCCTCTACAGGTTGCACACCTGGTGGGTTAGGGCAGCTGAGCTTGTGAAAACAACGTCTGTGGGACCCCCTACTTCAGGAATCTCTTCATTAGGAGCTTAGTGCAGGGAATGTTGCCCCTACTTCAGAGCTTGATCCCTCAGCCACTGCTAGATACTCAAATTTTATTTCTGCCCAGCAAGGTGAACAGTAGGTTCAGACCGAGTGTGGCCGACAGTCCTCTCTGTAGAAATTCTTTCAGCTGTTGAGACCCTGGTCTCAGGGTGGAAGACTGAGAGAGTCCTTTCCTGGGGCTGACTGTGCCCCTCCTGAAGGTGGCTAAGCCCCTCAACCAGATCCAACAATAGACTCACAGGGACCCACACTTTAAATGTCCATGCTCCAAGCTTCTCTCCCTTCCCCCTGTGGAATCTAGCCTAGCAGGACAGAATATCCAGTGCCCAGGCTGATGACTGTGAAGCCTCACCCTATCCAATGCATATGAGCTGCTGTGCCGGTGCTGATCACAGAGAGTGGAACTTTCCTCAACTGGGCCCAGTGTGAGGAGTTTTTCCTTCGGATACCACTCTAGCAAGGGTTGTTAGGTCTTGAATCAATGCTTTCTGCAGCTAGCCCCTGGATGTGCCAGCCTTAGGCCTCCCAAGCAGGAACCCAGGACAGACCAGTGGGAGACACTGCTCATGACTGGCCCTCTGCAACCTTCTTGGATCTACAAGCAATCCAGAGTTTGTAGCTGCCTTTGCTAGGCCCAGGTGTACATTGAAATACCACGCTGACCTCCTGAGCTGGCTGTTATCCACTCTGGGCTAGGGGGAAAGTCCACTCAAACAGCCACATTTCCCTGAGTCTCGCCTCCTGCAGCTTGTCTGCTGGCTGTTTGTTGGGCTCAGCTGCTGAATAAACCTCTGCTAGAGTCTAGAACCTATGGCAATTTAGGGATTCGGAAGGGTGGTGGGTGTGGCTCTGCCCTTTGGTCCCCAGTGTCAGTCTGTAGACTTTTTTCACACATTTAAGTAGGGTATGGCCCAGGAGTTCTGTGCTGTGGCCTCTGAGACCCGGAAGTGTGGTCTGCCCCCTCTCTGGACTGTTTCAGCTGAGTCTCTTGTGAGGTGGAAGCACCAGTCATAGACTTGGGAGATTGTTGGGGAGGAGCTCTGGTCTCAAAACCAGAAAACTGAGTCACTGACATGCCCCCTGCTTCTTGGCCTCTCAGAATGACCAGTCACCATCCCTGGGGTAGGAAATGCTCCCTAGGTGGAGCCGCCGCCTTTCCCCAGGCTGATGCCACTCAGAGGGGATTGCTCCACCCAAAACACATGGCAACTGCAATACTGGAGAATGATTCAGCACAGGGTTCCGGTGGACATCTCCCACAATGTCTCTCCCTGATTCTCCAAATTTATACACTTGCCTGCAACTCCAGTCCTCTCAGATCTCCCCTGTAAGAGCCTTGGGTATGTGGCTGTGAATATTTGCGGGCCCTTTAAAATGAAATCTGCGTCCGAAAGTTGTGTCTCTTTCTTGCAGACAGAAATCTGGCTCTTTTCACAGCAAATGCTATCTGAGTGCCTCTTCTAGGCTCTGGGGCTCTAGGCTGGGTCTCTGGCCTGGGGTTGAGGACCCACACCTCTCAAGGCAGCCCACCCCTCTGTGAGAGTCCCTCAGGGCTGCTGCTTGCTCTTGGGAGCGGGCAGCCCTTCCCGCGTCTCTGCCCTCCTACCAGTCTCAGTGTGGTTTCCTTGGTGGTCCTTGGTTATAGATTCCTCTTGGTTTAGTCCAAAGTTAGTTTTTCAAGATGATTGTTCATAAATTAAGTTGTGATCCAATTTGGTCCTGGAGGTGACAGTTGGAACGTCCTATTCTGTTGCCATCTTTCTTCCTCTGAACCATATTTTTAAATAAATAAAAAAATTATGTACTATTAATGTTAAAATTGCACATATGTAAACAAACTTGGTGTCATTAGAAAAATGAGTAAAGTTGGGGTTTTGCAGTGTCCTTCAGAAGTCGAGGCCCAAGGCATGCACCCAGTGCATCCACCGTTAAACCCACCTCTGCCTCCAGCCTCCAGTGCTGGTCTTTCTCGCTGATTAACCCAAATTCTGTCCAAAGCTAAGGTATTCTCTTTCTTACCTTCCTTTTCCAGCCCAGGAGGTTCAAGGCTCTTTTCTCTTTGAATATCAATCAGTTAATAACAAGTCTCCAAGTAAGAAACAAGAGCCAGGTCTTTGTTTTAAGTCAGTGGTTTTCAATCTTCTTACACTTGGGAACCAGTGACCTAGCCAGCCAGAAATAGAAACAATCAAGGAATAACGTTTTGTTTTCTCACGCATAATAGTGCAGCACAGTACAAGCTAGTGTTTGATTTCTGAACTTCACACCTACCATGCACTGAATACTACATAAGTTTGTCTGAATGTTTGCTGTCTATTGTGCATGATTTGTAAATGCTCTGCATGAGACAAAAGTTTGTTCCAATGACCCTACAAGTTCCAAATATAACTAAGACAACCTCAATAGTATTTTCACTGATGATACAGGCTAATAAGTGACAATGACCTTGAGCATAAGTGAATTCAACTAAGAGCATTGGGCCTATAATCTTCATACAAAATCAGTGTGGTTCACTCTTTCACGGACTTGCATAAAATTTCAGGCGCACAAGTCCACATACCAGCAGTTGAAAAACACTGCAAACTCACTCATCCTGAACCTATTTACTTGTCTCCACCTTCACTGTCACTTCCTAGTCCAAGTCACCATCACTTCTCATTGGTTCAATTGTCGAGTTTCCTCATTGATTAATGAATTAAACAAAATCTTTAACAGTGCTTGTTTTGTATCTGTATGAGAGCCATGATTTCTCTCTCTCTCTCTCTCTCTCTCTCTCTCTCTCTCTCTTTCGATGATGGGTGGACAGATAGGGACGGACAGACAGGAAGGGAGAGAGATGAGAAGCATCAATTTATAGTTGTGGTACCTTAGTTGTTTATTGATTGTTTTCTCATACAGGCTTTGACCAGGCGGCTCTAGCCAAGTCAGGGAACCCTTGCTCAATCCAGCAACCATTAGGCTCAAACCAGTGACCTTGGGCTTCAAGCCAGTGACCTTTGGACTCATACCAGTGACCATGGGGTAATTTCTATGATCCCATGTTCAAACCAGCAACCCCATGCTCAAGCTGGTGACCCTGTGCTCAAGTTGGATGAGCCTGCACTCAGGCTGGTGACTTCAGGCCTTTGAACCTGGGTCTTCAGTGACCCCGGCCAATGCTCCATCCACTGCACACTGCCTGGTCAAGCCATAAGTTTTCTCTTTTAAAAATTATTTTTAACACTGTTCTAACCATTTTGTTGTCTCTATACCCAACAGCAGTTCTTTCTTCACCCAGTAATCAAAGTGGTTCTTATCAAACAGAGCATGCCTCTCTCTGGCTTTAAAACCCTCCATGATCTCCTTAAAATAAAATCTAAAGTCACTACTTGTTCTAGAGGCCATGCAGGATCTAGGTCTTGGCTACTTGTAGCTCATCTCTTACCATTGTCCCCCTCAATCAGATCATAGGGAATAATTTGTGCTTCCATGGAAAATTATGTTTTATCTAGATTCTAGAAAATATCCCTTCAAAATATCTGAGTCTGACTCTATGGAAATATTTCACAACTCTATAACTTGAAAATGCAAAATAATTCTTGTCTCTAGATACACAAATCTGTCCTATCCAGTAGAAGTTCTATTGACTTTTCTCCCCACTGTTAGCAGAAGCTAGTTTTGCCTCTCTTTGCACAATAATTTCAATATTCTTTTACTCCATGTAAATTTGTGCTGTTGCGACTTCTTTAAAACACTAATAACTTCTTCCAGTTTTCATCATTGATTAATAAATTAAATAAAATCCTTTATATCTATATGAAAATCATAATTTTACCTTTTTTTAAAAAAAAATTTTTAATACTCCATTTCAGCCACTTGGATGTCTTTTTTTCTCAAATATTCTAGTTTATTTTCACCTTAGAATATCTGTACTTGTTTCATACACCCTTTGTCCAAAATTCCCTGCTCTAAGATTGTCTCATGGATGATGTCTCTTTTTTCAAGGCTTAGCTAAACTGCTGCCTCCTTAGAAAGGTCTTCCTTTACCACTCCAGTTTCTAATCTTTACTCAGTCTTCTCTTCTGCTGCTTTCTGAACTTTTACCCATTATCTAAAATTTTCTCCTTTAGGTACTTGTTCAGTTGGTTTTTGTCTAGTTCCTTCTCTCTATCCCAAGAATGTAAGCTCCATTAAAACAGGGACTTTCTACGTCAGTTCATTACTTATCACTTTTCAGTGCTTACCTTATCATAGATAATCAACATTTCTTTGAATGAAGATAAATGAAAAAGATTGACCAGTTGTCTACTAATAACCTAGACGTTAAAGGCATTTTAAAAATTAAAAAAAGAGAAAAAAAAGAATTGAGTACCTTAACTGTATCTGAAGTTAGTTAACCTCTTTAAACCTCAGTTTCATTAGTTGCACAATAAACAAGTGATGTGATAAATACACTTCAGAATTATGGAAGGGGAGAAGTAAATGGAAATGTAGATAAAACAAGACTGGCCTTAAGATGGTCATTGTTGCAGCTGGATGATGGGTGCACAAGGTTCAGGATATAGTTTTCCTACTTTGAATTATAACTAGATTCTCCGTACAATAAGGCTTTCAATAAGAACAAGGTGTGTTGATTTCCTTTGCCAGCAGAATTCTGAAACTTCTCTTTCTGCCCAAGGTGAGGTGAGCACCTTGCACTCTCCTCAAGTAATAGCTTCAGTTTCTTTTTGTCTCAATTTTTTACCTTAGATTCTTCATCCTGCTTTACCAAAAAGGTACCTTACAGCCATGTGGTGCATAAAGACATATCAGTCAATGACTGACAGCATATATAATGATGGTCCCATAAGATTATAGTGCATCTGAAAACTCCCAGCACCTAATAAAATTATATCCCTCATAAGTCTTCATAGTGTCCTACCCATTCTGATGTGGTAGAGCAACACCTTACTCACATGCTTGTGGTGAGGCTGGCATAAACAAACCTACCACACTGCCAATCATATAAAAATATAGTGCATACAATTATGTACAGTAATATTACTTGAGGATGTTAATAAATGACTGTTGCTGGTTTTTGCATTATTCTGCTATACTTTTATTATTTTATAGTGTACTCTTTCTACTCATTAAAGAAAATGCTGAAAAACAATATGCCTGGATACACTGGAGGCAGCCATGTACATCTCATGCTCACTGCTACTCCTTTGCATCATTTTCTTTGTACTTGATTTAATCTCAGGTTGTTTTGTGGAATCACATGATACAAGGCTTGTAATCTAGGAGCAATAGGCTATACCATGTAGCCAAGGTGTGTACTAGGTTGTGTAAGCATAGCATCTAGATTTGTGTAAGTACATGCTATGATGTTTGTACAATTCAGAAATCTCTTAAAGATGTGTTTCTCAGAACATGTTCCCTTCATTAAGTGGCACGTGACTGTACTTGGTAGTTAAACAGGGCTCTGATATAAAATGATATCTGGATTTGAACTTGGGTGTGCCATGCACTACCTATGGAAGCTTGGGCAAGTGTTTTAACGTCTCTGAACTTCAATCTTCATATATAAAAGAAAGCAATACTAATACCATTAACTGTAGGGTTTTCATAAAGATTCAAGTAAGATCATGGAAGTGAAGAAGTTAGACAATGAGTGGCATACAGTAAATGCTCGATAAATTAAGACAGTTATCTTGGCTTTAGCCTAGATTGATTCTTTTTTTTTTTTTTTTTCTGAAGCTGGAAACGGGGAGAGACAGTCAGACAGACTCCCGCATGCGCCCGACCGGGATCCACCCGGCACGCCCACCAGGGGGCGACGCTCTGGCCACCAGGGGGCGATGCTCTGCCCCTCCAGGGCGTCGCTCTGTTGTGGCCAGAGCCACTCTAGCGCCTGGGGCAGAGGCCAAGGAGCCATCCCCAGCGCCCGGGCCATCTTTGCTCCAATGGAGCCTTGGCTGCAGGAGGGGAAGAGAGAGACAGAGAGGAAGGAGAGGGGGAGGGGTGGAGAAGCAGATGGGCGCTTCTCCTGTGTGCCCTGGCTGGGAATCGAACCCAGGACTTCTGCAAGCCAGGCCGACGCTCTACCACTGAGACAACCAGCCAGGGCCCCTAGATTGATTCTTGAAGAATTCACTTTTCATCCTTTCTCTGGCCACTTTATAAGGAAATTACATTAGAGGAAAGTAAGTTTTTGAACTTGAAATGTCAGAATCCTCTTCACTGAGGGGTGAATAATGCATATTCAAAGAATTATCATGGGGAGTCAGCAGGTAAGACAAAGGATTTCACTTTAATGTTAAATTTAGTAGAAGTATTTGTGAAAGTGAAAAGACATTGACAAATGAGAGAGGTAAGAGTTTGATAAAAGACAGAGGAGTTTAGCATTTGGAAAACATCTTGAGGGGTAGGGGAACTGATACCAATTTTCTTTTCCAAGTGAAGGATGGAAGAAATACTCTGTGAAGCCATCTTTTACCCCCACTAACATATTGATTGAGAATGGCTGTGTTTCTAGAAAGGAAGCATATGGTCATGGTCCCACTCAGAAAAACCTGATGACCAAGACAAATGAACATGAACATTATGTTGGCAAGTAATATATGGGCCTGCTAGTTTTTATTTTTCCATGTTTAAAATTCTCAAATAGAATGTGAATTCTACAATCTTGTATTTTTGTTCATGAATGCCCAACCCAGGTGAATATTTTCTTTTAACTAAGACTTTATTTCTCATTCATACTATTCTCTTTTTGAAGATTCTTTGTGGCAAAGATCATAGAATGCATGCCCAAGTTTCATTCACTAGTAAAATAGGACCAAATCCATGAGCTAATTTTAATGGAGGCTTCCATAAATGAATGGAACAAAAATATAATCTATATTTTGGGCATGTTTATTTTTCACCTTTTTATGCAGAAAGTAATTTTTATGGTGGACAATGGGAGGGGTCAGCTCACAGGGAGAAAATTGTATAGAAGATGCCATTGAACCTTAGGGGATCACCTTCTGCAATTAGAGGTGTAAACACACGCACTTGGCACTGATACCCTGAAAAAGAAAGACTAATGCCATCTCTTCAAGCCAGCATGAACCTGAACCACGTTTCCTGAAAAGAGCTCTGGATTGTTTGCAGTGGAATTCTTGTCCTGGTGGTGGCCTCCAAAAACCTCCCCTCCTCTCATGTGCAGAAATGGAGGAAGAAAATTAACTTCTCATTTGTTCCAGCTCTAACGCCAGTTCTACATGCTGGTTACCTTTTGTTTATTTAGATAGAAAAATAAATTATTTTGACTCACATCTGAACCTGAACTGGAGGGTTAGAACAAAGGGAGACTCTGTGTTACATTCTTTCGGTTTAGATGCCATGGGTATTTCCAACAAGTGAACAATGATGACATAAACCTCATTACAGCCATATGATGGGCTCTTAAGCAACAATTAAAAATGATATTCACAAGAAATTTTAGAGGTCTGGGAGAATGCTCTGGATAAAATGTTAATTAGAGAAACAAATCAGGAAACTAAGTGACATGAACAGAATTATAGCAATGACAGAAATTACAGAAAAGATCAGTGTCCACATTTTAACAGTGTTTGACTCTTGTTGGTAGCTTTATGGTTGAACCATTTTGCCTACTTCTCTCTGTTCATCTTTTTTTCTATACTATTCTACATATTAAGTATTCTTTTTCTATGCTGTTCATTTTCTACAAAGAGCATGTTCTATTTTTTAGTCAGAGGCATGTGCTTTGGACAGTGTTCCCTAACCCTCGATGATAAATTTTTGTGTCTGTAGTCTACAGTTTCTGTGACAAATGGTAGGAATCTGAAAAAGAGTCAGCTGGGTTGGAGATATATCCTGTGGTCACTTGAGATGGGGCAAAATGGTCTCAACTAAATAGCTATTCAATCCCTTGCCTTGGTGTTACTAGGGCCATGCACCACCCTAAGGAACGAGCCATCCCTAAATGATTTTTAAACTGTTAAATTTGAATAAATCTCCCTGGGCTAGAAATAGGCCATTGAAACTGTAGGTGGCTAGGCTGTGATAGAAGTGTTTCAAAGAACTTATTTATGATATAATATTCTTCCTCTGATAGAGAAGAACAGACAAGGCCAGAATTAAGTGCCTACAGGCATTTGTTGAACGTGTGTTTTGTGCCAAACCTTGTGTTAAACTCTTGAAGATATAGGACGAACAGGATCGAGTTCTCCTCATCAAGGAACTAAGTCTAGTACTTGTTACAGAGATAAAAACAAATAGTTATGCTACCATGTGATGAGAGTGAAGATGAACACAGGCACAGAGAATTGTGGGAGCTCAGCAAAAAACTTCTAAATTAGCCAAGAAATTAGGAAGAGTGTGCGGATTCTTCCTAAAGGAAAAGTGCCTTGAGATGTAAGAGCAAGTGCATAGGATTTGGTCTGGTCCAGAGTGGGGAGAGAGGAAGTGCCAGGCAGAGGGAGCAGCAGGAGCAGAGCAGAGAGGCAGGAACCAGCGTGACCCTACCAGTCACACCACTTTGCTGTGTGCAGAGTGGGGATGCCAGGCAGAGGGAGCAGCAGCAGCAGAGCAGAGAGGCAGGAACCAGCGTGACCCTACCAGTCACACCACTTTGCTGTGTGCAGAGTGGGGATGCCAGGCAGAGGGAGCAGCAGCAGCAGAGCAGAGAGGCAGGAACCAGCGTGACCCTACCAGTCACGCCACTTTGCTGTGGGCAGAGTGGGGAGAGAGGAAGTGCTAAGCAGAGGGAGCAGCAGGAGCAGAGCAGAGAGGCAGGAACCAGCGTGACCCTACCAGTCACACCACTTTGCTGTGTGCAGAGTGGGGAGAAATGATAATAGAAGGGATGAGGGGCCAGATTAATCAGAACCTATACAGTCTATGAGAACAGATTAAATCAAAGAAAAAATAGACTAAACCATGGCTTGCTGGCCAAATCTGGCCTATTAGTGGTTTTTGTACAAGCCACAAGTTAAAAACAGTTTTTACCATCTTAACAACTTAAAGAATATCTCTATAAATACCTACATAACATCCTCAATTTTACCTGGGCCTAAAAAGCCTTAAATATTTACTAACTGGCCTTGAAGATAAAGTTTCCTGGACTAGATTGTATGCTATGTGATAGGAACTCAGGAAGGAGACACTGTGAGTGAGCCAGGGGAGCATGCTGGGAGGCGTGCAGGTGACAGGTGAGACATGTCTTCATTAAGGAAGTAACAGGGAGAACGCAGAGAAAAGTGGATCTCTGAAAATATCTTCAGTTCAATTTTTGATGTTTTTTCCTGGAATTCCCTGGGGACGTGGGCATGGAGTTCACCAGCTGCTGCATGTATAAATCTGATAGGGGAGCCCTGAAGTTAGAAATTTAGCTTCAGTAGTAGTAGCTTTTTAGTTGTAATGAATAGGAGATTATGTAAGGGTTAAATTACAATAATTTCCTGTAAGAGCTCAGTCACAGAATTTCCTGTAAGGGGTTAAGACACTGTAGATAACTAGAAGCATAGTTCACAAACCTTAACCTTTATTTTGTTGCCCAAGAAATACAAGCAGTTCTCTTGAAGAAAGTTCCCAGAGGTGCTAGACCCCAACCATTCTAGAGCAACATCAAGGACACCAGACAGACCTGTGCCAGTGTCAGATGGACGTTCCAGGGAGGCATCCCTGCAAACCAGACTCCCACCTCCCGCACACTGCTCTGTGACTAACTGTATGCTCTATAATGAGTTACTAACTTCCCAAGGGATATATAAACTGGCCAGTAAGCCGAGACTGCTAAGGCATTCTTTTGGACAGGAGTCCTCTGCCTTTTCAAGTTGCTGCAATTTGAATTAAAGACCCTCTAACACCTACTCGCCGCAGTCTCGTGAAATTGGCAAAAAGGGCGACAAACAACAAGAATCCTGACCTGTTCTGGTAACAAACCTGAACTGCTCTTAAAACAGGTCAGGCTGAGTGCTAGTCTGAGAGGCATCAGCAAATAGGAGCGCTGGAAATATGCAGATGGATTAAGGACTTTAGTAAAGTAAGGAAGTCAGAGAGCCATGGGCAGAATTTGGGAAAGGATGAGGAAATCAGAAAGGAGAAAAGAATGAGTGAAAAGAAAGTAGAAGGAGAATGGGTCCATGCTTTCACAGAAGCAAAAGAAGCATATAACAGCAAGAAAGTAAACATGAATCAACAAGTATACTGCTCACAAAAATTAGGGGATATTTCAAAATAAATATAAAGCTATCAGCCCTGGCCAGTTAGCTCAGTGGTAGAGTGTCAGCCTGGCATGTGGAAGTCCTGGGTTTGATTCCCAGCCAGGGCACACAGGAGAAGCACCCATCTGCTTCTCCACTCTTCCCCTTCTCCTTTCTCTCTGTCTCTCTCTTCCCCTCCCACAGCCAAGGCTCCATTGGAGCAAAGTTGGCCTGGGCACTGAGGATGGCTCCATTGCCTTGGTCTCAGGTGCTAGGATGACTTTGGTTATAATAGAGCAACTGCCCAGATGAGCAGAGCATTGACCCTTAGTAGGCATGCTGGGTGAATCCCGGTCCAGCACATGTAGGAGTCTGTCTCTCTGCCTCCCTGCTTCTCACTTCAGAAAAATACAAAATAAATATATATATAAAGAGAGAGAGAGAGAAAAAGAGAGCTATAAAATATCCCCTAATTTTGTGAGCTGTGTATTTCCAAGCAGCGAAGACTTTCAGAGTGTTCAGGACCAAACAAATGTCCTTTGAATTTGGCAATTGGGATGATTGGTAAAGTTATAGAATTTTCCATAGAGAAAAAATTGGCTTTTTTTCAAGGAAACATTGGATAAAAATTTTCCCCATAATTTCTCCTTAGATTCCTAAAGCTACTTGTTGATCTTTATGTTTACAGAGCCATAAGATTTAGTTTCGTTCGTAAAAAGACGTTCAAAAAACACCACAAAGTGTACCCTGAATTAGTCAATGGGTCAACAGCTTGAACCATTATATTTAGATTAACGTTAAAATTATTGTCCCAGTAGATGTAACAGCTAACTCATACAAAGATAATATGAGTTTCCCAAAGCATAAATTTAAAAAATATTTTAAAATAAAAGAAGCAGGTGCCAAAAGCAGGAAGGCTAATAACAAATCTGTGTACTCCCAGCAGTAAAGTCCTGGGGAGAACAAGGAAACAACAGAAGTAAAAAAATGCAAACATGAATTAAACTGAAAAAAACATATTAAGATAAGGAAGCAAAGTACAAAGAAAAGTGAGTTTATGAACAGTCTTTCTTTTGTTTGCCCAGAATTCCCTCTGAAATAAATCTGAAACCTTCCCTTCTTCCATTCATGTAATTGAGGAGAGACACATGACATTCACAACTCTGATGGGAAAATGCCCAGCTCCTGGCCATTGAAGGGCCTCATCTCTGGCTCCACTGTGATTGGTTCAGGGAGGGACTGCTGACCCAGTGTGAATCAATGAGAACTAGGCTTGGTTGTTTTCCTAGCACTGAGAGGAAAGAGCCACTCTCTTGTCCCTGGGATTCCAAGCCAACAGGGGCATGCAGGGACCCTCGAGTGACTATCCACCACCTGTAGCCCTGAGAACAAAGCTTTCAGAGAGGAAAATGGAGTCAAGGGAGGGAGAGAGGCACTTTCCTGATGATGTTCTCAGGTCCACGGATCCTAACATGACAGAAGCAAAAGTTAGGCATTTCAATTACAACAGCCAAAGAAAATTTCCTTTTTTCTTTAAACTGGTTTGATTTCTGTTTCTGCCATTTCCAATGAAAATAATTCAGATTGATTGGCCAAGCTAGAGATACTTGGAAAAGTAATGTTATTCACTCTAAGGTAGCCCCAAATTATAAATTTTATATCTTTCAAAATATGATCATTAACTAAGTCAAGCGTTCTTCAGTTTGAAGAGGGGAAACGTTCAGTTCGGTCAAATGAAGAGTAGTTGATTATTGTATCAAATCAAAGGTCACTCACAAGATGCAAGGGCACAAATTAAAGTCAAGCATCAAAATGGAGAATGAACTACAACACCTCTAGAAATTCAGCAGGAGCCAAGAGAACTACTCTCGTTGCTTCTCTCTCTTTCAGGGGTCACAGGTTTGATCCATTCGCAGTTTATCTGATCCCTAAGAAACCATCTTAATGTGATTTTATTCATTACTGGGGTGTATACAACCATTCAACACCTACAGGCAACTAGCCCAGGTTTTTCAAGTCTCAATTCTAAATACCTGAAGGGTAGGTTGGTGAGAAAGATTATGAGTTTGATTGGCTTAACCTAGTATAGGAGTCTACCTTTGATCCTATCATCTGTGGCAAAAGGGCATGTTCCCAATTCTGTTGCCCAAAGAGCCAAAGCAATTATTACTCCATAAACCTACAAAATCAGAAAGTGAAAAAGACTTGAGGGGGCACGGTGGCACAGTGGGAAAGCCTAGGATTTGCAGTGCAAGCCCTAGGCAAAACTGACTGCATGGGTTGAATGTCGCTCCCCTTCTCAGATCCGGACTCCCTCTGCTCCACCATGCTTCTGCTCTCTGTGAAGTTGGCATTATTGAATAAGGTCATGTGTTTGAAAATGTACTGAAAAAAAAAATCAGGTTTTTTTTATGAATTATGTTATGTTGAAACAAAAGATCTGAACGAGTTCACAGAGTAGAAAGATAACTTTGGAATCAAATATATAGACTTCAAATCCCAACAGCTAAACCACTTCTAGTTGTGTGAGCTTAAGCATGCTCTCCAAATATCATTTCCTCAATGCAAAACAAAGATAATAGTATCTACCTTACAGAGTTACTGTAGAATTTAATTACAGTGTCCTCAGATATGAACTACCTAAAAGCCTAGCCCAATACTTATGGCACTCAGCAAACGTTAACCATCATTAATATTAGTTTGCAAGGCACATTATTATTATTTACCCAAGGTGCATCCTCCCTTAATCTAAAAGTTCCTTCATGATAATGCTTCAAATAATCACTTCTCTTGAAAAAATCTCGACCAGGCGGTGGCGCAGTGGATAGAGCATTGGACTGGGATGCGGAAAAAATCTCTATGACAGATGCTCCCTTTGAACACTGGTTCTTAACCAGTAACAGTACCTGGGGATCTTCACAGAATTCCCAGTGGCTGGATCCCACTACACACCAAGTGAGTCAGAATCTCTAAGCCTGGGGGCTGGCATCTGTATTTTTACAAGCTCCACAGATGAAGATAAACTACTCAATCAATGTTTGTAGAATGAATGAATGAATTATAAATAAATGAACAAATAAACACATGCATAAGGAAGAGGACCCTATAATGAACATAATACATTTATAATAAATTGGGACAAAAATGTTAAATTCTTTACTCTGTTTTATATTTTAAAATTATATTTACACACAAATAAAATGTTTAAAGCAACTGCCCAAAAGAAAGAGTGATGTCAGATGTATCGAAATGCAAACGCTTGTTTTCTGGTAGTGTTTGCATTTTCTTCAGTTTGTTAGATCACTGTTGGAGAGCCCGATGTTGTCGATAAAAAGTGCATAGCACAGTAACAAACGCAACAGTGTAAAACTGCCCTGTGAGAACACAGACATTCGCTTCCAGGATGGAAATGCCTCCTCTTGCCTGCTGCTATCTTTGCTTTGCATTTGTTTCTTGGATTCTCACGCTCTCATAGAGATGGAGTTGTTGACAGACCAGACCGCCCCACTCAATTATACTTACTGAGTGTTTCCTTCCTCTCCTTGGTCAGGTTCTTGAGTTTCATTTTTAATTGGCATGCAAACCACTTCTTTTTCAAGCACGTCATCTACCACGTACCAGAAGCTAAAATAAGGGTGCTTGTAAGGAAAGACTCCAAGAAGGAAAGAGCTTTTTATAGATCCATTGGCTCACTTTAACCCATAAGAAGTCAGAGGGAAGAAAAGTCCTCACATAAGCACTAATCAAAACTCTGAACTGTTAAGTACAATTGATGTGCTCTGGCAAGGTAACTCAAAACTGCACGGTGGAAAAGACTGAAAGTTTTAAGGCTTACTAGCATATGAATTTCAGAATGAAGACCCTAAGGAAATAAGCAATGAATGAAAAGCATTTTTAGTTGAAAATATAACATAGCTATTGGAAGAAGAAAAATTGGTTTCGTTTTCACTGAAAACAAGTTAGTCTGCTAGACAGGTCTAGGAAATAAGAAAAAATTAAGCTGGACTCATAAATCACTCTTTAAAATTATTGCATGGATGAGTGAAAAGGAAAGGTAAGAAAGAACCAAATAGGATGTTAGAACACACTGGGAGCCAAAGCAGTCAGACACCCCACATATCAGGGGTCACAGAGTCAGATGTCTACAGGGCCTTTGGATGAAGGGTTCGTGTGTAAGATAAGAGGGAAGCTGGACTTAGGCACGCTGGAGTGTGCATCCAATAAGATATATGCCACAACCTCCAATCCTTTAACAAGAAATGGGAAATTCAGACATTTTCATGTAAAGATATCTTAATTTTTAAATGTTAAAAACAATAAAATATTTTAAGTATACTACATTAGCTAAATAAAACATGTCAGTAGGCTGGATCTGGCTCATTGATTACCATTTTGAGAATTCTGGGGTAGGAATCAAATATGCATAAGCATTGGACCCTTCCAGATTTGGGTTTTAATCCAGCCCAGCACAAACCAGCTATAAGACCATGGGGAAATGAATGACTTAACCTTTCAAAACATGCGTTGCCTTGTCTGTAAAAGGAGAATGATGATGTCTTCCTTCCTTGGCTGTTGTGAAAATTACACAGCAGCAGCTCATCAAGAGTACGGGTCCCGGGGCAGGAAAGAGCCAGCCCCTCCGCGTGTGCTACCATGGGTCCAACCCATTGTGGAGGCCTGTAAAGTCAAGGAAAGAATAGTCTTTTTAAATTTCAAAGCATAAAATAATCTAAAATACATAAAATAAGGTAAATAGAAAGTTTTGAGTCAAGATGTACTGGGTAATAATAAAAATATTTTTGTCACATTAAAATGTAAAAACAATAAAATTTATCCTCTCCCCCGAAAAATCCAGCTACAAACTATGACTTAGCTTTCTCTTAAAATGGTGTTTCTCAACCTTTTTTTTATTATCAGCCCCCACCTAAATGAACCTTTTAAACTTTTTTTTCTAATCATCACCCCCACAAAAATGTAATACCACAGACACAGTGAATATCTGCTTATGTACTGTATGTGGCCCTGGGCATTATACACAAAAAAAGAAGTTTCCTACTGGTTTAGAAGAATTAATATTGTTAAAATGTCCATACTATCCAAAGCTATCGACAGGGTCTATGCAACTCATATCAAAATTCCAGTGGAATTTTTATAACTAAAGCAGCCTTGAGAAAGGAGAACAAAACTAAAGGTATCCCATTTCCTGTTTTCAAACTATAATACAAAGCTATAGTATAAATCGAAACAGCATGATACTGGCAGAAAAAGAAAAAAAAAACAGACACATAGACCAGTAGAATAGTATCAAGATCCTAGATATAAACTGATACATACAAATTCAGTTAGTATTTGACAAGGGAACTTAAGAGTACTTAAGAGGAAAAGATTGTTTCTTCAATATATGATGTTGGAAAAACTGGATGTCCACACAAAAAAGAATGAAACTAGTCCCCTTATCTTACACCACTCACAAAAATTAACTCAAAAGACTTAAAGCCTAAAACAAAAATTTCTAGAAGAAAAAAAATAAGCAAAAGTCTCCTTGACACTGGGCTTCGCAACAGAGATTTTTGTATATGATACACCAAAAGCACAAGCAACAATAGCAAAAATGAATGAATGGGACCACATCCAATGAAAAAGCTTCCTTCTCCACAGCAAAGAAAGCCATCAACAAAATGAAAAGGCAACCTACTAAATGGGAAAAATATTTGCAAATTATATATCCAATAGGGGTTAATATTCAAATGCATAAAGACATACAAAAACCAACAGGTACAGGAAAAGGTGTTCAATGTCAGTAATCCTCATGGAAATGCCAATCCAAATCCCAACAAGATAGCACCTCACACCCCTTAGAATGACTATTGTCAAAAAAAGGCACAAGATAACAAGTGTTTCGGCAAGAATGTGGGGAAAAGGGAATTCTTGTGTACAATTGATGAGACTACGAATTGGTGTAGCCTTTATGGAAAACAGTAAAGATGTTCTTCAAAAAATTTAAAATGGAACAACCATGTGATCCAGCAATCGCATATCTGGGTCTCTCTCTGAAGAAATGTAATCACTGTCTTGAAGAGATATCCAAATGTCCATCAATGGGTAAACAAAATATGACCTATAGAGAGAGTTAAGTTTCCCTCCAAATCAATTTTCACCTCCTTGTGGATGATATTACTCCTGTTAAGAACATATATTTTAAAAGAAACCACAACGTAGATTGAGTTCTGACAATATTGCCTCACTTTGGGATTAGATATAATGGATATAAACCTTATTGTTTCATACTTGGAGCAGCGTAGATACATAAGTTATGGCTATTATCATAAATGTTAATAAAAGGCATGGAAATTTAACAGGATAATTCTGTGGAGCACTGACTGTCATGAGATATCCAGAAAGATGCCCACCTTCTAGGATTTATTGTCCTGCTCTCAGATCTTTATGAAGGCAATTTTACAACAGATCAGAAACTCTAACAATCCCTCTGGAGGTATCACCATTTAGGAAACAATGTTCTCTAAAGATAGTATAATGTCATTGTTCTTTGCAATACTCAGTGTATTTGTAAAATTCAAGGGAAAAAATCATCTCAACAAATTCATCAGCTAGAATAATTATCTTTGCTTAAACTTATTTTTGGTAACTCTTATCTGTTTTGCACCCAAAGGTCAGTCTCCTTGTTTTAGCCTAATGACATCTGAGCCCCAAAGCCTGAAATGTATAAGAGGATTCTTCTGCTTGGCTTCATGATTTTGCAGTGGCTTTGACAATACACTCCTTGCAAAACTCTTCCATCATGTTGAGCTATTAGCCAGACTTAGGGAGAAAGAACCACTGTATTGTAATCTCTTGGTGGTCTATTGCCTGGCAGCCTTCTCAGTAACCAAAGTATAAACTGAACTCTGAGGGTGTTAGGAAATTGCACCCCAGGAGGGAATCCCTGTGGATGATGTCAGAATAATTAGATATTAAAAGTTGCACACTCCACAATTACCAAAAAGCTTGGGAAAACTAATTAAAAAGGGTGAGGAGATGCTACCTGGCTTGCTCAGAATTATAAGTTACAAGTAAAGATTTTTTTACCCAGAAATTTGGGGAGTTTCCATTTGGTATAACAGCTGAGGATTGGAATTGATGACAGTACACATAGAAAAAAAACTTAAAAATGTATTATTCTGGGGAGACTACTATTTTAGCTCTCTTGTTCTTTTTTTAAAAATTGATTTAAATTTGCCTGACCAGGTGGTGGCGCAGTGGATTGAGCATCGGATTGGGATGCTGAGGACCTAGGTTCAAGACCCCAAAGACACCAGCTTGAGCGCGGGCTCATCTGGTTTGAGCAAAGCTCACCAGCTTGGACCCAAGGTCGCTGGCTTGAGCAAGGGGTTACTTGGTCTGTTGAAGGCCCACGGTCAAGGCACATACGAGAACGCAATCAATGAACAACTAAGGTGTTGCAACGAAAAACTGATGATTGATGCTTCTCATCTCTCTTCATTCCTGTCTGTCCCTATCTATCCCTCTCTCTGACTGTCTCTCTTCCTCTGTAAAAAAAAAAAAAAGAAAAAAGTTATTTAAATTTATTGTGTTTACATACACTCAAGTGTCCACCGAATATATCCTCTAACGCCCATGTTACCCTAAACATCCCCTTTACCCTCTTCCCCAACGCACTTCCCCCTTCCCTCCAGGATTTGCTCTTCTGCTCTCTATAATGCTGTATTATGTATATATAATTTCATTAATCTCTTTCCCTTCTCTGATCTCATCCTATCATCCCCTTTCCCTCTGATCACTTTGATCCCACCTCTGTCTCTATTCTGTTCCTCAGTTCAAATTGTTCATTGGATTCCTCAAATAAGTGAGGTCATATGATATTTTTCTTTCTTTGCCTGGCTTATTTCACTTAGATTATTAAGTCTACGGTCCATCCATGCTGTCACAAAAAGTAAGATTTCCTTCATTTTCCTGGCCGTGTAGTATTCCACTGCGTATATGTACCACTGCTTTTAAATCCATTTGTCCACTGACGGACACTTGGGCTGTTTCCAGATCTTGGTTATTGTAAACAATGCCGCAATAAACATGGGAGTGCATATCTTCTTTTGAATCAGTGTTTTGCTATTCTTAGGATATATTCCTAAAAGTGGGATAGCTGGGTCAAAAGGCAGTTCCATTTTTAATTTTTTGAGGAATCTCCATACTGTTTTCCACAGTGGCTGCACCAGTCTGCATTCCCATCAGCAGTGCAGGAGGGTTCCCTTTTCTCCACACCCTCGCCAGCACTTATTATGTGTTGTTTTGTTAATGAGCGTCATGCTGACTGGCGTGAGGTGATATCTCATTGTGGTTTTAATTTGCATTTCTCTAATGATTAGTGATGAACATTTTTTCATTTGCCTATTGGCCATCTGTATGTCCTCTTTGGAGAAGTGTCTATTCATTTCTTTTGCCAATTTTTTGATTGGATTGTTGATCTTCCTGGTGTTGAATTTTATAAGTTCTTTATAAATTTTGGTTATTAACCCTTTATCAGATGTATTGTCAATTATGTTCTCCCATTGTGTGGTTTGTCTTTTTATTTTGTTCATATTGTCTTTAGCTGTGCAAAAGCTTTATAGTTTCATATAGTCCCATTTGTTCATCCTGTCTTTTATTTCACTTGCCCATGGAGATAAATCAGCAAATATATTGCTGCAAAAGATGACTGAGAGCTTACTGCCTATGTTTTCTTCTAAGATGCTTATAGTTTCAAGACTTACATTTAAGTGTTTTATTCATTTTGAGTTTATTTTTGTGAATGGTGTAAGTTGGTGGTCTAGTTTCATTTTTTTGCAAGTAGCTGTCCAATTTTCCCAACATCATTTGTTAAAGATGCTGTCTTTACTCCAAGGTATGCTCTTACCTTCTTTGTCAAATATCAGTTGTCCATGAAAGTGTGGATTTATTTCTGGGTTCTCAGTTCTGTTCCATTGATCTATATGCCTGTTCTTATGCCAGTACCAAGCTGTTTTGAGTACGATGGCCTTGTAGTATAACTTGATTTCAGGAACTGTGATACCTCCCACTTTATTCTTCTTTTTCAAGATTGCTGACATTATTTGTGTTCTTTTTTGGTTCCATATAAATTTTTGGAATATTTGTTCTATATCTTTGAAGTATGTCATTGGAATTTTAATAGGAATTGCATTGAATTTATAAATTGCTTTGGGTAATATGGACATTTTAATGATGTTTATTCTTCCTATCCATGAACATGGTGCTTTTACTTGTTTGTATCTTCCTTGATTTCTTTTTTTTTTTTTTTTTTTTTTTTTTTTTTGTATTTTTCTGAAGCTGGAAACGGGGAGAGACAGCCAGACAGACTCCCGCATGCGCCCAACTGGGATCCACCCGGCAGGCCCACCAGGGGCGACGCTCTGCCCACCAGGGGGCGATGATCTGCCCCTCCGGGGCGTCGCTCTGCCGCGACCAGAGCCACTCCAGCACCTGGGGGAGAGGCCAAGGAGCCATCCCCAGCTCCCGGGCCATCTTTGCTCCAATGGAGCCTTGGCTGTGGGAGGGGAAGAGAGAGACAGAGAGGAAGGAGGGGGTGGGGGTGGAGAAGCAAATGGGCGCCTCTCCTATGTATCCTGGCCAGGAATCGAACCCGGGTCCCCCCGCACGCCAGGCCGACGCTCCACCGCTGAGCCAACCGGCCAGGGCCTTCCTTGATTTCTTTTATCAAAGTTTTATAATTTTCTGAGTACAAGTCTTTAACCTCCTTGATTATATTTACTCCTAGGTACTTTACTTTTTTGTTGTTGCAATAGTGAGGGGATTGTTGTTGTTTTTTTATTTCTCTTTCAGAAAGTTTATTGTTGGTGTATAAAAATGCCTCTGATTTCTGAATATTAACTTTATATCCTGCCGCCTTGCTGAATTCATTATCAGGTCCAGTAGGTTTTTTTTGTTGTTGTTTTTTTTGAGACTTTAGGGTTTTCTATATACAATATCATATCATCTGCAAATAATGATAGTTTTACCTCTTCTTTTCCAGTTTGTATACCTTTTATTTTTTCTTCTTGTCTGATTGCTGTGGCTAGGACTTCCAGGACTATGTTGAATAAGAGTGGTGAAAGGTAGCACCCCTGCCTTGATCCTGATCTTAAGGGGATTGCTTTTAATTTTTGCCCATTGAGTATGATGTTGGCTGTGGGTTTGTCATAGATGGCCTTTATCATGTTGAGGTATGTTCCATGTATTCTCACTTTGCTGAGAGTTTTGATCATGAATGCTGGATTTTATCAA